>NC_029787.2:60371459-60374327 GCF_000816755.2 Arachis ipaensis | reverse complement strand
TTTCAGGTTCAGGATCTGCTTCAACAAGAATGTTCTTGTCCTTGCTCCTGCTCATATGACAAAGAAGGGAATAACAAAGAAAATATGAAATCCTCTATGTCACAGTATAGAGATTCCTTTGTGTGAGTAGAAGAAGAAAAGAATGTAATGTAAAGAAGAGAAGAGGAAAAAAAAAACTCGAACACAGAGAGGGAGGGGGTGTTCGAATTTTTGGATGGGAGAGAAGTGTTAGTAGATGAATAAATAAATAGAAGGAGATGAGAGAGAGAATTTCGAAATTTAATTAAAATAAAAATTAAAATTGAAAGTTATATTTCGAAAATTAAAGTTGAAATTAAATTAAAATTAAAGCAATTAGTTAATTAAAAGGGAATTTTGAAAAAGGAGAGAGGGAATTTTCGAAAATAAGAGAGAGATGATTAGTTAGGTAGTTTTGAAAAAAATATGATTGAAACAATAAGATAGGATTGATTGAAAAAGTTTTGAAATTTGTTTTTGAAAAAGATATGATTGAAATTTAAAAAGATATGATTGAAACAAAAAGATAAGATTTGAAAATCAATTTTAAAAAGATAAGAAGTTAGAAAAGATTTTGAAATTGAATTTGAAAAAGATATGATTGAAATTTTAATTTGAAAAAGATTTGAAAAGAAAATTAAAAAGATTTGATTTTGAAAACTAAAGTTGATTACTTGACTAACAAGAAACTAAAAAGATATGATTCTAGAGTTTAAAGATTGAATCTTTCTTAATAAGCAAGTAACAACTTGAAATTTTTCAATCAATCATATTAAATGTTAGTAAAGATTTTGAAAATTAAGAAATAAAATAAAAAAGATTTTGAAAATCAAATTTAAAAAGTTTTCGAAAATATGAAGGTAAAATGAAAAAGATTTGATTTTTGAAAAATATTTTGAAAAGATAAGATTTTTAAATTGAAAATTTGATTTGATTCATAAGAAACAATTAAATTTAAAAACTTTTTGACTAAATCAAATCATATTTTCGAAAATTTTGAGTAAAATAAGGAAAAGATATATTTTTTTTATTTTTGAATTTTTAATGAGGAAAGAGAAAAACATGAAATTGACTCAATGCATGAAAATTTTGGATCAAAATATGTGATGCATGCAAGAATACTATGAATGTCAAGATGAATACCAAGAACACTTTGAATGTCAAGATGAACACCAAGAACTTATTTTTGAAAAAAATTTTCAAGAAAAGAAAACATGCAAGACACCAAACTTAAAAATTTTTATTCTTTAGACATTAATGATTCAAGAATGCATATGAAAAACAAGAAAAGACACAAAACAAGAAAATATGAAGATCAAACAAGAAGACTGGCCAAGAACAACCTCAAGATCATGAAGAATGCAATGCATGAAATTTTTGAAAATAATTTTTAGAAAATTAAAAAGATGCAATTGACACCAAACTTAAAACTTGACTCATTATTGTGGAAGTCATGTTCTTGGTTTTATGGGGTTTCATGCATAGCAACTTAGGTTCATTCCTTTACTGGCTTTCAGACCTTTATCATGCCTTGGAATACTTACTTGATTGCACCCTTTGAGACTTTTATTTATTGATCCCTTTGTCTTTCCAAGGTTTATTTCATCCTTAGGCTAAGTGTTCTGTGAGGGGGCGACTCTTTAAGATAAGCTTTCAGCCAACACTCCCGAACCAGTTGGTTCAAGGTGCTAGGTGTTGAAACACCCCTAAGGACTTACTCCCTCAAGTCTCTCTCCCCCATACATGCACACCACAGGCACATGGTTTGTTATTTTCTTTCCTTGAGGTCTTGGTGTCCAGCACCTCTTTGGGTTACTATGCTACCCATCTGTTGTCATCCTCCATAGTTTCTGCATCCTTCCTCACTTCCTTGGATGATGGTGCACTGTTTTTCCAAAAGATTGATTGAATCCCTGCAAAGTTATTGGAAGTTGCTTGTCCCCAAAGCACTTGAGAGATGCATGTATGCTTGTGCATTTTGGAACTTAACTTGGTGTGTGAACACCAAACTTAGTTCCTTGCCTAATACAGCAGGTTGAATGCATGTAGAAAATCTCATGTGTTGTTATCAGCAAGACAACTAGAAACTAACTACTGTTAAGTGGTTCCCCTGATTGGTTGGATCTAGCAATTTGCCCTTGAAGGAGTGTAGTGTGATTCTAACTAAAATATTTGGTGGAACACCAAACTTAGAATTACACACTCACTCTTGTATTGTTTTGGTGTGTAACACCAAACTTAGCTCCTCACAATATGGGGGAAACTACTGTGATTTTTATTAAAAATGCAAATGAAAAGAGAACTACCTTAGGTTGGGTTGCCTCCCAACAAAGCGCTCTTCTAGCGTCGCTAGCTCGACGATTCCTCCATCACTTGAGGTGATACTTCACTTTGGGGTTTTCCTCCATGTTGCCCATGTAGTGTTTGAGCCTCTGTCCGTTAACAGTGAACTTCCTCTTTGAACTTTCCTCCATGATTTCTATGTGCCCATACGGTGAGACCTTTGTGACAAGAAAGGGTCCTGACCACCTTGATTTGAGTTTCCCAGGGAAGAGTCTTAACTTGGAATTGTAGAGGAGTACTTGCTGTCCTTCTTCGAAGCTTCTGGGTGTTAAATGGAGGTCATGCCTTCTCTTTGCCTTTTCTTTATAAATCTTGGCATTTTCATAGGCTTGAGATCTGAACTCCTCTATTTCTTGCAGCTGCAAGACCCTCTTTTCACCAGCAGCAGTGCTATCAAAATTTAGCAGCTTGAGGGCCCAGAGAGCTTTGTGTTCCAGCTCCAATGGTAGATGACAAGCCTTTCCATACACCAGTTGGTATGGGGACATCCCGATTGGTGTTTTGAAT
>NC_029787.2:60367690-60370813 GCF_000816755.2 Arachis ipaensis | reverse complement strand
GACTTTGATGGCATAGTATATCACATGGACCAAGTTATCTTTCCTCTGTCCTAACACTGCCCCAATTGCAAAATCAGATGTATTGCACATCAGTTTAAATGGTAGGTTCCAGTCAGGTGGGGAAAAGATAGGGGCAGAGGACAACCTCTTTTTCAAGTTTTCAAATGCCAGCATGCACTTTTCATCAAAGATAAATGGTGTATCAGATACAAGGAGATTACTTAAGGGCTTGGCTATCTTTGAAAAATCTTTAATAAACCTTCTGTCAAAGCCAGCATGCCCTAGAAAACTCCTAATTGCCTTGACATCACTTGGTGGAGGTAATTTTTCAATGAGTTCCACCTTGGCTCTGTCCACTTCAATGCCTTGGTTAGAAACCTTATAACCAAGAACTATTCCTCCTATCACCATAAAGTGACATTTCTCCCAGTTCAAGACCAAATTAGTTTCTTGACATCTTTTTAATACCAGGGCCAGGTGATTTAGGAAACTAGGGAAGGAATCTCCGAATACCGAAAAATCATCCATAAAAACTTCAATGAATTTCTCTATTATATCTGAGAAGATAGAAAGCATGCAGCGTTGGAAAGTCACAGGTGCATTACATTCACATCCGCCATCCTGTGACGGTCCTGGTGGGGATCAATTCGTTCTTCTCATTGGGGACTACAGTGATTCCTCCCTTTTTTGGCACAACATGCACGGTGCTGACCCAGGGGCTGTCTAAGATCGGGTAAATTACCCCTCCCTGCCATAGCTTCATAACTTCTTTCTGTACTACTTCCTTCATGACTGGATTCAGCCTCATTTGGGGTTGAATGGATGGTTTGGCATCATCTTCCAACAATATCTTATGCATGCATAATGCTAGTTGTAGGGCCATTTTTGTTGGCTTGGCCTCCTCAATTTTCATTTTTTTTTATCATGGCTACTGACATCAAATTTATGCTGGCTCCTAAATCACACAGAGCCTTCTCTACCGTGATCTCTCCTATAATACAGGGGATCTGGAAGCTCCCAGGATCCTTCAATTTCTGGGGTAGCTTGTGCTGAATGATGGCAATACATTCCTCGGTTAGTATCACTGTTTCGTTGTTCTTCCAACTTTTCTTTTTCGTTATCAATTCCTTCAAGAACTTGGCATAGAGCGGCATTTGCTCTATTGCTTCAGCAAAGGGTATGTTAATCTGCAGTTTCTTGAAGATTTCTAGAAACCTTGAGAATTAGCTGTCATCCCCCTTTTTCCTCAATTGCTGAGGATCTGGGACTCTTGGAACATATGGCTTTAGATCTTCTCCCCTTTTACGTGAATTGGAGATGGGAACTTGAACTTCCTCTTGTTCCTCCTTCCTTTCAGTTGAGTCCCCCTCTTGTGGTTTCTTGGAGGTCTCCTTCAACTCCTTACCACTTCTGAGGGTGATAGCTTGACACTCCTCCCTTGGGCTTGGCTCAATGTTGCTACCAAGGTTATGAACAGGAGTTTGCTGGAGTAGGTAACCAACTTGTGTCTCAAGTTTTTTGATGGCAGCCTCTTGATTCTGCATGTTAGATCGCACCTCTTCTCGGAACATCTTACTGTCTTGAATCTCCTTACATATGCTCTCGAGTAGGGTCTCAATCTTTGAGAGTCTATCCTCGGATGGTGATGGTGAGTTGAGATTGGAGGGAGAGAATGGCTAGTTTGGTTTTGATATAGATGTTGAAAAGGGTTGTTAAGTGGGTGCTGATATGGTCTCTGTGTGGCATGTTGGTGAGTTGTGTTGTTGGGGTTTGGACGTCTCTGATCTTGGCCTTCGCCTTGTTGATTTCCCCATCTAAAGTTTGGGTGGTTTCTCCAACCAGGATTATATGTTTTGGAGTATGGGTCATGGTTCTGCCTAGGTGAACTCCCAATGTAGTTGGCTTGTTCCTGATCACCCTCTGCTTCTTCATTCACTCCTTCTTAGGTTGCTGCTGAAGTGGTGATTGCTGCTACTTGATTCCTCTCTATCTTCTTGGTGAGGTTAGCTAATTGCTTGGTAATCATCTTGTTTTGAGCTAGCAGTGCATCCACATTGTTCAGCTCCATCACTCCTCTAGTATTTCCTCTTTCAGAAGCATAGAAGTAGTCATTCTCTGCTACAGTCTCAATGACATCTATGGCTTCTTCAATGGTCTTCTTCTTGTTCAGAGATCCCCCGGATGAGTGGTTTACTGCCTTCTTTGATTCATACGAAAGGCCTTCATAGAAGATGTGCAACTGCACCCATTCATTGAACATATCTGGCGGGCATCTTCTTGTTAAGTGTTTAAACCTCTCCCATGCTTCATATAGAGTCTCACCATCCTGCTGCCTGAATGTTTGTACCTCAGCTCTTAACCTGTTGATCCGTTGAGGAGGATAGAATCTTGCCAAGAACTTGTTCACCACATCTTTCCAGGTTGCTAAACTCTCCTTTGGAAAGGATTCCAGCCATTTAGATGCTTTGTCCTTGAGTGAGAAGGGAAACAGAAGTAGTCTATAGGTGTCAGGATGAACACCATTAGAGTTCACAGTGTCGCATATCCTCAGGAAGGTGGTTAGATGTTGATTGGGGTCTTCTTGGACACTTCCTCCGAATGAACAATTGTTCTGAACAAGGGTGATGAGCTGTGGCTTTAGTTCAAAGTTGTTGGCATGTATGGTTGGCCTTTGGATGCTACTTCCACAGTTTCCTGGATTTGGGTTGATGTAAGAACCCAGAACTCTTCTCTCTTGTCCAGCCTGATACGCTGGACCTTCTCTGCCATGGTTGTGAGCCTCTTCTTCATGGTGGTTCTCCATATTCTCCTCCATGTCTGGTTCAAAGTACTCTTCCTCTTCCTCAGCACCAACTACTCTCTTTCCTCTTGCTTTCCTCCTTAATCTAAGGAAGGTCCTCTCAGGTTCAGAATCAAAGGAAGTTGAAGCCCCGCTTCTTCTACCTGTCATACAAGCAACAAAGCAAAAGCAAGAGAGATAGATGCAGACAGTAATTTCTACAGTAATGCTGTTAGTGTAAGTGATGCAATATATCAAACAGTTAGTGGGTTAGTGACTGAATTATTAAAGCAAAATGCAGGTAACACCACTAATGGGTGAAAGGTAAAGGGAAAGAAATAACT
>NC_029787.2:60365984-60367663 GCF_000816755.2 Arachis ipaensis | reverse complement strand
TAACCTATGATGGAGGAGGTGAATTACATCGGAGAACTGATGCACCACTATTTTGTGGTTGATGAGCGGATAATTTATACGCTTTTTGGCATTGTTTTTAGTATGTTTTTAGTAGAATCTGGCTACTTTTAGGGATGTTTTCATTAGTTTTTATGTTAAATTCACATTTCTGGACTTTACTATGAGTTTGTATGTTTTTCTATGATTTCAGGTATTTTCTGGCTGAAATTGAGGGACTTGAGCAAAAATCAGATTCAGAGGTTGAAGAAGGACTGCTGATGCTATTGGATTCTGACCTCCCTGCACTCAAAATGGATTTTCTGGAGCTACAAAACTTAAAATGGCGCGCTTTCAATTACGTTGGAAAGTAGACATCCAGGGATTTCCAGCAATATATAATAGTCCATACTTTACTCAAGTTTACATGACGCAAGCTGGTGTTCAACGCCAGCTCTCTGCCCAATTCTGGCGTCCAGCGCCAGAAACAAGTTGCAAAGTGGAGTTCAACGCTCAAAATGGCACAAAAGTTGGCGTTCAACTCCAAGAATGACCTCTCCACGTGTAGACTTCAAGATCAGCCCAGGCACACACCATGTGGGCCCCGGAAGTGGATTTATGCATCAATTACTTACTTCTGTAAACCCTAGTAGCTAGTTTATTATAAATAGGACTTTTTACTATTGTATTGGACATCTCATGACATTTTAGATCTGAATTTTGTACTCTTTGACGGCATGAGTCTCTAAACTCCATTGTTGGGGGTGAGGAGCTCTGCTGTGTCTCGATGAATTAATGCAAGTATTTCTGTTTTCCATTCAAACATGCGTGTTCCTATCTAAGATATCCATTCGCGCCTAACTATGGAGAAGGTGATGATCAGTGACACTCATCACCTTCCTCAATCCATGAACGTGTGTCTGACAATCACTTCCGTTCTACATCAGATTGAATGAATATCTCTTAGATTCCCTAATCAGAATCTCCGTGGTATAAGCTAGATTGATGGCGGCATTCAAGAGAATCCGGAAAGTCTAAACCTTGTCTGTGGTATTCCGAGTAGGATTCTGGGATTGGATGGCTGTGACGAACTTCAAACTCGCGAGTGTTGGGCGTAGTGACAGACGCAAAAGGATAGTAAATTCTATTCCGGTACGCCTGAGAACCTACAGATGATTAGCCGTGCGGTGACAGCGCACCTGGACCCTTTTCACTGGAAGGATGGATGGTAGCCGTTGACAACGGTGATCCACCTACACACAGCTTGCCATAGGAGGACGTGCATGCATGAAGAAGAGGACAGAGGAAAGCAGAGATCCTGAAGACAACATCTTCTTATTGAGTGTCTCCTTTTGCTGTTTTACCTTCCTCTCTTCTTGTTCTACAAAATCTTTTTGGACCTCATCATATGTAGGGATGGCATAGTGTAGCTGATGCATGTTACTAGTCATGTAGTTCAACTTGGCTTGAGATTGCAAGATGCTTGCTTCAAACCAACAATCTCTGTGGGATTCGACCCTTACTCACGTAAGGTATTACTTGGACGACCCAGTGCACTTGCCACTTGCTGGTACGAGTGTGAAAAGTGTGATTCATTATTCGTGCACCAAGTTTTTGGCGCCGTTGCCGGGGATTGTTCGTGTTTGAACAACTGACGGTTTATTTTGTTTCTTAGATTAGGA
>NC_029787.2:60351136-60364158 GCF_000816755.2 Arachis ipaensis | reverse complement strand
GGAAAGTCTAAACCTTGTCTGTGGTATTTCGAGTAGGATTCTGGGATTGGATGGCTGTGACGAACTTCAAACTCGCGAGTGCTGGGCGTAGTGACAGACGCAAAAGGATAGTAAATCCTATTCCGGTACGACTGAGAACCTGCAGATGATTAGCCGTGCGGTGACAGCGCACCTGGACCCTTTTCACTGGAAGGATGGATGGTAGCCGTTGACAACGGTGATCCACCTACACACAGCTTGCCATAGGAGGACGTGCGTGCATGAATCAGAGGACAGAGGAAAGCAGAGATTCTGAAGACAAAGCATCTCCAAAACTCCAGCATATTATCCATTACTGCATAACAAGTAACCTTTAATCCATGCTCTCTTGTTTATTCGCAACTCAACTGATAAATATAACTGACTTCCTGACTAAGAATTGCAAGATAACCATAGCTTGCTTCAAACCAACAATCTCTGTGGGATTCGACCCTTACTCACGTAAGGTATTACTTGGACGACCCAGTGCACTTGCTGGTTAGTGGTACGAGTGTGAAAAGTGTGATTCATTATTCGTGCACCAGTGGTATATTTTGTACTTAATTGAGTGGACTTTATCCACTAAACTCACACTTATTCATATAATTCGCATATTTTACATTTTCCTTCCTAATTTTGTGCTATGATTGAAAACATGCTTCTTTGGCCTTAAATTTGCTAATTTTAATCCTCTCTTATTACCATTCGATGCCGTGATATGTTTGTTAAGTGTTTTCAGGATTTCTAGGGCAGGAATGGTTTAGAGGAAAGAAAGGAAGCATGCAAAAGTGGAAGGAATACAAGAAATTAAAGGAATTGCTAAGCTGTCAAGCCTGACCTCTTCGTACTAAATCGATCATAACTTGAGCTACAGATGTCCGAATGAGGCGGTTCCAGTTGCGTTGTAAAGCTAACATCTGGGGCTTCAAAATGATATGCAATTTGTCATAGTTACCATGCAGCTAAGTGACGCGAACGCGTGCATCACGCGTACGCATGACCTTGTGAAAGTTTATCGACGCGTACGCGTGGGCGACGCGTACGCGTGACAGACCCATGTGTTGGACGTCTCAGAAATTGCTGGGGGCGATTTCTGGGCTACTTTTGGGCCAGTTCCAAGCCCGAAAAACACAGATTAGAGGCTGCTGAGTGGGGGAATCATTGATACAAGATTCATTCACATAATTTTAGGTTGAGATGTAGTTTTCTAAAGAGAGAGGCTCTCTCCTCTCTCTAGGTTTTAGGGTTCTTAGGTTTAATTCTTCCCAATTTCATATTTCTATCTTAGATTAATTAGTTTTTCTTCTACTTTTATTTGTCTTAGCATTCTAGTGTATTTAATTCCCTTGTTGATTATTTTATGTTGCCAATTTAGTTTATGAATTCTCATGTTAGATTTGATTTTCTATTTAATGCAATTTGAGGTATTTCATATTTATTGCTTCTTCTATTATTTGTTAGTCATTGATGTTTGCAATTGGTTGTTTTGATTTAATATTCCTTGCTAGTTTTCTATATTTTTATGTTGTGCCTTCCAAGTGTTTGATAAAATGCTTGGGAGGGTTTTACGTTAGATTTTTATATTCTTAGCTTGAATTGGGTAATTAGAGACTCTTGAGTTATCAAACTCCCTTGTTGATTGATAATTGAAAGTTGCTAGTTGATTTGAACTCCACTAACTCCAGTATTTCCATAGGACTTGACTACGACTTGAAGAATCAAGTTAATTTATCCACTTGACTTACCTTCATAGTTAGAGGTTGACTAAGTGGGAGCAATGGACAATTGATGTCACAATTGAGGATGATAATGAGGATATAACTTCTAATTATCAATCCTTGCTAGGACTTTTCTTAGTCATTATTATTTTCTTTCTATTTACATTCCTTGTTCCATATTTTAAAAAGCCAAAAAGATACTTTTCCATAACCAATTATAAGTACACCTTCCTGCAATTCCTTGAGAGATGACCCGAGGTTTAAATACTTCGGTTTATTTTTATTGGGTTTGCTTTAGTGACAAACAAATTTTTGTATGAGAGGATTCTTTTTTGGTTTAGAAACTATACTAGCAACGAGATTTCATTTGTGAAATTCTAAACCGTCAAAAATCTATTCTACGAAATGGTGTCGTTGCCGGGGATTTGCAAAGGTGTGCCTTATTATTAGTTATTGTAAATATTGTGAATAATTTTGCTTTTTTGTTTCTTTGTTAGTGTTACTAGTTTTAGGAGTTTATTTTCATTAATTCTTATTACTTTTTGTTTTTACTTGCTACCATGAATTCTCACCCCTTTGGCTACGAGTTTGGTTCAAATTATGTTGTAGGGAATGGAGGCTACAATGAGAACATGCATCAAGGTTGGGACAATCAAAGATGGGAGGAGCCACAAGGATTTGATCAACTCTCTTGGCAACAACCCCCTCCAATGCACTATGAGCAACAACCATTCTATGATGCACCTCAAGACAATGGTTATGGTGGACCTTTTCATGACAATCAACCTCCACCAATTTACTATAAGCAAGAGCCATTCCAAGGTGCGTACCAAGACAATGGATATGATGGACCCCTTGTAGTTACCAACAAGCCCCACCATATATAAACCCCACCTCAAGATAGGCCTCAACCACCATACTCACAAGCCACCTACTGCCAAACACCCTCATATGATCCTAACCCTTATCCACCATACCAACCACCCTATGAGCCATATGAACCATATATAGAACCACCCCAATTCCAACCCAATTACTCCTAAGAACCACCACCTCCATATGCACCATGTCTATATCCATCAATCCAAGAGCCTTATGATCCTACTTATGATATCCAAGCAGAACAAGAGTCAAAGGATCGTCTCAAGGAAACACTGGATCAATATCAAGCAACCCTTCATCAATTGGATCAAGTGGGAAACTAGAAAGCACACGAAGCTCTCTTGGCTAAAGAATTTCAACTTGAGAACAAGGGATTGAAGTGCGTTATGCAACAAGTGGAGAAGATGGAGAGTATTGAACCGCCACAACCTTATTATGATGAACCACCTTCCTATCATGAACCTTTCTTCCAAAGTAATGAACCCTCATATCTACCGCAATCTCAAATGAATGACACTCTAAGTGTTCTTCTTCAAGGGCAAAGAGAGATGCAAAGGATGACACAAGAGTTCATGGCTACCTTGACTGAGGTAGTAGGTAATTTAGCCTCTCTGCACTTCGATACTCAAAGCACTCCCACGGCTACATGTGGGGAATCATTAGAAGAGCGTAGCATGAAGGAGATACAAGAAACTCTAGTGGACAATGAGGAACATGATTTTGTATTGTAACAAGTGGAGGAAGCCGTAATAGATGAAGAGGAAGAAGTGGTTGAAGACTTAGGAGACGTTGAACCTCCATGGGAATCTAGAGTTGTAGATGATTCCTCCAAGAAGATTGAAATTGATGTCAAGAAGGCTAGTGCACAACCTCCATAGCATATTTCCTGTGAAAACTTGCATGAGATAGATCAAGAAGCAGTTCCCTTGGTGATGAAGATCATGAATCAAGTCCTCCTAGTGATGAATCTACATTCGCAAATGAACCCCTTGAATATGAGGACCCTTCTCTGATTGAATCTGAGAATGATGTGGAAGCGAAAGTCCTTCGGAAAGGGTGGACGGGAATTGAGTACGCGTTGTAAAGAACGTTGAGGACTTCTCCACATAGGTGGCCATCTACTCCTTCATTTGAGTGGGTAAGACTTGTCTCTATTCACCTTACTGCCCCACTTGAATATGGTACTCTTGAAACGGATGGCCAACTTAGGAGGCTTTGTGGCATTACGTGTAAGAGAAAGATGTTCAGTGGTTGGAGTTACAAATCAAGGCTCATCAAGGTTGATACTTCAAGAGCTAGATGCAAGGGTGGAACTACTGAACATTTGGTTGGATCTAAGAGAAGAGTTTGGTATTGCATTGAGAATTTGGATTGCTTGCCACGCGGATAGAATCATGATGATCAACTTGAAGACGGGTGTAGAAACAAGATTTGGGATCCGGGAATATATAAGGATCAATTTTGGGAGCTCAAAGCGTGTGAAGAACTCCATCAAAGCTTGGGGAATTTACTTGGTATTGATAGAGCTTATTGGAAGTCCAAGCATTTGTGGCAGTTTCAGGATGAGTTCAAGCACAAGCCACCATGACTAGGAGCTCACCAAATGTACAACTTAAGGACAATAACTAAAAGTGCTAGGTGGAAAACAACCCACCATGGTATAATCCTCCTTTTTATTAGTTTTAATTTATTTCTGTCAGTCTTAATTTCCACTTCTGCATATTTACTTTAATTTTGTAAAAAAAAAAGGGAATGGACGCGCATGCGTCATATGTGTATGCGCAAATGAACAAAGAGTTACGCGAGAACCGAGCAGGAGGGGTGCCTGGCGCATAAGCCAACCCACGCGTACGCGTGCCCCACGCATACACATCCCATGAGTTTCTGCCAATCCACGCGTAAGCGTCAGTGACGCGTACGCGTGGAATGAAAAATCGGCATAGTAAGGTTATTGAACAGAGAGTTGGGATGCCACTGTGCTGGAATCGCGCGAGCAGTCACGCGTACGCATGACCGATGCTCACGCGTCAGTGTGCATTTTTGGCCACCCACGCGTACGCGTAGGCAACGCTTACGCGTCGCATGGCTAATTCCGTTTTCACGCGCACGCGTGATGTAGGCGCGCGCATTGCGTCCTGTTTCTCATTTCCTTCTTCTTTCTTCTTCTTTCTTCCTCCTTTCTTACTTTCTTTTTCTTCCTTTCTTTAACTTCTCATCCTTATTCTCTTTCCATTTCTTTTACTTACTGCATTTGCATACTTTTGTTCCTTGCATTTTAATTTTATTCATGTTTTTATTTTCTTTTCTACGTTTATTATTTTCTCCGTTGGTGTTAAATGTTCTTATTCAACTGTTGTATCTTTTCTGGTATTATTTTGGTGCTTAGTGACTTGTTTTACACTGTTGGGTGACATTATTTATCTGTCAATGCCAATCTTTTATGATACCTGTGTTCCTTTTACATTGATATGAATTTATATTGTCTTCCATTACCTACTATCTCTTCCCCATTGTTGCAATTTTTGCACTATTGATATGCCATTTGCTTCTACTGTTTACTCACTTGCACGTTGTAGCTACCATGTAATTGAGACCCTCATTATTTGGCATTAACCCAACCATATTTTATTTTTTTTCTATCTTTGTTTTTTGGTTACTTTTCTCCCCTTTTCTCTTCTTTCAGGAAGGCCATCAAGAAGGGAAACTGAAAACTTTTACATGGGGCGACAAACAAGTTCCTACACACATTCTTTGGAGAAAAAGCGTCAGTTGGAGCCACCCGTCCACTTGCACATCTTAGCATGCACCAAGGACGGTGCAATCTTTAAGTGTGGGGAGGTCGATACCGACTTCCGTGGGTTAGTTATTTCCTATTTCAACACCAATGTTTAAATTTCCTTGTTAAATTATTTGTTGCATTCGCATGTTTGTTTGCATGTTGTTTGATTTTGTGCATGTTCTTCTACCGCTACTTGGTTGACGTAATATTTTCTTTTTTCAAGACCCTTTTAATAGCACTTCACTAATTTAAATTAAAACCTTTTTGTTAAACTTGTTTGAAGGTTTTAATGTGGAAAATGGTTTTTGAGCTAAGAACACAACCTGTGAGATTTTGAGCTTAACTATATGGTTACATTATTTAACCTTGATTTTTATTCTTGTGTGTTTTCTTCCATATGATTGCAATCTATAGTTTATTCTATTCTATATGTCTATTGTTTAGTATATATGTATGTATACATATGATTGAGGCCATCATTTTTTATTAGCTCAGTTGTCCCAAATAGCTTACCTTCCCATTTACCTTTGTTGCCACTTTCAGCCTTTTAATCCCCATTTGTTATGTATTTTACTACATCACTAGCCTTAAGTAGAAAAATAATTAATTAACCATTTGAATCTTTGGTTAGCTTAAGATAGGGATTGTGTGTCAACTAAGTGTGGGGAATTATGGGAACTTGGATTGATGAGAAAGTGTTGTGTTTTATTAACAAAAATATTAGAAATTTGGGTGCTTACTCATGTGAAACTAGAAAAACTATATGCATTGATATGTTATGTTTGCTTTCATTTTCAAAAAAAAAAAAGAAAAGAAAAAAAAGAAATAAATAAGGGATAAAATCACCCGAAGGTTAAGTTCAATAAAAAGATCATTGCATATGTGATGAAATTAAAGAAAATTTGATACATGAGTATGTGAAATATACAAAAGTGAGATTATGGGTAGCTAGGCATAATTTTAGAATTATATATCGTGTGTGTGTGTTAGGTGAGAACTTAGGTTAGTCAAAGATTCAATTTACAACTCACTTGGCCTTACAAATATCCCACCTTTCCCTTAGCCCTATTACAACCTTGAAAAGACCTCATGATGTTTGCATTTGTACACTAAATATTTGTTGATTGGTTAGATGAAGAACAAAGTTTTAGAAAGCATGACTAGAGAAGAGTAGAGTGGATTAACCTTAGACACTTGAGTGATTAGAGTGCATATACACTTCCAGTGAGGGTTCAATGCTTGATTCTATGTTCCCTACTTTCATGAGCTATCTTCCTACAAGTTTACTTGTCTTTTATTGTGTGATTTGAATTAGTGGAATCTGATTTATGTTTGTCTTGGAGAATTTGTTTACTTTTAACCAAGTAGGTAGAAGTATATTTTGCATTTAGTTGCATTCATATAGATAGGTTTCATTTCATAAGTTTTACCATTCCTCTTCACTCCTTTATAGCTTCTCTTGAGCTTAGCATGAGGATTTAAGTGTGGGGAGATTTGATGCACCACTATTTTGTGGTACATTTTGTACTTAATTGAGTGGATTTTATCCACTAAACTCACACTTATACATATAATTCGCATGTTTTACATTTTCCTTCCTAATTATGTGCTATGATTAAAAACATGCTTCTTTGGCCTTAAATTTGCTAATTTTAATCCTCTCTTATTACCATTCGATGCTGTGATATGTTTGTTAAGTGATTTCCGGGTTTATAGGGCAGGAATGGCTTAGGGGATGGAAAGAAAGCGTGAAAAAGTGGAAGGAATACAAGAAATTGAAGGAATTGCTAAGTTGTCAAGCCTGACCTCTTCCTACTAAATCGATCATAATTTGAGCTACAGAAGTCCGAATGAGGCGGTTTTAATTGCGTTGGAAAGCTAACATCCGGGGCTTCAACATGATAGGCAATTTTTCATAGTTTCCATGCTGTTAAACGATGCGCACGTGTGCATCACGCGTACGCGTGACCTTGCGAAAGTTCATCGACGCGTACACATGGGCGACGTGTAAGCGTGTGAAAGAGCGAAACTCTCGCGCGATCTAGAATTTTCTAAGAATAAATTTCCGTTGTAAGTATAGCTTCTAGATCAAAAAGAATTCCTTCTTTACAAAAGTTTTGTTTGTCACTTAAGCAAACCCAATAAAATTGATAACCGAGTATTTAAACCTCGGGTCGTCTTCTTAAGGAATTGCAGGGAGGTATGACTTATTATTAGCTATGAAAAAGCTAGAAGTTTGGGTTTTTAATCTATAAGATAAAAAGCGAGAATAGTAAATGGCAAGAAAGTAAATTGTAAGGAATTAATTTAAATAAATAATAAAACTCTTGGCAATGTATAAGAACTGAAAGTCCTATCCTAGTTATCCTTATCAATTGTGATGAGAATTGGATTTTTCTCCCACTTTGTTAACCTCTAACTATGAAGGTAAGTTAAGTGGATGAATTGATTTGAATCCGAAAGTCCTAGTCTTTCCTTGGAAAGGCTAGAGTTATTGGAACTCAATTTAATTCTTGAAGAATTCCAATTTTCAGTCAACACCTCGAGTTTGATAACTCTAGCGTCACCAATTATTTAACCAAAGTCAAAAGGAAGAAAATATCTAAATTAAATTGAAAGCATCCATATAAATAAAGCAAAGCAAAATTAAATCTGAAAATACCTCAAATCGCATTAATAAAAGAAATCAAATCTAACATGGATATTCATAAATTAAATTGAGAAAATAAATAAAAAGAACATTGAACCTGTAATTGAAGAAGATGAAATCCTACTTCCTTTAAGAGGAATCCTAATCCTAAATCCTAAGAGAGAGGAGAGAACTTCTCTCTCTAAAAACTACATTTAATCCTAAAAATTATGAAAGAATGTTGTCCCATGAATGAATGGATTTCCGCACTTTATAGCCTCTAATCTGTGTTTTCTGGGCCGCAAACTGGGTCGAAAACAGCCCAAAAATCGCTGGAGAAGAAATCTGCCACGTTGATTTTCGTCACCGCGACGCATCCGCGTGGAGCGCACGTTTGTGTCGCCTAGCTTCAGGGCAACTATGGCATATTATATATCAAATCGAAGCCCCGGACGTTAGCTTTCCAACGCAACTAGAACCGTGTCCTTTGGATCTATGTAGCTCAAGTTATGACCGTTTTAGTGCGAAGAGGTCAGGCTGGACAGCTTTGCAGTTCCCTCAACTTCTTGTATTCCTTCCACTTTTGCATGCTTCCTTTCCATCCTCCAAGCCATTCCTGTCCTGTAATATCTGAAAACACTTAACACACATATCAAGGCATCTAATGGTAATAAGAGAGGATTAATATTAGCAAATTAAGACCAAAGAAACATGTTTTCAGTAATAGCATAAAATCAGGAAGGAAAATATAAAACCATGCAAATAGTATAAATAAGTGGATAAAGAGTTGATGAAAACCACTCAATTGAGCATAAGATAAACCACGAAATAGTGGTTTATCAACCTCTCCACACTTAAACATTAGCATGGGAAAATTCTAACATACTCAATTCTCAAACCAAATATTTCCAAACCCAATTTTTCCACACTTAAATCATAAGCACTCTCACTAGTCTAAGCTAATCAAGGATTCAAATTAAGGACATTATTGTTTTCCGCTTAGAGTTAATGATGTGCTAAAGTAAAGAACAAAGGGGTAAAATAGGCTCAAAATTGGTTTGCAAAGAATAATGAAAAGGGTAAGGCCATATGGGTATGTAAGCTCAGTGAAATAAAGGCCTCAATCATGTAAGTGTATGCATACATCAAATAATGGAAATATAGAATTAAGCAAGACAAAAATCACAATTTTAGAGAGAACAACACAGGCCAAAAATAAAATTTTGGTTGATAAAATGCAACCAATCAAATAGGCTCAAAATCTCACTGGTTTTGTGTATTCAAGCTCTAAACCATGTTCCAGTATAATATTTCTTCAAACAAGTTTAACATTAAATTTTATTCAAATTAGTTAAATGCTCTAAAAGGTTTCTTGAAAAAGAAAATATTACTTCAACCAAGTGGTAAAATATGCACAAAATCAAATAATCATGCAATCAAATATGCAAATGTAACAATTAACGATGAAAATAAATCGTTGGTGTTGAGATAGAAGAGTAACTAACCCATGGAGATCGGTATCGACCTTCCCACACTTAAAGATTGCACCGTCCTCGGTGCATGCTAAGATCTACAAGTGGACGGGCTGCTCCAACTGATGTCTTTCTCTATAGATTGTGCAGATTGACTTACCTGTCTCCCCAATTAGAAGATTTCTCTTTTCCTTCCTCGGTGTCCATCCTGAAAGAAGAGAAAAAGAAGGAAAGTAACCCAGAAATAAAGATAAGAACATAAATAAAATATGGGTGTTAATGCCAAATAATAAAGGTCTCAATTACATGGTAGCTACAACATGAAAGTGAGAAAATAGTGGAAGCAAATGGCATATCAGTGGTGCAAAAGTTGCAACAAATGGGGGAAAAGTGTGGGTAATGAAAGACAATATAAATTCATGTCAATGCAAAAGGAATACCAGTATTATAAAAATTAGCATTGACATATAATTGATAATACCCGATCAGAATAAAACAAGTCATGAAGCACCAGAATAATTCAAGAAAAGATGTAACAGTTGAATAAGAAAATTTAACACCAATGGAAAAATAATGAATTTAGAAAAGAAAAATAAAAATATGCACTAAATTAAAATGTAATGAATGAAAGTATGAAAATGAATTAAAATAAAATAAAATGAAAGATAAGAGGAATGAGAAGGGAAAGAAGGGAAAAAGAAGTAAGTAAGAAAGGAGGGAGGAAAAATTAAGATTGAGGAAGAAAAGATAAGATTTTTGGTGCTGATTTGGATGAGCTGTGCGGCGCAGGCGACGTGGACGCGTGGTGCATGATAAGGTCAGATGACGCGGATGCGTGGGTCACGCGATCGCGTGGCATGATTTGTGCGATTGGCGCGAGTGCAGCCTCGCGTTTGCGCAACTCTCTGTTTGAAACTCATTTTACCAAATTTTAGGGTGACGCGGTCGCGTGGTTGACGCGATCGCGTGGATTGCCATACTTTGAAAAATGACGCAGACGCGTAGGAAACGCGTTCGCGTTGTGGGGCTTGTGCTTCTAGCGCGGTTCCAGCCCCACTCTAACACAACTTACTGCCATATACCCGTTTTACGTCAATTTTTAGGGCACGCGTTCGCGTGGGTGACGCGGAGGCGTGGGAGGCATTTTTCACAAATGACACGATCGCGTCAGCGACGCGGTCGCGTGGATCAATTTGTGCCAAAGGCACGCCTCCAGCCACGCTCTCGCATGACTCTCTGTTCACTTTTCTTTTCTTCCTAATGCACTTGTGACGCGGACGCGTCAGCGACGCTTACGCATCGCGTGCATTTTTTTTTTGATGCAGTATGCAATATGCAGAATGCATAATGGAAATGCTGATATGGAGGTTATGAATAATTCCAAGTTCAATAGAATACAACAAAACAAACAAAACGAAATAAAATTAAAATTGAAAAGGAACGATCATACTATGGTGGGTTGTCTCCCACCTAGCACTTTTAGTTAAAGTCCTTAAGTTGGACATTTGGTGAGCTCCTTATCATGGCGTCTTGTGCTTGAACTCATTCTGAAACTTCCACCAATGCTTGGACTTCCAATAAGCTTTATCAATACCAGGTAGATTCTTTAAGCTTTGATGGAGTTCTTCACAAGATTTGAGCTCCCAAATTTGATCCTCATGTATGCCTGGATCCCAAATCTTGTTTCTGCACCCGTCTTCAAGTTGATTATCATGATTCCATCTGGGTGGTTCAGCCTTAGAATTCTCACTGAAGCGTCCAAATAACTTTCCAGACCCATTCAATTGAGCTCTACACCAACCTTTGCGTTTAAACTTAAAGCTTCCAACTATAATGAACCTTGCAGGACAATTCTTACCACCGACCATCTTCCTCTTACTCTTAATGCCACAAAGAGCTCAAAGTTGACCATCCGTCTCCAGTAGCCCATATTCAAGTGGGAAGGTAAAGGTCAAGGATAAGAATTTTACCCACTTGAACATTGTGTTAGACGGTAATGGCCTTGGGAGAGGTGTTTCTAATGAACTTGCAAGCTCCACTCCCTTGTGCTCTTCTCTGACAACTTCCACCTCCTTGTAAGCTTCTTCAATTTCAACATCTTCCTCTTGGTAGCTTTCTTCCAATTCAATCTCCTCTTCACTGCTTTCCAAGGGCATGGGAGGTTGTGCTTCTTCTTCTTGAGTCTCCATCTCTTGATCGACCTCTTCTAAGTCCTTAACCACGACATGCCTTGGAGGTTGTACACCCTCGTCAACATCAATTGCAACCATCTTGGAAGGAGGCTCTTTGTCTTGACTTTCCCATGGAGGTTCAGCATCTTGCAAGTCTTCAACCACTTTTTCCTCTTCAATAATTTCTGCTTTGTCCAGTAGTTTTAATATAAAATTTTACTCATCCTTCATGATTTTCTTTCCATGACAATTCCTTTCATCTATTCTTTCATCTTCAAGGGTCTTTACTACCTATACCTTTAGGGCATCCTCTAGCTCCTTATGAAGTATGGATTCGCGAAGATGATCCCTTCTCTCTTGTTCCATGTCAATAGCATCATTGGGATCATGTTGCTCTTGGATTGATGGATGTGGGTGCTCTTCCATGGATGGTGGTGATGGGATGGAGAGATCATTCTGTGGTTGAAAAGGAAGTGCACTAGAGCTTGAGGGTTGATTGTTGAAGGTATTTGGTGGTCTGATTTGAGCGACGAGAGCTTGTATAGTAGAGTTTAGATCGGTAAGTGCTTTCTCCATGGAGATTTGGGGTGGATAGGAGGGTTCATTTAGTGGTTGGTATGGTGGATACGGGTTAGGGTCATATAGAGGTGAATGGTGGAAAGGAGCTTGTGAGTATGGTGGTCCAAAGCTATTTTGAGGAGGTGGTTCATTGGCATATGATGGAGCTTGCTGGTAGCTACAAGGGGGTCCACCATATCTATTGTCTTGGCATGCATTGTAGGATGGTCATTGTCCATGGTATCTTGGAAGGTGATGTTGCCGAAAGGGTTTATCAGATCCTCGTGGCTCCTTCCATCTCTGATTGTTTTGACCTTGATACATGTTCCTGTAATAATTTCCATTCCTTGCAACAGCATTGGGACCAAACTCAAAGCGATGGGGGTGAGAACTCATAATAGCTAATAAAAATTAAAAACAAAAATAAAAACAAATAAACAAGCAAAATAAAATAAAATAAAATAAAGTAAATAAAGCAAAAAAAAGGTTTTTGAAATTTAAATTTTGAAATTGAAAATTAAATTTTGAAATTTTGAATTTTTGAAAAATGTTTAAATTTTGAAAAGGTTTGATTTTTAAAATTTTAAATTTAAACTTTGTAAACTTTGTTTTGAATTTTGGAATTTAAATATTGAAATTTGAAATTTGATTTTGAAATAAGATAAGATATGATTTTTGAAAAATATTTGAATTTTAAAATTTAAAACTAAGATAAGATAAGATAAAAAAATTAAAAAATCTGGATTTTTTTTAATTCTGAAAAAAATCAATTTAAAAGTAAATATTTACAATAAC
>NC_029787.2:60349879-60350999 GCF_000816755.2 Arachis ipaensis | reverse complement strand
TTTAAGAAAGATAAAAAGATAAGATAGTAATTTGAAAAAGATATGATTTTGGATTTTGTTTGAATTTTGAAATTTAAAACTAAGACAAGATAAGATAAAAATTTTAAAATAAAAATTTGAATTTTTTTTTTCGAAAAAATCAATTTAAAAGTAAATATTTACAATAACTAATAATAAGGCACACGCTTGCAATTGATTTGAAGGTGAGTTAACCTTTAACTATGAAGGTAAGTTAAGTGGATGAATTGATTTGAATCCGAAAGTCCTAGTCTTTCCTTGGAAAGGCTAGAGTTATTGGAACTCAATTTAATTCTTGAAGAATTCCAATTTTCAGTCAACACCTCGAGTTTGATAACTCTAGCGTCACCAATTATTTAACCAAAGTCAAAAGGAAGAAAATATCTAAATTAAATTGAAAGCATCCATATAAATAAAGCAAAGCAAAATTAAATCTGAAAATACCTCAAATCGCATTAATAAAAGAAATCAAATCTAACATGGATATTCATAAATTAAATTGAGAAAATAAATAAAAAGAACATTGAACCTGTAATTGAAGAAGATGAAATCCTATTTCCTTTAAGAGGAATCCTAATCCTAAATTCTAAGAGAGAGGAGAGAACCTCTCTCTCTAAAAACTACATTTAATCCTAAAAATTATGAAAGAATGTTGTCCCATGAATGAATGGATTTCCGCACTTTATAGCCTCTAATCTGTGTTTTCTGGGCCGCAATATGGGTCGAAAACAGCCCAAAAATCGCTGGAGAAGAAATCTGCCACGTTGATTTTCGTCACTGCGACGCATCCACGTGGAGCGCACGTTTGTGTCGCCTAGCTTCAGGGCAACTATGGCATATTATATATCAAATCGAAGCCCCGGACGTTAGCTTTCCAACGCAACTAGAACCGTGTCCTTTGGATCTATGTAGCTCAAGTTATGACCGTTTTAGTGCGAAGAGGTCAGGCTGGACAGCTTTGCAGTTCCCTCAACTTCTTGTATTCCTTCCACTTTTGCATGCTTCCATTCCATCCTCCAAGCCATTCCTGCCCTGTAATCTCTGAAAACACTTAACACACATATCAATTCATCTAATGGTAATAAGAGAGGATTAATATTAG
>NC_029787.2:60341346-60349652 GCF_000816755.2 Arachis ipaensis | reverse complement strand
ACATTAAGTCAAACAAGATAAGATAAGATTTGAAAAAAGATTCGATTTTAAAATTTGAAATCTGAAAATTTGGATTTTGAATTTTGAATTTTGAAATTTAAAACTAAGACAAGATAAGATAAAAATTTTAAAATAAAAATTTGAATTTTTTTTTTCGAAAAAATCAATTTAAAAGTAAATATTTACAATAACTAATAATAAGGCACACGCTTGCAATTGATTTGAAGGTGAGTTAACCTTTAACTATGAAGGTAAGTTAAGTGGATGAATTGATTTGAATCCGAAAGTCCTAGTCTTTCCTTGGAAAGGCTAGAGTTATTGGAACTCAATTTAATTCTTGAAGAATTCCAATTTTCAGTCAACACCTCGAGTTTGATAACTCTAGCGTCACCAATTATTTAACCAAAGTCAAAAGGAAGAAAATATCTAAATTAAATTGAAAGCATCCATATAAATAAAGCAAAGCAAAATTAAATCTGAAAATACCTCAAATCGCATTAATAAAAGAAATCAAATCTAACATGGATATTCATAAATTAAATTGAGAAAATAAATAAAAAGAACATTGAACCTGTAATTGAAGAAGATGAAATCCTATTTCCTTTAAGAGGAATCCTAATCCTAAATTCTAAGAGAGAGGAGAGAACCTCTCTCTCTAAAAACTACATTTAATCCTAAAAATTATGAAAGAACGTTGTATGTGAATGTTGTCCCATGAATGAATGGATTCTCCCACTTTATAGCCTCTAATCTGTGTTTTCTGGGCCGCAAACTATGTCGAAAATAGCCCAGAAATCGTTGGAGAAGAAATCTGCCACGCTGATTTTCGTCAATGCGACGCATCCGCAAAGAGCGCACGTTCGCATCGCCTAGCTTCAGGGAAACTATAGCATATTATATATCAAATCAAAGCCCTGGACGTTAGCTTTCCAACGCAACTAAAACCACATGGTTTGGACCTCTGTAGCTCAAGTTATGACCGTTTTAGTGCGAAGAGGTCAGGCTGGACAGCTTTGCAGTTCCCTCAACTTCTTGTATTCCTTCCACTTTTGCATGCTTCCATTCCATCCTCCAAGCCATTCCTGCCCTGTAATCTCTGAAAACACTTAACACACATATCAAGTCATCTAATGGTAATAAGAGAGGATTAATATTAGCAAATTAAGACCAAAGAAACATGTTTTCAGTCATAGCACAAAATCAGGAAGGAAAATATAAAACCATCCAAATAGTATGATTAAGTGGGTAAAGAGTTGATGAAAACCACTCAATTGAGCATAAGATAAACCATGAAATAGTGATTTATCAGCGTGACAGAGCCACGTGCTGGACGTATCAGAAATCACTGGGGGCGATTTCTGGGCTGCTTTTGGCCCAGTTGCAAGCCCGAAAAACATAGATTAGAGGCTGCAGGGTGGGGGAATCATGGATACAAGATTCATTCACATAATTTTAGGTTAAGATGTAGTTTTATAAAGAGAGAGGCTCTCTCCTCTCTCTAGGTTTTAGGGTTCTTAGGTTTAATTCTTCCCAATTTCAGATTTCTATCTTAGCTTAATTAGTTTCTCTTCTACTTTTATTAGTCTTAGCATTCTAGTCTATTTAATTCCCTTGTTGATTTCTTTATGTTGCCAATTTAGTTTATGAATTCTCATGTTAGATTTGATTTTCTATTTAATCCAATTTGAGGTATTTAATATTTATTGCTTCTTCTATTATTTGTTAGTCATTGATGTTTGCAATTGGTTGTTTAGATTTAATATTCCTTGCTAGTTTTCTATGTTTTTATATTGTGCCTTCCAAGTGTTTGATAAAATTCTTGGGAGGCTTTTACGTTAGATTTTTATATTCTTAGCTTGAATTGAGTAATTGGAGACTCTTAAGTTATCAAACTCCCTTGTTGATTAATAATTGAAAGTTGCTAGTTGATTTGAATTCCACAAACTCTAATCTGTCCATACGAGTTGACTAGGACTTGAGGAATCAAGTTGATTTATCCACTTGACTTACCTTCATAGTTAGAGGTTGACTAAGTGGGAGCAATGGACAATTGATGTCACAATTGAGGATGATAATGAGGATAGAACTTCTAATTATCAATCCTTGCTAGGACTTTTCTTAGTCGTTATTATTATTTCCTTGCTATTTACATTCCTTGTTCCACATTTTAAAAACCCAAAAAGATACTTTTCCATAACCAATTATAAGTACACTTCCCTGCAATTCCTTGAGAGACGACCTGAGGTTTAAATACTTCGGTTTATTTTTATTGGATTTGCTTTAGTGACAAACAAATTTTTGTATGAGAGGATTCTTTGTTGGTTTAGAAACTATACTAGCAACGAGATTTCATTTGTGAAATTCTAAACCGTCAAAACTCCATTCATCAAGAACCCTATGGAAACACCTACAACTCCTCATGTAGGAATCATCCTAACCTCTCATGGAAGGATCAACAGAAGCCTCCGCAAGGCTTCAACAATAATCAAGGTGGAAGAACCCAGAATAGGTTCAACAATAGACCACTGATGTTATGGTTTTTGCTAGTAAAGAATTTTATAAAAATAGTTGCGTTGTATATATAGCTTCTAAACCAACAAAAATCCCTTCGTACAAACGTTTTGGTTGTCACTAGTAACAAACCCCTTAAAAATTGATAACCAAAGTATTTAAACCTCGGGTCGTCTTCTCAAGGAACTGCAGGAAAGTATGTTCTTATTATTGGTTATGAAGATTGTAAATCGGGGTTTTGAAGATGAGGATCAAGTAATTTAAATTGCAATTAAAATAAGTAAAAGACTGTAAAATAAATAAATAATTGTAAAATAAACTTTTGGCAAAGTATGAGAAATTGGAAGTCCTATCCTAGTTATCCTTATCAATGATGATGAAGATTGAATCTCAATTCCACTTAGTTAGCCTTTACTTAAAGTAAAGAAAGGTCAAGTGACTAATTGTGTTGGTCTTCAAATCCTAGTTAATCCCTGAGGAATGATTGGGATTATTGAAGTTCAATTCAATTAGCAAATATAGCCAATATAATTATCGATCATGTTGAGTTTGATAACTCCTGAGTTACTGATTTCTTAACCAAGACCAAAGGGGAAAAGCAAATCTACTGGAATAAAAATGTCTTCAGAT
The DNA here is from genome assembly GCF_000816755.2 of Arachis ipaensis. Lineage (NCBI taxonomy): Eukaryota > Viridiplantae > Streptophyta > Magnoliopsida > Fabales > Fabaceae > Arachis > Arachis ipaensis. The sequence goes on along the minus strand of NC_029787.2, from coordinate 60,346,511 downwards.
TGGAAGCAACAGTAACATAAATAAAAGAGAGCAATAATAAACTGAAATACCTCAAATAACATTAATTCAAAGAATAATCTGTAACATTGAAGAATTCGTAAATTAAATTGAGAAGATAAATAAAAAGGAATGTTGAAACTGATAAAGAGATAATCCTGAAAGCAAAAGAAATCCTAATTCTAAATCCTAAAAGAGATAGGAGAGAACCTCTCCCTCAAAACTACATCTAATTCATGAAAAGTAACTAATTGGAGACTCTCTTTGAATGGATGCATTCCCTCACTTCATAACCTCTGATCTGTGCCTTCTGGACTTGGATTTGGGCCAAAAAGGGTTTCAGAAATCGCTGGGAGCATTTTCTGTAATTTCTGGTGCGTATCCTCTGTCACGCGTCCACGCGGTCGCGTCATTTGGAGTTTTCCTTGCCACGCAGTCGCTTCAGTCATGCGTCCGCGTCAATGACGTGGTCGCGTCACTACCATTTTGCGCGGGCATGCGGCCGCGTCGTCCATGCGATCGCGTCACTGCCAGTTTCTTCAAAAACTCCGTTTTATGCTTTCCTTCCAATTTTGTATGTTTCCTTTCCATCCTTTAAGTCATTCCTGCCTTAGAAGATCTGAAACTACTCAACACACGAATCACGGCATCGAATGGAGGTAAAGGGTAATTAAAATAATTATTTTTAAAGCATAGGAAACATGTTTTTCACATACATCACATAATAAGGAAGGGAAAGTAAAACCATGCAATTTATATGAATAAGTGAGTGAAGGATTGAATAAATCACTTAAATTAGGCACAAAATATATCATAAAATATGGGTTTATCAACCACCCCACACTTAAACAATAGCATGTCCTCATGCTAAATCCAAGATAAAGAGTAAGGTAAGGTTGAAGTGGTGGAATCTCATGCAATGCAATCTATTCTAAATGCAACTACTTAAATGAATCATGCAATTCTAATTTTTATTCACTTGTATATAAAACTTACATGTAGTTAAATTAATTCACATTCTCAAGGAATCATATATACATAGCCAAACCTTAGATAATGGTAAAGCACTTTTACAATTGAGATGGGAAAGAAAAATATTTTACAGACTTGCAAGACAATTATCAATTTAAGCAGAGATATATGTTGATGAGCTATTGAACCCTCACTGGATTTTGTGTTTACTCTCTAGTCACTCAATGTTTATTGGGTTAATCACTATATTCTTCTTTTTATCCTTACTTTCTATAACTTTGTTCTTCATCTAACCAATCAACAATTATAGAATATAGGCATACAAAACTCATGAGGTCTTTAATTAAGGTTGTAATGGGGCCAAGGTAAAGGTAAAGGTATATGTATAAGGCTAAGTGAGCTAATAAGTGAATCCTTGATTAGTCTAAGATCTCACCTAACATACATATTTCGTAAAGCAAAGCTTCTTTACCTATTTTCCCATATTTTTCCACTTTTTATGTTACATGCTCATATTTTAATTTTTTTTTTAAACTGGTAATTCAATTATTTTGATTTCACATGAGCATGCTTCCCAAAATTTTTATTTTGAATTATTTTATTCTTTTTAACTTTCTACCCTTTGTTTCAGTTTACTTCCTTTTTATATTTTTAATTTAAACTAAGTTATCTTATGCTAAAAAGGGTAAACTATACTAATTAATCCACATTTTCTATAACTAATAAATTAGAATTACAACTAAACTAAATGGCTATAATATGAACTAAAGTGCATCATGCAGAAATATAGTAATAATACATGGATATAGCAATGTATAAGTACTGAGAAAATAAAAATAAAAATAAAAATAAAGAGAAAAATACAGAAAAATAATAAAGTAAAAAGAGTCTGTAGTGGTTCACCAAAAAATATACGCCAGAGATGGCGACCGATGTGATCGCATGAGTGATGCGATCGCATGGAATGGGTAAATAATGAATGACGCGATCGCGTGAGGCAGGCGATCGTGTCGCTGGAAATCGTGTGAAGCGCACAATTCCAGCGTCGTTTCAGCGCAACTTTCTGTTTCCTCTGGGGTGTTGTGCAATCCATGCGACGCGATCGCGTCGCTCACGCTGTCGCGTGGGATTGGTTTTGTGCAAGTGATGCGGTCGCGTCAGGGACGCGATCGCGTAGGTCATTTTATGAGAAACGCACAACAGTCGCACGATTCCAGCCCAACTTTCTGGGCGTTGGATACTTACGCCGATTTCCAGGTCACGCGGCCGCGTGAATGACGCAGACGCGTGGGGGTTGTTTTTCGCAACTAACGCGATCGCATGCGTGATGCGGTCGCGTCGCACGCCTACTCTTTTTTTTTATGCAGGTATGCAATTATGCAGTATGCAGTGCGAATGAATAATATTCAGGTTCAATTGAAAAGGAAAACAAAAATAAATAAAATGGAATAAAACTGAAAAAGAAACGACCATACCATGGTGGGTTGTCTGCCACCTAGCACTTTTAGTTAAAGTCCTTAAGTTGGACATTGGATGAGCTTCCTGTTATGGCGGCTTGCGCTTAAATTCGTCAAGAAATCTCCACCAATTTTTGGAATGCCAACAGCCTCCGGGGTCCTAAACTAGGCACGTAAAGCTTCTGAGTATCTTCAAGCAGATTGTCAGGCTCCCGGAGTGACGAATGTCAGAATAGATTCCAGGATCCCAAACTTTGCTTTTAAATCCGCCTCCATCTTGATCTATATTTTTCCATCCGGACGGTTTAAAAATTATATTCTCACCACGATGACCAAACGTTTTCCGAGTTCCATTCGATTGATCATGATGCCAATCCATGCATTTCGATTAGAAGCATGGAACCTTATTGAACCTTGTGCACAAGCTCTGAGTGCGAGCCATTTCCCTCTTACTCTTAAAGCCGCAGAGAGCTCTAAGCTGGCCATCTGTTTCAAGCAAACCATATTCAAGTGGAAAAATAAAGCTAAAGGTTAAGGATTGTACCCACTTGAAGCTTGTATTGGGTGGTAATGGCCTTGGGATAGGTGTTTTCAGTGGTTCTGTAAGTTCTAATCCCTTGTGCTCTGTGGTGAATTTCTTCACTTCCTTGCATACTTCTTCAATTGCATCCATGTTTTGATCAAAGCTTTCTATGTCTTCCTCGTCCCTTAAGTCATAAACGGGAGGTTGAGATAAATCTACCTCCGCATCATCTTCGTATTCATTTGGGAAAGATTCTTCGATCTCAGAGGATTCACTTGCTGATGCAAGTTCATTATTGGGAGAACTTGACTTCAGATTATCATCGTCAAGGAAACTTACTTCATGGATTATTCCGTCTAGTTCTTCATAAAAGACTTATTTTGGGAGTTGTGCACTATCCTCCTTAGCATCAATTGGAATATTTTTGACAGAATTCTCCATAACTCTGGATTCCCATGGAAGTTCAGCGTCTCCTAAGTCTTCAACCAACTCTTCTTCGTTTACAATGACAACTTCCTCTACTTGTTCCAGTACGAAGTCATGCCCTGTTCTGTCCACTGGAGTTTCTAGTATCTCCTTCATGCTACGTTCTTCTTTAGATTGTCCACATGGGGCTGTGGGAGGTCCTTGAATGTTCGAACGTCTAGAAGATAATTGACTTACAGCTTGCTCCAGTTGATGAAGGGTTGTTTGGAGTTGATCTACTGTTTCCTTGAGGTGAACCTCTGATTCTTGGGGTGATAGATTTGGACATGGTACATGGGGAAGTGGTGGTGTTTGGGAGTAATTGGATTGGAATTGGGGTAAATGAGGATCATATGGTGGTGAATGGTGAAAAGGAGCTTGTGAGTGTGGTGGTTCGAAGTTACGTTGAGAGGATGGTCTATAAGCACAGGGTGGGGCTTGTTGGTAACTACAAGGTTGTCCACCATGTCTATTGGCTTGGTATGTATTATAGAATGGTCCTTGTCTATGATATCTTGGAGGGTGTTGTTGCCTAAAGGGTTGATCAGATCCTCTTGGCTCCATCCATCTTTGATTGCTCTGACCTTGATGCATAATCCTGTTATAACTTTCATTCCTTTCAATAACATTAGAACCAAACTCAAAGCGAAAGGGGTGAGAATTCATAGTAGCTGATGAAAATAAAAGGGGAAAATAAAAACAAATAAACAAATAAAAGAAGAATATTTACAATAACCAATAATAAGGCACACGATTGCAGCTCCCCGTATTGAGAAGATAAATAAAAAGGAATGTTGAACCTGATAAAGAGATAATCCTGAAAGCAAAAGAAATCCTAATTCTAAATCCTAAAAGAGAGAGGAGAGAACCTCTCCCTCAAAACTACATCTAATTCATGAAAAGTAACTAATTGGAGACTCTCTTTGAATGAATGCATTCCCTCACTTTATAACCTCTGATCTGTGCCTTCTGGACTTGGATTTGTGCCAAAAAGGGTTTCAGAAATCGCTGGGAGCATTTTCTGTACTTTCTGGTGCGTAGCCTCTGTCACGCGTCCACGTGGGTCACGCGATCACGTCATTTGGAGTTTTCCTTGCCACACGGTCGCTTTAGTCATGCGTCCGCGTCATATGCGTCTCGCTTTAGTCATGCGTCCGCGTCATTTTAATTCTATATCAAAGACTCAAGAAAATCATTTATTTTAAATGCATTAAACACTTTTCAAAACATATGCGTTTCGCTTTAGTCATGCGTCCGCTGACATGCAGCCGCGTCGTCCATGCGATCGCGTCACTGCCAGTTTCTTCAAAAACTCCGTTTTATGCTTTCCTTCCAATTTTGTATGTTTCCTGATGAGCGGATAATTTATACGCTTTTTGACATTGTTTTTAGTATGTTTTTAGTAGGATCTAGTTACTTTTAGGGATGTTTTTAATAGATTTTATGTTAAATTCACATTTCTGGACTTTACTATGAGTTTGTGTGTTTTTCTGTGATTTCAGGTATTTTCTGGCTGAAATTGAGGGACTTGAGCAGAAATCAGATTCAGAGGTTGAAAAAGGACTGCTGATGCTGTTGGATTCTGACCTCACTGCACTCAAAGTGGATTTTCTGGAGCTATAGAACTCGAAATGGCGCGCTTCTAATTGCGTTGGAAAGTAGACATCCAGGGCTTTCCAGAAATGTATAATAGTCCATACTTTGGCAAAGAATTGATGACGTAAACTGGCGTTCAACGCCAGCCTTCTGCC
>NC_029787.2:60338683-60340453 GCF_000816755.2 Arachis ipaensis | reverse complement strand
TCCTTTCCATCATTTAAGTCATTCCTGCCTTAGAAGATCTGAAACTACTCAACACACGAATCACGACATCGAATGGAGGTAAAGGGTAATTAAAATAATTATTTTTAAAGCATAGAAAACATGTTTTTCACATACATCACATAATAAGGAAGGGAAAGTAAAACTATGCAATTTATATGAATAAGTGAGTGAAGGATTGAATAAATCACTTAAATTAGGCACAAAATATATCATAAAATATGGGTTTATCAACCACCATTCCCTTATTCTCATCAAAATATGGAGACTTCTAAGCAGAGCCTTTCTGACTTAGCAACCATAGTCTCTGAACTCTCTAAAGCCGCTCACAGTTTCATAATGGAAACTAGGTCCTCCATCAGAAATCTAGACGTGCAAGTTGGTCAGCTGAGCAAGAGAATCCATGAGACCCCTCCCAACACTCTTCCTAGTAACATTGAAGTAAACCCAAGAGAAGAGTGCAAGGCTATCACTGTAGAAGCTGAGGCCGAATCTGAAGAGGAGTCTCTGGAGTTGAACACCGGTAACGAAGTCCTTATTGGGCATTCAATGCCCAAGGATGAGCCATTTCTGGTGTTGAACGCCAATAAGGACGTCTTTACTAGGCGATCAACGCCCATAGAGGTACCATCACTGGGCGTTCAATGCCCAAAGAGGTACAAAAGCTGGCATTGAATGCCAGTAATAGGGCTGCTGGGTGTTCAACACCCACTCAAGGCTTCCTTATTGAAGAACTTAAGGCAGCTAAGGATCATGAGGAAACTATAAAGGTTCCCTTGAATGCCTTGTTGCAAATCATGAATTATGAGGATCACTCCTCCTCTGATGAGGAAGAGGAAACTTGTAACGACCCAACTTCCAATACATCATGATCGTACCAAAAGTAAGGCGTTACTGACCTGTTTTCCTTATTAACTATTTACTATTAAGCCTTTAGTTCGATATCGCGATTCAATTTTAGTAAAAATACCAGAAATTTTTGTTTTTATTAATTAAAATCATATAGCAGACATCACCAAGTAATAATAATCACATAATTATTAATAATAGTAATATTATACAAAAGAATTTAAATAAAATTCAGGTACAACTCCTATCCCTCTGCATAAAATAAAAACTAAAGTAACAAGGGCGAGGGAATTCTATGAAAATAACCTAACTCAAAAACTTATCTCATAAATAAATACTATAATCGCCCGCAGCTTCAAACTGAGTCTTCGAACCTGTGTCACTGAAAGGGTGGAAGATTTTGGGGTGAGAACAAACCACACGTTCTCAGTAAGGAATGAGAATGCCGTAAAAGTAATGATTTACATGCAAATAATTAACTCAAGTTTCCAATGTAGTTTTCTTTATCAAACCTTTTCAAAAATTTCTTAAGACTTACTTGAAACCGTTTAAATTCCTTTCTTTAAATCATATTACTTACATAAAGTCTCAACCGCATTAGCAATTCATCAGCTACAAATAGCATTCCTCAACCATCACAGTAACTAAGTAAATCAGCAACATAAATAATATACCCAAACCTCATTTCACAAATACCATTCCTCAATACATTACTAAGTTCACAGCATGAACAAAAATATCTAATCAAACACACAAGCAAGTCACTAAAACAAACAGCACAATCACAAAGAAACAAGATAAGAAACACAAATTACAAAGAAATAAAACAAGCAAACACAATCAAATGCAGATGCGCAAATAAGGATGATGCATGTCTAGCCCTAGTGCAGGTAATGAGCTCAT
>NC_029787.2:60330109-60338327 GCF_000816755.2 Arachis ipaensis | reverse complement strand
GACACAGCAAACAATGATCTTCAGTTCATGGGCTATACTCGAGATCAACATACAACAATTCATGGGTTATTCCCGTAATCAATGATTATCAGTCCGTGGGTTTTTCCCGCATATAAAACAAATAACAATCTATAGGTTTCTCCGAGATCAATGATCATTCAGTTTGTGGGTACTTCCCGATTTTAACCAATTATCAATTCGTGGGCTTTTCCTCGTAGTTAAACAACTAACAGTTCGTGGGGTTTTTTCCGCCTTTTATCACTTTTCATTATCCTTTCTAAAACGCAACAATCCACATATCAATTCGTCATTCTCTTTTTCCCCTTGAGTTCTTAACATTTTTCTTTAAACCTTTCTTAACTTTCTCAGGCATTTATCCATAAAAATCTTAACCATCAAGCCAGTCATAATCTCTACTTTAGCAATCTTGACTCAAGCCAACTTTAAAACTATTTTTCAGCTTAGTTCTCTATCAAAGACTCAAGAAAATCATTTAAATTCACAGCCACATTTAATTCCAGTCACAGCTCAAATTATTCACAACAACTAACAAATTTCAAATGCATTTTAGGTCGTTCATGACAATTAAGAAATTCTAAACCATTGTTAACTATTTGCACTTATTCAAATAACTTGTTGGGCATTCTAAATTAAAAACGTTAAATCCCCTACTTCAAAGTCGAAACTCGCGAAAATCACTAAACCCAGCAGCTCCATTGGCAGTTCTAACATCAATTCTGCTCTCTTAGCAGCTACCATGATGATTCTGGACAGCTCCATTGATGGTGAAAGGTCTCAGCATCAGCCAAACAGCACGATAACGATTCAGAGTGGAGCCAGAGCAGGGCCAGACCAACAATAACAGTTCCAGCAGCGGCAGTGGTGTCACGTCTCTTCCTCTCCCCTCTGTCCAACGGTGACGTTTGTGGCTCCACCAGTAGGGACAGCGGCAATCAAGGTTTCCGATGGTAGTGGCGTCGCAGCTCAAAATAGAACCCAAACAGAACGACGGTAAGAATGGCGGCCATGGGTGACAGCGATGCGGGTTCCATCACCACGACTGTGAAGCGTAACAGCGGTGTCTTCCCTCACTCAACGATGCTCTCTCTCTGTCGGCCATCCTCTATCCATGAGCTTCTTCCTTGGCAGACCAGAGCAGCAGAAACAAAGGAGCTACATCGTGCTTCTCTCTCGCGAGCTGGCAAGGACGACAGTGACACGGGCTTCGGTGACGGCTCCATCTTCAACAGCGGCAGCGACTGGCGCGACGATGGCTCCGGTGACGAGTTCGACGACAACGGCAAGAGGGTGTGCTTGGCGGATTAGAGACTTGAAATCGACGGCGCACAATGAGAGGAAGCTCGACAGGTTGGCGGCGGTGGCATCCCTCCTCGCCGGCGACTCCCTTCTCCCTCTCCTCTTCTTCTTCTTCCTCGCGGTGCTCAGCCTTTCTCTCCTCTCTGTGTTTTTTTTTTAGTAGGTTCTGTGTGTGTTGTGTCACGTTGAAAGTGATGAAAGGGGGGTGTGGGCTGCGTTCAAAGGCTGGGGAAATGGAAAAAATTAGGGTTAGGGTTTCTCAATTTGAAAAATTAGTATTTCTGAGTTTGATTTGGGAATTTAAGAATTAGGAATTTTATAAAGTAATATGGATAGATATGAATAGATATTTTGATAAAATTGAACTGAGAATAAAGGTACTAAGAAGAAAGTACCTAAAGGCTAGAGGGATAAGAAAATTCCCACTAAAGGCCTCTCACCTGGCATGAGAGTTATCTTCACTAACAACCCAATCATTCCACACACAGTGAACAAGATCCTATCTCTAGAGCATGTGGAGCTCATCCATGAGAGCACAGGCAAGAAGTTCACTGTAAGGGGCGAAATTCTAAGCCCCTATCCATCTCCGTTAGGAGCTAACTGTCAACCTAGTGATGTTAAAGAAGCGCTTGTTGGGAGGTAACCCATAAATAATTAATATTTTCTTGTTTTTCTTTAAAAGTTTATTTAAGTTATGTCAATTTAATTTTCATATTTGTTTAAGTTTGTGATCATGTGCAGTAGTTAGAATAGAAATAGAAACAGTCAGAGCTGGAAACAGACACCCTGGAGCAGAGACTTTGTTGGCATTGAATGCCAGACGAGGAGGCCAGAGTGGGCGTTCAATGCCCATGAGGAGCACTGATGACAAGTCATCTTATGCTAGCTTTTCAAGTATTTTTCACTTGTTTCATTAGGTTTTATGCACTTTCTTGCATAATAAGTAAGTGATTTGGAGTGGATTTGCATGGTTATGTCAATTCAATCAACCATCATTTATTTAACACAAAATCATAGGATTCATGCTAGAATTAGTTGATTTTATGATTAATGTAGAGATCTTGTGAATTTGGTGATGCTTTGTTTGGTTGGTTTGATTACTTGTAGGTGAAAAAATGGTGAATAGAAGAAAGAATCATGAAAGCGTGCCTTATCAAAGCGTGTCCTAGGAATGGCCAGCACTCGCGAGTTTGAAGCTCGTCACAGCCATCCCTTCCCAGATCCTACTCGGAATACCACAGACAAGGTTTAGACTTTCCGGATCTCAGGAATGGCCATTAATGGGTTCTAACTTATACCACGAAGACACTAATAACTCGGACTCGGTCCCCTGTATTAGATATCCAAGAGATATCCATTCAGTCTAAGGTAGAACAGAAGTGGTTGTCAGGCACGCGTTCATAAGTTGAGAATGATGATGACTGTCACGATCATCACATCCATCATATTAAAGTGCGAATGAATATCTTAGAAGCGGAATAAGTTGAATTGAATAGAAAAATAGTAATACTTTGCATTAATCCTTGAGGAATAGCAGAGCTCCACACCTTAATCTATGGTGTGTAGAAACTCTACCGTTGAAAATACATAAGTGATGAGGTTGAGGCATGGCCAAATGGCCAGCCCCCAAACGTGATCTAAAGATGAAACTAAAGATGTAAATACAATAGTAAAAAGTCCTATTTATACTAAACTAGTTACTAGGGTTTACAGAAATAAGTAATTGATGTAGAAATCCACTTCCGGGTCCCACTTGGTGTGTACTTGGGCTGAGCATGAAGCTTTCACATGGAGAGGTCATTTTTTGAGTTGAACGCCAGTTTGTAACGTGTTTCTGGCGTTGAACTCCACTTTGCAACTTGTTTCTGGCGCTGAATGCCAGACTCCAACATGGAACTGGCGTTCAACGCCAGTTTGCGTCATCTAAACTCGGGCAAAGTATGGACTATTATATATTGCTGGAAAGTCCTGGATGTCTACTTTCCAACTCAATTAGAAGCGCACCATTTGGAGTTCTGTAGCTCCAGAAAATCTGCTTTGAGTGCAGGGAGGTCAGAATCCATCAGCATCTGCAGTCCTTCTTCAACCTCTGAATCTGATTTTTGCTCAGGTCCCTCAATTTCAGCCAGAAAATACCTGAAATCACAGAAAAACACACAAACTCATAGTAAAGTCCAGAAATGTGAATTTTAATTAAAATCTAATAAAAATAGACTAAAAACTAATTAAATTATACTGAAAACTATGTAAAAACAATGCCAAAAAGCGTATAAATTATCCGCTCATCACAACACCAAACTTAAATTGTTGCTTGTCCCCAAGCAACTGAAAATCAAATAGGATAAAAAGAAGAGAATATACTATAAATTCCAAACTATCAATGAAACTTAGCTCCAATCAGATGAGCGGGACTTGTAGCTTTTTGCCTCTTGAATAGTTTTGGCATCTCATTTTATCCATTGAGGTTCAGAATGATTGGCATCTATAGGAACTCAGAGTTCAGATAGTGTTATTAATTCTCCTAGTTCAGTATGTTGATTCTTGAACACAACTACTTTATGAGTCTTGGCCGTGGCCCTAAGCACTTTGTTTTCCAGTATTACCACCGGATACATAAATGCCACAGACACAAAATTGGGTGAACCTTTTCAGATTGTGACTCAGCTTTGCTAAAGTCCTCAATTATAGGTGTCCAGGGTTCTTAAGAACACTCTTTTTTTTTTGCTTTGGACCTTGACTTTAACCGCTCAGTCTCAAGTTTTCACTTGACACCTTCACGCCACAAGCACATGGTTAGGGACAGCTTGGTTTAGCCGCTTAGGCCAGGATTTTATTCCTTTAGGCCCTCCTATCCACTGATGCTCAAAGTCTTGGATCCTTTTTATTACCCTTGCCTTTTGGTTTTAAGGGCTACTGGCTTTTTGCTTTTGCCTTTTGGTTTAAAGAGCTTTTGGCTTTTTCTGCTTGCTTTTTCTTTTTCTCTTTTTTTTTTCTGCAAGCTTTTGTATTCACTGCTTTTTCTTGCTTCAAGAATCATTTTTATGATTTTTCAGATTATCAAATAACATGTCTCCTTGTCATCATTCTTTCAAGAGCCAACATATTTAACATTCTTAAACAACAACTTCAAAAGACATATGCACTGTTCAAGCATTCATTCAAAAAACAAAAAGTATTGTCACCACATCAAAATAATTAAACTAGTTTCAAGGATGAATTCAAAACCATGTACTTCTTGTTCTTTTGTAATTAAAACATTTTTCATTCAAGAGAGGTGATGGATTCATATTCATAACTTTAAGGCATAGACACTTAAATACTAATGATCATATAATAAGACACAAACATAGATAAACATTTAACATAAAAAACGAAAAACAGAAAATTTAAGAACAAGGAATGAGTCCACCTTAGTGATGGTGGCGTTTCCTTCTTGAGGAACCAATGATTTCCTTGAGCTCTTTTATGTCTCTTCCTTGTCTTTGTTGCTCCTCCCTCATTGCTCTTTGATCTTCTCTAATTTCATGAAGGATGATGGAGTTCTCTTGATGTTCCATCCTTAGTTGTCCCATGTTGGAACTTAATTCTCCTAGGGAGGTGTTGATTTGCTCCCAAAAATTCTGTGGAGGAAAGTGCATCCCTTGAGGCGTCTCAGGGATTTCATGGTGAGGAATTTTCTCATGCTCATGTTGAGGTCCATACTCTCTTGTTTGCTCCATCTTTTTCTTAGTGATGGGCTTATCCTCTTCAATGAGGATGTCCCCCTCTATGTCAATTCCAGCCAAATTGCAGAGGTGACAAATAAGGTGAGGAAAGGCTAACCTTGCCAAAGTGGAGGACTTGTCAGCCACCTTGTAGAGTTCTTGAGGTATAATCTCATGAACTTCCACTTCCTCCCCAATCATGATACTATGGATCATGATGGCTCGGTCTATAGTAACTTCAGACCGGTTGCTAGTAGGAATGATTGAGCATTGAATGAACTCCAACCATCCTCTAGCCACTGGTTTGAGGTCAAGCCTTCTTAGTTGAACCGGCTTGCCCCTTGAGTCAATTTTCCATTGAGCTCCTTCCACACATATGTCCACGAGGACTTGGTCCAACCTTTGATCAAAGTTGACTCTTCTAGTGTAGGGGCGTGCGTTCTCTTCCATCATTGGTAGGTTGAACGCCAACCATACATTCTCCGGACTGAAATCTAAGTATTTCCCCCGAACCATGGTGAGCCAATTCTTTGGGTTCGGGTTCACTCTTTGATCATGGTTTCTAGTGACCCATGCATTTGCATAGAACTCTTGACCCATGCATTCGCATAGAACTCTTGACCCTTTCCTCTTTCTAGAGGTTTCTCTGGCCTTTGGTGCCATGAATGGTTATAGAAAAACAAAAAGCAATGCTTTTTACCACACCAAACTTAGAATATTGCTCGCCCTCGATCAAGAGAAGAAAGAAAAGAAGTAGAAGAAGAGAAAATATGGAGGAGAGTGAGGGGGGTGTATTCGGCCAGGGTATAGAAGAAAGGGTTGTGTTGTGTGGAAACAAAGGAGGGATGGAGGGGTTTATATAGTGAGGGGAGAGGGGTTAGGGTTCGGCCATTTAGGGTTGGGTTTGGGAGGGAAATTATTTTGAATTTAAAGGTAGGTGGGGTTTTTGGGAAAGAGAGGATGGATGTGAGTGGTGAAGAATTTGGTTGTGGGGGTTCAACACCAAACTTAGAGTTTGGTTGTGGGGGTTCAACACCAAACTTAGAGTTTGGTTGTTGGGGCTTTGTTTGACTCTGTACTGAGAGAAGCTTGTCATGCTTCCTCTCCATGGTTACAGAAGGAGATCCTTGAGTTTTAAACACAAGGTAGTCTTCATTCAGTTGAAGGACCAACTATCCTCTGTCCACATCAATCACAGCTCTTGCTGTGGCTAAGAAGGGTCTTCCATGGATGATGGATTCATTCTCATCCTTTCCAGTGTCTAGGATTATGAAATCAGCAGGGATGTAAAGGCCTTCAACCTTTGCTAGTACATCCTCTACTTATCCATAAGCCTATTTTCTTGAGTTGTCTGCCATCTCTAGTGAGATTCTGGCAGCTTGCACCTCAAAGATTCCCAATTTTTCCATTACAGAGAGGGGCATGAGGTTTATCCCTGACCCAAGGTCACATAGAGCCTTCTCAAAGGTCATGGTGCCTATGGTACAAGGTATTAAGAACTTTCCAGGATCCTGTTTCTTCTGAGGCAATCTCAGTTGATCCAAATCACTCAGTTCATTGGTAAGCAAGGGAGGTTCATCTTCCCAAGTCTCATTACCAAATAATTTGGCATTCAGCTTCATGATAACACCAAGGTACTTGGCAACTTGCTCTTCAGTAACATCTTCATTCTCTTCAGAAGAAGAATACTCATCAGAGCTCATGAATGGCATAAGGAGGTTCAATGGAATCTCTATGGTTTCTAGATGAGCCTCAGATTCCTTTGGTTCCTCAGAGGGAAACTCCTTATTGATCTCTGGATGTCCCAGGAGGTTTTCCTCACGGGGGTTTACGTCCTCTCTCTCCCTTGTAGGTTTGGCCATGATGATCAATTCAATGGCCTTGCACTCTCTTTTTGGATTTTCTTCTGTATTGATTGGGAGAGTACTAGGAGGGATTTTAGTGATCCTTTTACTTAGCTGGCCCACTTGTGCTTCCAAATTTCTAATGGAGGACCTTGTTTCATTCATGAAACTTAGAGTGGCCTTAGATAGATGAGAGACTATATTTGCCAAGCTAGATGGATTTTGCTCAGAACTCTCTGTCTTTTGCTGAGTGGATGATGAAAAAGGCTTGCTATTGCTAAACCTGTTTCTTCCACCATTATTAAAGCCTTGTTGAGGCTTTTGTTGATCCTTCCATGAGAGATTTGGGTGATTTCTCCATGAGGGATTATAGGTGTTTCCATAGGGTTCACCCATGTAATTCACCTCTGCTATTGCAGGGTTCTCAGAATCATAAGCTTCTTCCTCAGAAGATGTCTCTTGAGTACTGTTGGATGCAGCTTGCATTCCATTCAGACTCTAAGAAATCATATTGACTTGCTGAGTCAATATTTTATTCTGAGCTAATATAGCATTCAGAGTATCAATTTCAAGAACTCCCTTCTTCTGAGGCGTTCCATTACTCACAAGATTCCTCTCAGAAGTGTACATGAACTGGTTGTTAGCAACCATGTCAATGAGTTCTTGAGCTTCTACAGGCGTTTTCTTTAGGTGAATGGATCCACCTGCATAAGTATCCAATGACATCTTAGCTAATTCAGACAGACCATCATAGAATATATCCATGATGGTCCATTCTGAAAGCATGTCAGAAGGACACTTTTTAGTCAGTTGCTTGTATCTCTCCCAAGCTTCATAGAGGGATTCCCCTTCTTTTTGTCTGAAGGTTTGAATATCCACTCTAAGCTTACTAAGCTTTTGAGGAGGAAAGAACATGGCTAAGAAAGCCGTGACCATCTTATCCCAAGAGTTCAGGCTATCTTTAGGTTGAGAGTCCAACCACACTCTAGCTCTGTCTCTTACAGCAAACGGGAAAAGCATAAGCCTGTAGACCTCGAGATCAACCCCATTGGTGTTAACAGTATCACAGATCTGCAAGAATTCAGTTAAAAGCTGAAAAGGATCTTCAGATGGAAGTCCATGAAACTTGCAGTTCTGCTGCATCAGAGAAACTAATTGAGGTTTCAGCTCAAAGTTGTTTGCTCCAATGGCAGGGATGGAGATGCTTCTTCCATGTAAATTGGAATTAGGTGCAGTAAAGTCACCAAGCATCCTCCTTGCATTATTATTATTTTTGGCTGCCATCTCCTCTTCCTGTTTGAAAATTCCTGTAAGGTTGTCTCTGGATTGTTGTATTTTAGCTTCTCTTAGTTT
>NC_029787.2:60291917-60328871 GCF_000816755.2 Arachis ipaensis | reverse complement strand
GGCAAGTAACAAACTTAAAATTTTTGAATCAATCACATTAATTGTTAGTGAGATTTTCGAAAATATGAAATAGAAGTAAGAAAAAGATTTTTTTTGAAAATCATTTGGAAATTTTCGAAAATTATGAAAGAAAATTGAAAAAGATTTGATTTTTGAAAAAGATTTGAAAAAGATAGAATTTTTAAATTGAAAATTTGATTTGATTCATAAGAAACAATTAAATTTAAAAACTTTTTAACTAAATCAAATCATATTTTCGAAAATTTTGAGTAAAATAAGGAAAAGATATATTTTTTTATTTTTGAAATTTTAATGAGGAAAGAGAAAAACATGAAATTGACTCAATGCATGAAAATTTTGGATCAAAATATGTGATGCATGCAAGAATACTATGAATGTCAAGATGAACACCAAGAACACTTTGAATGTCAAGATGAACACCAAGAACTTATTTTTGAAAAAAATTTTCAAGAAAAGAAAACATGCAAGACACCAAACTTAAAAATTTTTATTCTTTAGACATTAATGATTCAAGAATGCATATGAAAAACAAGAAAAGACACAAAACAAGAAAATATGAAGATCAAACAAGAAGACTGGCCAAGAACAACTTCAAGATCATGAAGAATGCAATGCATGAAATTTTTGAAAATAATTTTTAGAAAATTAAAAAGATGCAATTGACATCAAACTTAAAACTTGACTCTAGACTCAAACAAGAAACACAAAAAATATTTTTTTGATTTTATGATTTTGTAATTTTTTTTGGTTTTTTCAAAAATTATTTTGGGAAAAACGAAAAAGAAGAAATATTTTTTTTTGAAAAGAAAACGAAAAGAAAGTTACCTAATCTGAGCAACAAGATGAACCGTCAGTTGTCCAAACTCGAACAATCCCCGGCAACGGCGCCAAAAACTTGGTGTGCGAAATCGTGATCATTGCTTCCTTGGTAACGGCGCTAAAAACTCAATACGCACGTTCATGATCTTATATCTGTTTCACAACTTCGTACAACTAACCAGCAAGTGCACTGGGTCGTCCAAGTAATAAACCTTACGTGAGTAAGGGTCGATCCCACGGAGATTGTCGGCTTGAAGCAAGCTATGGTCACCTTGTAAATCTCAGTCAGGCGTATTAAATTGTATTAAAAAATTATAGTGGATGAAAATAAATAAAATATAAAATAGGATAATGGTACTTATGTAATTCATTGGTGAGAATTTCAGATAAGCGTATAGAGATGCTTTCGTTCCTCTGATCTCTGCTTTCCTGCTGTCTTCATCCAATCAATCCTACTCCTTTCCATGGCAAGTTTTATGTAGGACATCACCATTGTCAATGGCTACATCCCATCCTCCTGTGAAAATGCTCCAATGCATTGTCACTGCATGGCTAATCATCTGTCGGTTCTTGATCGTACTGGAATAGGATTTACTATCCTTTTGCGTCTGTCACTACGCCCAGCACTCGCGAGTTTGAAGCTCGTCACAGCCATCCCTTCCCAGATCCTACTCGGAATACCACAGACAAGGTTTAGACTTTTCGGCTCTCAGGAATGGCCATCCATTGGTTCTAACTTATACCACGAAGACACTAATAACTCGGACTCGGTCCCCTGTATTAGATATCCAAGAGATATCCATTCAGTCTAAGGTAGAACGGAAGTGGTTGTCAGGCATGCGTTCATAAGTTGAGAATGATGATGACTGTCACGATCATCACATCCATCATATTGAAGTGCGAATGAATATCTTAGAAGCAAAAAATAGTAGTACTTTGCATTAATCCTTGAGGAACAGCAGAGCTCCACACCTTAATCTATGGTGTGTAGAAACTCTACCGTTGAAAATACATAAGTGATGAGGTTCAGGCATGGCCGAACGGCCAGCCCCCAAACGTGATCTAAAGATGAAACTAAAGATGTAAATACAATAGTAAAAAGTCCTATTTATACTAAGCTAGTTACTAGGGTTTACATAAATAAGTAATTGAAGTAGAAATCCACTTCCGGGGCCCACTTGGTGTGTGCTTGGGCTGAGCATGAAGCTTTCACGTGGAGAGGTCATTTTTGGAGTTGAACGCCAGTTTGTAACGTGTTTCTGGCGTTGAACTCCACTTTGCAACTTGTTTCTGGCGCTAAACGCCAGACTGCAACATGAAACTGGCGTTCAACGCCAGTTTGCGTCATACAATCTCGGGCAAAGTATGAACTATTATATATTTCTGGAAAGCCCTGGATGTCTACTTTCCAACGCAATTAGAAGCGTGCCTTTTAGAGTTCTGTAGCTCCAGAAAATCTACTTTGAGTACAGGGAGGTCAGAATCCATCAGCATCTGCAGTCCTTCTTCAACCTCTGAATCTGATTTTTGCTCAGGTCCCTCAATTTCAGCCAGAAAATACCTGAAATCACAGAAAAACACAAAAACTCATAGTAAAGTCCATAAATGTGAATTTTAATTAAAAACTAATAAAAATAGACTAAAAACTAATTAAATTATACTGAAAACTATGTAAAAATAATGCCAAAAAGCGTATAAATTATCCGCTCATCAGTAGCACTCAAGGAACCAAGCATAGCGCTCTCTATTTGAGTGGAGCGTTCACAAACTGAACGCTAGTTGGGAGCACCAAGACACAAGGCCAAGGGCGCTACATTGTGTGCTCAAACTGAGCGCTTAACTACAAGGCACCAGTGCCCAATTTGAAGAGAGCGCTACGTTAACTCTTTTACCTTTTTCATGGACCATCAAAATAAAAACAAGGAACGACACTCAAAAATGGGGCAGCCAAGGTTCGAAAGCGGAACCATGCGCACAAGGGAGCGCTACGTTGGTTCAATTCACTGAGCGCTACACAACAAGGCTTGGCATGAGGAAATTGGCTTAAATGGGACAGCCATGGTTCGAAGATGGAAACCCATATACAGGCAAAGGGCCGCTACATTGAAATACTTCACTGAGTGCTGCTACAAAGAAATTATTATTCAAGGTGAAGCCACCAAGATTCGAAAAAGGGGCACACCATGCGCACAAAGGGCGCTACGTTGCTTCAGCCAACTGAGCGCTATGCATACATTAAGAGGCTTGGTTCGAAGGAAGCACAAGGAGCTAAGTGAGTGCTACGTTTTCTTCTCACCAATTTGAAAAGCCCATGGACCATTTTCAATCAAATGCCATCTTTGATCCACTTCTCACCAATTTGAAAAGCCCACTCCAAATTCTAAAAATCAAAAATAGAAAGTGTATAAATAGGAGTTAATTTGATTTGTAGAGGACTTTTACATTGGGACTTTTAGCTCACTTTTTAGTTTTTACTTTTGAATTTTCATTTGGGGAATTGGATTGAGTTTTTTTCTGTTTTCATTTTCTTTCTTCTGCAACTTCTACTTTCTGTTTTTCAATTGAGATTGAAGAACTCCATTGAATCAAATTCTGAGAATCATCTCTTGCTTTTCTTCTCAATTGATTTAAGGATTGAATTTAGATCTTCTCTTCTGTTTTAAATTTCATCTTCTTTTGCAATTTATTTTCTGCTTGATCAAGAAAGTAATTGAGATTTAGATATGCTTTCTAATCTCATTGTTCTTCTTCGATAATGCACAAGGAAGCAATCAAAATCAAAGGTGGAACAACTCTTCTTCTCACCACAACAACAACCAATCCTCATCCCAATACCACCATAACAACACCAACTACCAAGCCTACCAAGGCCACTCCAACCAAAACCAAAACAACTACACCAAGTACGAAGCACCGCACCATAGACAACAATCCAACCAAACTCCTCCATCTTCCAACAACCAAGTTGATGAGCTTAGAGCTGCCATGGAGAAACGAGATGAGAGCAACAAGGCTCAATTTGATGCCTTGGGCACTCAATTGGCTAACCTCACCAACATGCTTTCAAAGATGGCCATGTCAAACCAACCATCAACTCCCAACAACAACACCAACCAGCCCTCAAGTTCTTCTAACCTTCCATCCCAACCCCAACCAAACCCAAAGGGCGGTCTCAACGCCATCACTCTACGGTTGGGGATTACATTGGAGGAGATACCTCCAAGGGTCATGGGAGACATTCATGAGGAAGAAGTAGTTGTTGAAGCTCCAAATGAAGAAGAGGTGGTAGACAAAAGGTCTAACATCCCGTCCAGCAAAATACCTTGCTTAAGTCAGGGTATTTCCACTAGAAAGAACATTACGTAACCTTCTCTAGTATTGACTACTTAATTATCGAGCCTTTGTATCGAGTTCGCGTTTCAGTTTTAAGAAAATTCCAAAAAATTTTGTTTTTTTATTCATTAAAGTCATAATTCAAACATTCACAAATAATAATAATCACATAAATATTATTGATAATAATTCTTATACAAAAGAGACCAAATATAACTCAAATACAATATACTAAACCTACCCCTCTATGTAAAATAAAATCTCAAAGGACAATAGCGAGGGGACTCTATGAAAGCAATCAAAACCATAAAGAAAGCCTACTGATCGCTCGCAGCTTCAAATTGCGTCTTCAAACCAGTCGCTGAAAGGGTGGAAAATTTGGGGGTGAGAACCAAACCACATGTTCTCAGTAGAGGTCGAGAATTCCGTGAAAGTAAAGAATAAAGCGCAAATAGTTAACTGCATTCATAGACATCTAAAAGGAAACTAACTTTCTTTAAAAGCATTAGTTAATTACTCAATATCCTAAATCCATATTTTTCTTGTAAAACTTTTAAAAGTTTCCTAGACTGTATGAATGACCAACCTGTCCCAGTCATAGGTTCATTAAGTCTATGCTGAACCAGTTTGATTCTTCATACCTTACTAGACCATAACATAAAAGAAGTTACCTACGCGGTATAAATGATCATCCTGCTCCAAGCATAGGTTCATTAAGTCTATGCTGAATCAGTCAGATACTTTATACAAAACTAGACCTCAAACATACCAGTCACGGCCTTAGGCCCAAACAACTCAATCAACACCCAATTCACCACAATCCAGCCAATCAGTTACAAACACAAGTAATGAGGTTCAAACACAATCAAGAGCAATTACAACAAGTATAGCAACTAGCAGTTAAACAGAATTATTCACTTAGGCAAACCAATTACAATATACACACCCAAACAATGTCACATAGATGCATATGATGCATGCCTGTCCTACTGGCCATGAGCTCACGCGTCGGTTATGTTGCCAGACCCGACTCGGATAAGCGGGATTAGACCACCATCCTTATCCGTAGGTTCCATAGACAAGCGGGAATTAAACCACCATCCTTGCCCGGAACACGCAAGCGGGATTAAACCACCGTCCTTGCCTCCACAGTAAGCGGGATTAAACCACCATCCTTACTGGGTACATAAAACAATATGCAAGCGGGATCACACCACCGTCCTTGCTGAACAATTTATCAATACGTGAGCGGGATAAAACCACCGTCCTCATTGCAGGCGGGACAAAACCACCATCCCTGCACAATGGTTTACGCACTGAGCAAGCGGGACTAGACCCACGCCCTTGCCAACAATCTCATAAGTCAAATATTCTTTTCTTAAAAGAATCATTGAAGTTATTATTATTAAATAAGCCTTGAATATTTATTTTGATTAAGTCCTTATATTTTTTTATAAATTTTGGACATAATCTCCTTTAAAAATAGGACTTATCCACCCTTACGAGTTCCTTCTTCTCAACAATTCATCAGCCTCTTTCAGCATTTGCCACAGCAATATATTCTCAAAAACATTTGATAATAGAAAATCTATTTCTTAAATTCCATATCCAAAATAATTAC
The DNA here is from genome assembly GCF_000816755.2 of Arachis ipaensis. Classification (NCBI taxonomy): domain Eukaryota; kingdom Viridiplantae; phylum Streptophyta; class Magnoliopsida; order Fabales; family Fabaceae; genus Arachis; species Arachis ipaensis. The sequence continues at coordinate 60,323,077 of NC_029787.2, read as the reverse complement.
CAACACAACTTGGCAGGCTGATTTCCATTTTGTTTTTAAAATATCAAATGAATTCGGAATTATGCAAACTTTAAATCCATGAGACCGTCTCGGATTAAGCTTTCTATTAAATCAAAAATCATAATTTTTTGTTGTCTCTAGCTTTGGGAATATAAGCAAAACCGTGACTGTTCTGCAGTATTTTAAATCCAAAAGACAGCAGCACCATACAACATTTGAAATTTTATATAAAATCCAAATTAAATCCAACCACCTTCAAAATTAATGTGGTTAAACATAACTCATCCAAATTTCTTTCTAAATTAGTTCCAGGGTCATACCATTTTTAATGAAGGAGTTACGTAGCTTGGAAGTTAGGTAATCCTCTGCAGAAATCTGTTTTACAAATCATTGAACACAACCTCTTCCAAGTCCCATAACTCACTTATTAAAACATGGAAAACCCTGAAATTTGAATCATATATACTAAACATACTCAACTTTCACCTCCAATTAGTTGCATCTCAATATCACTCCAGAATTAAAAATTATAAAACCTCAAATTTACTAACTTAGAAAACAAAGCCTGACTTTTACTGCATAAAACATCTTTCTTTGAAAATCCAAATCTTTAAAACCACAACTCTAACAATTCTAAATTTTTATGAAATTAAAGTAATAAGACCAAAGTTTCATTTAAAATTGGTTCCATTTCAAAATTCCAACTGCAGAATTTCCAATAGAGGAATCAAGTTGCTGCTGCGTTAAACGTTCTGCAGAAAAACCAGTTTTGACATCCATGATTCAAAAATTCACCATAAATCATAAAATTAGTGAAAAAGTCTCAAATTCAGCAGTCCAGTTCCCTATATCCCCAAGCTCAATCCAGACTTGGTCCCACGCAATTCCGATAATCACAGAAATAGTTATAGTTTTTCAAAGTTTCTGGCTTCCTTTAAAAATAATGCAGAAAATCAAGTTTTACATTTTAACTTCGAAAAATCATAACTAGTTCTGTAGTTAATTCAAACTTCTCAAAATTGAGTCCCAACAACAACTTTTATTCAGCCTTTGCTCTTATATCATTTCGATTATCGTTGAATAACGGATTCACTTCCAAAGTCACCTTTTAATTTCAAAAATCAGTTTTTCAGCAATCTATTTAGTATTCAAAATCCAACCCTTCAAAACCCCTCAAAACCAATTCCAAACCAACCACCAACCAAGTTCATTAACATTACAATATACCAAATAACAACTCAACGGCAACAAATCCAACATAACCCATTAAAATTCAGAAATTCTCAACAATTAGTCATCAAGCAATTCCCAATCCACATAATCAATCAATATCACTAATCAACAATTCCAAATAACAATCTCAACCATTCCAATCACAATTTCAGCCACAATTCAATATTCACACAGTCAATCAATTACTCACAGATATTAAATCTATTTGCAGTTATTCAATAAACCTTGTAGGCATTCCTAAATTAAAATCATTTTAAACCCCCTACCTCAACGTCGCATTAACAACGCAATTAAACCAAGCAGCAGCCTCGGTGACGTTTTTCCTATGAGTTCCCTTCCTCTAGCAACAACGCAGCAGCTCGGGACCTATGTAGCAGCATCAGAATCATCAAGAGCGGCTCCAACATTGGTTCCCGGTGACTCCAATGGCACTAGCAATCTCCAAATAGAGCCGGCAGCTGCCTCTAGTAACGGGGGCGGCAAGGTAATTTTACAATAATCTCTTTATACAATACAAGCAGTTTCAGAGACAAGCTTCAAAGTAGAAACAATTTGGTAGGACAAGGAAGCAGAAACAGGGGCAGAGCTTACCAAAACAGTAGTGGTTCTAATGGTGGTTTCCTGGGCAGCTCGAATGTTGGCTCCTGGTGGCAGAGAGCTCCGGCAACTCACAGAACCCAGAGGCAGAGGTAGAATAGGGCATAAAAATGAGCACTGACATGGATGAATTGTTTCAGACCTCAGCAAGCTTCAACGACCTTCCCGGAGACAGCTACGGCGGCACGGTGGTTTGGCGACGGCAACGGGAGGCACAGCGATGACTTCCTCCTCCTGCTCTTGGCTCGGGCTCGTCTCCCTCCTCTGGCTCCTTCTGCGAATGTCCTCTCCTCGCGAAATGGCGGCAGCGTCGCGGAGCTTCGACGGCAGTGACGCGGGTAGCAGCTCGCGGGGCTGACGACGGCGACGGCGCAGAAACGACGGCTTTAGCAAGGCGGCTGGACGGCTCTCTCTCTCTCTCTCTCCGCGGTTCCGTTTCCGACGACGGCTCAGCAGCAATGACCGGTGGTGACACCCGACGGAGGTGACGACGGCGTCTCCCTCCTCTCCGATTCCAAGCCCTCTGTTGGCATGAGGAAGAAGGAGTAAACCTCAAGGAACCCAAGAGCAAAGCCATAGTGGATGAGTCCATTCCTGTACCATTCCCTTCCATGGTGAAGAAGGCAAAGAAAACACCGGAATTTGATTTGAACATGCTTCAAGTGTTCAAGAAGGTTGAGGTAACCATACCACTTCTTGATGCTATTCAACAAATTCTAAAGTATGCAAAATTTTTGAAAGACTTGTGTACACACAAAGATAAGATAGGAGAATTGGAGACATTATCCTTGGGTAGTTCAATTTCTTCCTTGATGGAACCTATTCCAAAGAAATATGGTGACCCTGGACCTTGTTTGGTGTCTTGTTGTATTGGTGGACGCACTTTTCATGATTGTATGTGTGACTTGGGAGCTTGTGTAAGCATCATACCACTTTCTATCTATGTGCGGTTGAATTTAGCTCCATTAAAGAAGTCGGCGGCGAGGTTTGCCTTAGCCGATAAAAGTGTGATCACGGTGATGGGAATAGCGGAAGATGTACTTGTGGTGATCAAGGATTTGGTTTTTCTGGTTGACTTTTACATCCTTGAAATGCCTCCAACAGAAAATAGAAACTCATCCTCCGTTCTACTTGGTAGATGATGACAAGTCATCTTAGCCTAATTTTACTAGTCTTTTTCTTTGTTTTTATTAGGTTTTATGCACTTTCTTGCATTGTAAGTAAGTAATTTGGAGTGGAATTGCATGGTTTCTTAGAATCAATCAACCACCCTTTAATTGTTGCAAAAATCATGAGGTTTAAGCTAAATTTAATTGATAATTAATTGATTTATAAACCTTGTGAATTTTGTGATACTTTGATTGGTTGATTTGATTACTTGTAGGTGAAGAAAGAAGAAAATAAGAAAAGCGTGGCTTAGGGAGCGTGTCCAGAGGAAGCAAAAAGCGTGCCCAAGGAAAGAAAAGCATAGCAACAATCAAAGAAGAGTGAAAGCTAAGTTGAGAAGGTAAACTGAGCTTCACAAGGAAAAATGGGAAAGAGCAAAGCACCAAGCTCAGTTCAATTAGTCAACTGAGCACTATAGAAAGCAAGGAAACAACATGAAGCTCAGTTCACTAAGTGAGCTTTATCGGGGACTTCTCAAAATTAATTCAAGATGAAGTTCCAAGGGAGGAAGCCACCAAGTTTCGAACCAATGACCAAAGGGAGGCAAGGAGCGCTCTTTGCAAAGAAAATCAAGAAGAATTAGCCAAAATGCCTCCTCCAAGGTTTGAACAAGGGATCCCTCACTACCAAGCTTGCAAGGAAAATAAACCAAGATGCTTCCTCTAGGATTTGAACTTGGGAACTCTTTGGAACACAAGGGAGGAGCGCTACTTAGCTTGCAAGAAAATGAGCCAAGATGCATTCCAAAGGGTTCGAAACAAGGAGCTCCATGGAAAGCAAGGAAGGAGCGTCCACTCCTCCAAGAAAAATAAGCTTTCATTTGCTTCCATCAAGAGTTGAACCTGGGAGCTTGAAGACAAAAACAAGGTGCCACAATGGGAGCTCAGTTGCTTTTTCCAACTAAGCGATACTTCCCCCATCTCCCCATATTTTGGCACGCCCAAAAGCACCAAGGAGCAAGCATGATGCGCACCTTGACACACACCAAGGGGCTGTGACACACAACAAGAAGCATGCCAAGGATGCCATGATGCGCACAATGGGACACGGCTAAGACTAGAGCTCAGTTCAAAATTCCAACTGAGCTCTAGTGTAATGTAACATGACCAAGAGGCTGGACGCACCAAATTGAACATGGACAGCAACATTGGGGTGCTCAGTTTGGTTTTCCAATTGAGCCGTCCCTGGGAGGTGCAACATTGGGCCAAAATTCACTAAGAATTCAATTTAATTCATTTCTTCACCAAATTTTAAAGCCCACCCAAATTCTTTGATCCAAATTAGGAAGTGTATAAATAGGTGTTAGTTTGATTTAGGAAGAAACTTTTACATCTAGCATTTTTTACTTTCACTTTTGGCTTTCTTTTTCCATTTTTGTAATTTTGAGCTTTTACTTTGAATCTGGATCTTAGAGAATTGGGAAGGAGAATTGATCTCTCTTCTTCCTCATTCTTGCTTGAGCAGTCTTTACTTTTCATCTTGGATCTTGGGTGGAGAATTGAAGGAATTCTGTTTCAATCTCACCTTGAGATCTCTTGTTAATCTTTCTGCATAATTCAAATTCTGTTTACTGCCCTCACTTTCTTTTCTTCTGCAATTTCCTTTTATATTTTCATTTTGCAATTGTGCTTGTTGGATCAAGGAAGGATTTGAGATCTATACTTGTTTTCTAGTCTCTTCCACTCCTGAGATCTTCAACATCCTTTTAATTGCTACAAATTAAGCATCAGTTTTTCTGTTTTCTGTCTTCAAGCATTTTTACTTTTCTGTTTGAAATCTATTACAATTCAACTCACCTTTTACTCTTTTGTTTGTTGTAATTTACTTTTTCTTGTTTAAATTCTATAATCCCAGCTCCCAATCCCTTTTATAATTCAAGCAATTTACATTTCTTGCACTTTAAGATTCAGTCATTTACATTTCTTGCAATCTAAGTTTCTGCAATTTACATTACTTGCACTTTAAGATTCAGCACTTTTACTTCTTGTTCTCTTTAATTTACTGCAATTCTTCCCTTTCCCCTTACAATTCATGCAATTTAGTTTCTGTCAATTACAAACCACTCAACCAATACTTGATTTGCTTGACTAAATCAACCACTAAACTAAAAATTGCTCAATCCTTCAATCCCTGTGGGATCGACCTCACTCATGTGAGTTATTATTACTTGATGCGACCCAGTACACTTGCCGGTGAGTTTTGTGTTGGTTCATTTTCCACACATCAAGTTTTTGGCGCCGTTGCCGGGGATTGATTAGATAGACAATGATTAAGTGAAGTAGAGATCTAGATCAACCACTTTTTCTTTTCTGTTTCTTTAATTTTTGACTAACACACTAACTGTTTGAATTTTTGCTTAAGCCAATTAACATTTCACTTCAGCAATGGATTGAAGTGTTATTGCCTTTCTGGTTTTATGTGATTCATTTTGTTTTGATTGTATGTCAGGTACAAGGAGAGTTATACCCACTTTTTGTGAACAAGACGAAAGAACTCTCAGGAGATTAAGGAGAGCTGAAAGAGGGAAAAACAGTGTTGGAGAGGAGGATTCAGAAGAAGAATTCCAAGATATAGAGGAACACTTAACAAATCCACCAAATCCACCAGAAGGAGCAGCCAATAACAACAATAATCCACCACAGAGGAGAGTTTTGGCTTCCTACACTTTTGCAAATCCTAGACATTGTGGGAGTAGCATTCTTACCCCAAATGTTAATGCAAATAACTTTGAACTAAAGCCACAACTCATCACCTTGGTCCAAAATAATTGTTCCTATAGAGGAGGACCACTTGAAGATCCTAACCAACACTTGTCTACCTTCTTAAGGATTTGTGACACTGTCAAAACCAATGGTGTGCACCCTGACAGCTACAAGCTACTGCTATTTCCATTTTCTCTCAGAGACAAAGCTATTCAATGGTTGGAATCTTTCCCAAGAGACAGCATCAACAATTGGGACGATCTAGTAACCAAGTTCTTTGCTAAATTTTACCCACCTCAAAGGATCATTAAGTTGAAGACTGAGGTACAAACATTCACACAAATGGAAGCTGAGCCCATCTATGAGGCATGAGAGAGATACAAGGCTCTAATCAGGAAATGCCCTCCTGAAATATTCACTGAGTGGGATAAGTTGCAGAATTTTTATGAAGGCTTGACATTGAAGTCCCAGGAGGTATTAGATCACTCAGCTGGAGGGTCTTTGCAACTCATGAAAACTGCAGAGGAAGCCCAAAATCTCATTGATATGATGGCCAACAACCAATATTTCTTTGCTTACCAAAGGCAACGCCAACCATCACAAAAGAAAGGAGTGATGGAGCTAGAAGGAGTGGACTCAATCCTGGCTCAAAACAAAGTGATGCAACAGCAGATTCAACAACAATTTGAGAAAATGGCCAAAAGGATTGACAATCTCCAAGTTACAGCAGTCAACACAAGTCAACTGTCATCCACATGGGGAACAAATAAAGAAACTCAAGAGGATCAACAGCAAGAACAAGTCTAGTATATGCAAAATCAAAATACTGGGACAAATGAGGTTTATGGTGACACTTATAACCCCTCCTGGAAGAACCACCCCAACCTCAGATGGGGAGACAATCAAAATCAAACTCAACAACCATGGCAAAGAAACTCAAACCAAAACAGTTGAAAAAACACAAACCACAACAACTAGCAAAACAATAACCAAAACACATACAGAAAACCACAAAACACTTACCCCAACTCTAACCATCATCCATCCAATAACCAAGCCACCAACCAAAACACATACCCTCAACCCTCAACACTCCACAATCAACCAACCTCACAAGACTCTCAGAGGATCACCAATTTAGAGATCTTAATGGATAAACTGATGAAGCACCAAAAGATGACAACAAAGAATCAGGAGGCTTCCATGAAGAATATAGAGAGGCAGATTGGGCAGATTTCCAAGCAACTTGCTACTGAGAGACCTTTGAGTTCATTACCGAATGATACCATTCCGAATCCAAAAGAGGAATGCAAAGCCATACAGCTGAGGAGTGGTAAAATCTTGGTGAAAAATGAAGAAGCAACTAAGAAGCCAAAGGAAAATGACAAAAAGCAGGTTGAAAAAGAAGCCAATGATAAGGAGGTAACAGCAAGCAAGAATACTCCAGAGAAACTCAAAGAAAAGGAAGAGCCAACCAAGGAACAAAAGCAGCAAGCAGAGAAAAGCTTTATGCCTCCACTGCCATATCCCCAGAGATTCAACAAAGAAGCAAAGGATCAACATTTTCATAAGTTCCTTGAGACTTTCAAGAAGTTGGAGATAAATATTCCCTTAGCTGAGGCACTGGAGCAAATGCCCTTATATGCCAAGTTTCTGAAGGAGCTTATTAACAAGAAGAGAAGTTGGCAAGAGAATGAAACTATACTGCTCACTGAAGAATGCAGAGCATTAATCCAAAAAGGACTTCCCCCTAAACTTGAAGATCTTGGAAGCTTCTTTCTACCTTGTGCCATTGGTAGTATGACCATCAACAAGGCAATGTGTGACTTAGGGGCTAGTATCAATCTAATGCCTTCTTCTCTAGTGAAGAAGCTGTGCATAGAAGAAGTGAAACTGGTACAGATGTCCTTAGAACTGGTGGACAAGTCAGTGATATTCCCCAGGGGTGTGATTGAGAACCTTCTAGTAAAGGTGGACAAATTCATCTTCCCAGCAAATTTTGTAATCTTAGATTCAGATGAGGATGAAGGTGATTCCATTATATTGGGAAGACCATTCTTGGCCACTGCTAGGGCCATTATAGACGTAGAGCAAGGAGAGTTAACCCTCAGAATGCATGATGAAAGCGTCACCCTGAATGTATTTCCAGAGACACAACTCATTGATGAAAAGAAAGACTGCATGGAAACCAACAAGGAAAACTTGCAGTGGAAGGAAGGAATTAACAGGACAATCAGCAGTTACCTTCCAAAGCAAGATATAGACAATACAACAGGGGAAAAAGAGAAAGAGACTGTACAGAACAATGAAGAAATTCAAGAAGACATGGATGTGTCAGTCATCAAGGAGAAGAGTCCCAGAGTGAAACCTACTGTTAAAGAAGGAGGATCAGCAAAAAGAAGGAAGAAAAACAAGAACAAGACTAAAAAGGGTTGGAAGAACAAAAAGATTCCAACAGAGGGGCTCTCTAAGGGTGATGAAGTACAATTGATCTATCAACAATGGGGGACAAATCAACGGACTGATGACTACTTTACTGTCAGCAAAATACTATCACTGGAGCATGCTGAAATTGAGCATCAAGGCACAAAGAAGAAGCTCACAGTCAGGGGGGATAAGCTGAGACACTACAGTCATCAACCACCATAAAAGAGGGATTCACTGTCAAGCTAATGACAATAAAAGAGCGCTCCATGGGAGGCAACCCATGATTTAAGATTATGCTTGTTTTTGAATTCAATAAATTATGATCACCTTAACATGACTTTGAATTCTATTAGATATATTTGAAAGATGCATACATTGTTTTGAAATACATGCCAGACTTCTAAGTTTGGTGTGCCTTGCAGCACACAAAAATCAGCTTTTCAAGTAGTCTTAGATCATATGCTTAGTCATTTCGATGAAGTATATGACCAAACATTAAGTTTGGTGTCTGCACATATACAAATTTTCAGAAGGATCAACTTGTGCTCAAAAAAAGCAAAGTCATGCATAGATGAATCATACATTTTTTTAGGAATTAATGTTAGAAAATGAATTAGAACTTATGAGAAAGGTATCAATTGTGATAAAGTGCTTACTTTTGACATTGACCCTCTAGCAAACAACAAGTTTGGTGTTCACCAAACCTTGGTTCACTAAGTAAGGGACACAATTGACCTTCCATGACTTAGAAACATAATAAATAGTCTAAGCATCCACCACTACATTACCGAATTCTGTCCTGAACCTCACCATTTTGTTGCTTTGATTTGATAGAAAACAGAAAATTGAGAAAAGGACAATAAAGGAAGGACCACGGCTATGACAAGCCAAGTGAGAAATGGTCACATGTGCCTAGTGAATCGCACCCCTTGGAAAGTAAAATCTGCATGCATGCACCATTGGACACCGAAAAAGCATGCAGCCAATAAGAAGAGAATCCTCGTCAAGCTTCAACAAGACATGCAAGCAAGGTTGGAGTACTTAACCCACAACATACCAACACTAAATCCACAAATCAAAACATTCGAGCAGTGCCAAGAACTTAGAGACCGCCAGAAAGCAAAATCTCATCATTATACCGAGGTAATACTTAAAAGATTGGAGGAAGTTGGACTTTCAGGACTCACAGATCCTATATGGGATAGAAGATGTCCTTGTGAAGAAGTTCGTGACTACTCCAAGCTTGGGAAAAGGAAGAAGAACAAGAGGGAATCAAGCAAGGGCCAGGAGCATAAAAACTAAAAGGTGGTGAAGTTCTTTCATAATTTCAAATTGAATAAGGATGATGTATACCTGAAAAATGATATACCTCCAATTATCTTTTGTTTTGCATAATTCATGCTGAAGAAGGCTATCTGCAATTTCTCTTTAGCTTAAAAATTATCTGCATAACAAATGTCATCCTTCATTAACTTCAGTACTTTGCTTTGTTCACCTTGCTGTTTGAATAAAAGAGAGATGTTTTAATTAGAAAAGTAACTGTTCAATGTTGCAAAAGTTAGAATGAAAGTTAGTGGTGGTATGTGTTTGATTCAATTGTTAGCTCATACAATAATTGCTGCATAATGACATGTTATTTGAAGCATAAGCTAGTTTGCTGCAATGATCCTTAATTTAATGAAAGTCCCTTGAAAATGAACCAAAACAGAAAGAAAAAGAAATAGAAAAGCCAAAGAAAATGGCAAAGAAAAAAAAAACAATAAGGCTAGACACCAATAGCTTGGACCCTAGGACACATGCCTGTGGTGTTTCTATACTGGGATATGCTTGGACAAGTAAGTTCTAAGGAGTATTTCAAAACACGACCACTAAGATCAACTGATTTGGGATGGCCAACTGAAAGTCCACAATAAAGAGCAACCTAGCTACAAAACATTTAGTAATCCAAAGAGATGCTGGGCATCAATGATCCTAGGAAGAAAATATGAGCCATGTGTCTGTGGTGAAAAAATGTTGAGCAAAACAAAGCCAAAGGCTGCTGCAACATTTGCCACAAAGCCTTCAATAAGTAATAAGCTCTCTAATGCAAAGGAAAGAAGGAAAAATCTAACAAGGGAAGTAAGCAAAAAGTAAGGCATTGTAGCAGTAACCTTAGTGAATCTTTTAAGAAACATTGTTTGTTTTGACAGCAAGTAATAAATGAGCCACTTTTGATCTGCATAAAACCCCATAAACCAAGTTCAACTATATGCTTAATAAGGACATGCATACTTATCTATTTCATTCTATCTTCTCTTATGTTTGATTCTTGCTTGGGGACAAGCAAGTTTTAAGTTTGGTGTTGTGATGATAAGTCATCTTAGCCTAATTTTACTAGTCTTTTTCTTTGTTTTTATTAGGTTTTATGCACTTTCTTGCATTGTAAGTAAGTAATTTGGAGTGGAATTGCATGGTTTCTTAGAATCAATCAACCCCCCTTTAATTGATACAAAAGTCATGAGGTTTAAGCTAAATTTAATTGATAATTAATTGATTTATAAACCTTGTGAATTTTGTGATACTTTGATTGGTTGATTTGATTACTTGTAGGTGAAGAAAGAAGAAAATAAGAAAAGCGTTGCTTAGGGAGCGTGTCCAAAGGAAGCAAAAAGCGTGCCCAAGGGAAGAAAAGCATAGCAACAATCAAAGAAGAGTGAAAGCTAAGTTGAGAAAGCAAACTGAGCTTCACAAGGAAAAATGGGAAAGAGCAAAGCACCAAGCTCAGTTCAATTCGTCAACTGAGCACTATAGAAAGCAAGGAAACAACATGAAGCTCAGTTCACTAAGTGAGCTTTATCGGGGACTTCTCAAAATTAATTCAAGATGAAGTTCCAAGGGAGGAAGCCACCAAGTTTCGAACCAATGACCAAAGGGAGGCAATGAGCGCTCTTTGCAAAGAAAATCAAGAAGAATTAGCCAAAATGCCTCCTCCAAGGTTCGAACAAGGGATCCCTCACTACCAAGCTTGCAAGGAAAATAAACCAAGATGCTTCCTCTAGGATTCGAACTTGGGAACTCTTTGGAACACAAGGGAGGACCGCTACTTAGCTTGCAAGAAAATGAGCCAAGATGCATTCCAAAGGGTTCGAACCAAGGAGCTCCATGGAAAGCAAGGAAGGAGCGTCCACTCCTCCAAGAAAAATAAGCTTCTATTTGCTTCCACCAAGAGTTGAACCTGGGAGCTTGAAGACAAAAACAAGGCGCCACAATGGGAGTTCAGTTGGTTTTTCCAACTGAGCGCTACTTCCCCCATCTCCCCACATTTTGGCACGCCCAAAAAGCACCAAGGAGCAAGCATGATGCGCACCTTGACACACACCAAGGGGCTGTGACACACAACAAGAAGCACGCCAAGGATGCCATGATGCGCACAATGGGACACGGCCAAGACTAGAGCTCAGTTCAAAATTCCAACTGAGCTCTAGTGTAATGTAACATGACCAAGAGGCTGGACGCACCAAATTGAACACGGACAGCAACATTGGGGTGCTCAGTTTGGTTTTCCAACTGAGCCGTCCCTGGATGGTGCAACATTGGGCCAAAATTCACTAAGAATTCAATTTAATTCATTTCTTCACCAAATTTTAAAGCCCACCCAAATTCTTAGATCCAAATTAGGAAGTGTATAAATAGGTGTTAGTTTGATTTAGGAAGAAACTTTTACATCTAGCATTTTTTACTTTCACTTTTGGCTTTCTTTTTCCATTTTTGTAATTTTGAGCTTTTACTTTGAATCTGGATCTTAGAGAATTGGGAAGGAGAATTGATCTCTCTTCTTCCTCATTCTTGCTTGAGCACTCTTTACTTTTCATCTTGGATCTTGGGTGGAGAATTGAAGGAATTCTGTTTCAATCTCACCTTGAGATCTCTTGTTAATCTTTCTGCATAATTCAAATTCTGTTTACTGCCTTCACTTTCTTTTCTTCTGCAATTTCCTTTTATATTTTCATTTTGCAATTGTTCTTGTTGGATCAAGGAAGGATTTGAGATCTAGACTTGTTTTCTAGTCTCTTCCACTCCTGAGATCTTCAACATCCTTTTAATTGCTGCAAATTAAGCATCAGTTTTTCTGTTTTCGTTCTTCAAGCATTTTTACTTTTCTGTTTGAAATCTATTGCAATTCAACTCACCTTTTACTCTTCTGTTTGTTGCAATTTACTTCTTCTTGTTTAAATTCTATAATCACAGTTCCCAATCCCTTTTATAATTCAAGCAATTTACATTTCTTGCACTTTAAGATTCAGTCATTTACATTTCTTGCAATCTAAGTTTCTGCAATTTACATTACAGGCACTTTAAGATTCAGCACTTTTACTTCTTATTCTCTTTAATTTACTGCAATTCTTCCCTTTTCCCTTACAATTCATGCAATTTAGTTTCTGTCAATTACAAACCACTCAACCAATACTTGATTCGCTTGACTAAATCAACCACTAAACTAAAATTGCTCAATCCTTCAATCCCTGTGGGATCGACCTCACTCATGTGAGTTATTATTGCTTGATGCGACCCGGTACACTTGCCGGTGAGTTTTATGTTGGATCGTTTTCCACACATCAGTAGACCCTTCCTCAAGACCTCTAAATTCAAGTTAGATGCCTTCACCCGCACATATTCCTTTGAGGTTGGAGACAAGACTATCAAGTTCAATTTGGAATAAGCCATGAAACATCCTCCCGAAGAACATTTCGTGCTCCGATGTGATGTAATTGATGAAGTAGTAGCGGAAGTGCAAGAAGAAGACCACAACAAGTTGTGCTACCCTATTGTTGAGGAGATGGATGACCAAGAGGATGAACATGAGAAAGTTGTCAAGAATGAACTCCATGAGCTTGATGAAAAGGAACATCAGCTTGAGGCAAAGAGTGAACTGAAGCCCCTTCCATCTCATTTGAAGTATGCTTTCTTAGAGGACAACCAAAGGTTTCCGGTCATTATTGCTAGTGAGCTTTCAAGTGAAGAAGAAGAAAAGCTCCTAGATGTTCTAAGAAAGTACAAGAAAGCAATAGGATGGAGCCTAGCGGATATTGTGGAAATTGACCCCCGCAAGTGCATGCATAGGATATTACTCCAAGATGGAGCTAGGCTGGTTAGGCAACCACAAAGGAAGCTCAACCCGACCATCCTCGATGTAGTGAAGAAAGAGGTCACCAGATTATTGGATGCGGGTATCATATACCCAATCTTCGACAGTGAGTGGGTGAGCCCAGTCCAGGTTGTCCCCAAGAAGTCGGGCATCACGACGGTCAAAAAAGACGACGGTGAAATGGTCACTAAAAGAGTACAAAATGCGTGGCGAGTGTGTATTGATTACAGAAGATTGAACGCCGCTACACAGAAGGACCACTACCCCTTGCCCTTCATTGATCAGATGTTGAACCGTTTGGCAGGTAAATCTCACTACTGCTTTCTTGATGGATTTACTGGCTACTTCCAGATTCATATTGCACCTGAAGATTAGGAGAAGACCACGTTTACTTGTCTGTTTGGCACCTTTGCCTATAAAAGGATGCCATTTGGACTATGTAATGCACCTGCCACTTTTCAGCAGTGCATGACGAGTGTCTTTTCTGATCTAATGGAGAATTGTCTCGAAGTCTTTATGGATGACTTCAGCGTTTATGGTACTTCATTTGATTGTTGCTTAGAGAACTTGGCCAAGGTCTTAGCTAGATGTGTTGACACTAACCTTTTCTTAAATTTTGAAAAATGTCACTTCATGGTACGACAAGGTATAGTGTTAGGACATGTAGTATCTCATGAAGGCATTTCTGTAGACCCGGCCAAGGTCGATGTTATCACCACTTTACCTCACCCCTCGTCTGTGAGGGAGGTCCACTCGTTTTTGGGACATGCAGGATTCTATAGGCGCTTTATCAAAGATTTGAGTTTGACAGCGAATGTGTGAAAGCTTTTAAAGAGCTAAGGAGAGTTCTTACCACGGCACCAATTGTGCGAGGCCCCAACTGGACGTTGCCATTTGAGATAATGTGCGATGCGTCAAACCATGCTGTAGGTGCTGCGCTTGTATAGCGCGATGGTAAACTCCCTTATGTCATTGCTTACTCTTCTAAAATACTGGATGCAGCACAATCCAACTATACCACTACTGAAAAAGAACTCCTAGCTATTGTTCATGCTTTAGATAAATTCAGATCTTATTTGCTAGGATCAAAGATAGTGGTATACACGGATCATGCAGCTTTAAAGTACTTATGGACAAAGAATGAGGCAAAGCCTAGACTTATACGTTGGATCTTGCTTTTGCAAGAATTTGACATTGAGATTAGGGACCGGAGTGGATCTCAAAACCTGGTTGCAGATTATTTAAGCCGCATTGAGAATTTGAAATTTGATCCATTTCCGATCAATGACTCATTCCCTTTGGATAGTTTGCATGCTGTGTCGGATAGCTTTCCTTGGTTTGCCCCAATGGCGAACTACTTGGTTGCGAAAATCTTTCCTCCCAACTTTTCGAAAAACCAAAGGGACAAGTTGAGGAGATATTCCAAATAATATATTTGGGATGATCCTCACTTGTGGAAGAGAGGCATGGACCAAGTAATTCGAAGATGTGTCCCGGAGTCTGAAATCCAACCCATTCTTGCAGCTTGCCATTCGTCCGAATGTGGTGGCCACTTTGGCCAACAAAGGACCGCTAAAAAAGTGTTAGGTTGTGGATTCTGGTGGCCAACCTTGTTCAAGGATGCTAACCGGTTATGTGTGTCTTGCCATCTGATGACTAGAATTCACACCCCATTCAAAGTTGGTGAATTAGTTCTTTTGGCAAGCGCACCAAAATTATCGTCAAGTAATAACCCACAGTGGAGTGGGATCGTATCCACAGAGATTGGCAAATTCGAGCAGTTTCAATCAATTGATGATTTAGTCAAGCAGATCAATAGGATTGTAAAGTGCAGAATTGTAAATGACATAAATGTAAATGGCTAGAATATAAAGAAAAGCAATAAAGTGCTGGAATATAAATGGCAGAATGTAAAGTGCAGAATCATAAATGACTTGAATGTAAATGGGAATGGGGAATTGCTGAATGTAAAAATAAGCTGTAAAGAAATGGATAGATAAGAATGGGGAAATTCATTGAGATTGGGAGATGTTGTCTCTTCGGATCAAAACTAGCTTATATCCTCTTCAATCATGCAACTCATTGAGCTCTTGGCAATCATGATTGATTGAGCCCCAATCCCTTGGTGACTCAATCTCTCAGATCTTGATCAATAGCCAATTCCTTGATCTAGTTGCTCATGAAGAGAGATATGCTTGGTCCCTGATTATACCACACACCATTATAGGTCCAAGTAGAGGGAGGATTATATGTCACATATCCAAACACCAAAACCCAGATTCTACTCAAGTGTGAGAAGGGATTTCAAGCATGGTTTCATGTTTCCTTTCCCAAGGTTCCCATGAAACCCAATTGCATTCAATATCTTTCCCAAGATAATTGAATACTAAGCATTAAGAACGAAATTCCTTCTAGCAAATCAAAGCGAAGATGAAGAGAAGAAGAATTTCACTATTATCAATCCATCAAGTACAACAGGGCTCCCTCTCTCAATGAGAGGGAAGTTAGCTACTCATAGCTCAAAAAGTACTCAAAAGTGAAGTGTAAAAGTGGATCTAAAACTGACTGCTTAACCCCCTTCTTCAGTACTCCTTGGGGGTTAAGAAAAGAAAACACTCAATAAGCGTGACTTCTCAGCTGACGTGTGATTGGCACTTTTCTGGCATGTCACGTGCCCTTCATTTCTAGCTTGGCGTGCCACGCCCAGCCTTTCAAGTGGCACGCTCGTCCCTATAACAACCTTGGCGTGCCACGCCTCCGAACTCAAGTGGCACGTCCTTTGCCTTTCTCACATCTCTTTGCCTCTGGAAACTTGAACTGGCGTGCCACGCCCAGGGTCTGGCGTGCCACGCTCTTGCTCTATGCTTGGCTAAGCTTCTCTGAAAAGTTACACTAGCGTGGCACGCCCAGGGTCTGGTGTGCCACGCCCCTTTTGTGAGTGAGTGGTTCCTCTGTTTGGCGTGCCACGCCACGAACTCAAGTGGCACACCTAAGTGAAGAATGGTGAGTGGCGTGCCACGCCTTCGATACCAAGTGGCACGCCCCATGTAATTGGCCTCCTTCATCTTCTCTGGAAACTTATACTAGCGTGCCATGCCTAAAGGCTGGCGTGCCACGCCCATGATCTTATCTTGGTTCCAGTAGTTGGCGTGCCACGCTTCAGCCTTCAAGTGGCACGCCATAGTGAAATGCTAAGGTTGGCGTGCCACGCCTTCGATACCAAGTGGCACGCCCAGTCCTTGCTTTTGGTCCTTTGTGCATTGGCGTGCCACGCCTGGTTGCTCAAGTGGCACGTCCAGTCTTCAATTTCTTTCAGCCCCTTCTCTGGATTGTTGTACCAACGTGCCATGCCATGCTGCTCAAGTGGCACACCCATGGATTTGTGAACTCTTCAAGCTTGGCGTGCCCCGCATGGGTTCTCAAGTGGCACGCCCAAGTGACTTCTTGGGGCTGGCGTGCCACGCCTTCGATACCAAGTGGCACGCCATAGTGAAGGTTCTTCTTGGAATGGTGAGTTGGCGTGCCACGCCCCTTTGCTCAAGTGGCACGCCCATAGTAATTGATGGGTCAGGCGTGCCACGCCCAGTCTGGCGTGCCATGCCCCTTTTGTATCCTCCATTGTAGCTCTCTGAAAAAATGCATTAGGGTGCCACGCCCAGTTCCTGGTGTGCCACGCCCAGTTCCTGGCGTGCCACGCCCTCATGCATGCTTGGACTTCTTCTCTGGACTTTAGTACTGGCGTGCCACGCCTTGCTCCTGGCGTGCCACGCCAGTGCATTTTTGTGGCGTTTGCTCCCAAGTGGCACGCCAGTTTCACATGCCCAGCTTCTTGTTTGTCTTCTACCTATTTTTGATGCCTTCTTCACCTGAAATTCAGCACAACTCATCTCAAAGTAGTGTACCATAATATTCATCAAATAATGCATGAATTGTACTGATCAAATGAGATTTATGTTCTTTTATGGTCTTCTTTATGCAAGAAAGAAGGGTAGATGATGCAAGTCATCACAACACCAAACTTAAGTTTTGCTTGTCCCAAGCAAATCAATGTGAATAAACCTTTATAACGTGAGGCCTTGGCTTTGAGTGATTGCAATACAACTAAGAGTAAGACTAAGTGTTCAACACATGTATGAATGTTTTAATGTCATGAAAAGCTCTTGGATCCTTAAGGGTTCTTTCAGGTATAGGCTTTAGGGGTCTTTTCTATTGATTGTCACCTTGAAGTAGCAAGGGTTGTTTTGCTTTCTTGACCACGAGACAAATTCTACTTTTATTTATGTTGAAATGAAGACTTGGAATACATGGCATTTTCTTTCTTGTAAAAAAAACTCATAAAGACTTCAAACAGGAATTAAACTAAGCATAAAACATAAACTATCCTAGCATGATTATTTATTCAAAAAGTAAATAAAGTAAAAGCTTAAACAAGATTTCAGAATTTAGAAAATGTCAACCATGGGACTCAACAACCTTGAGCAGGTTCTTCTTTAGTTCATTGGCCCCTTCCCTTTGTCCTTCTTCTTGGAAGGGGAGGAGCCACCTTCATCTGGCTTGGAGGAACCTTCTTGTACTTTGGCATCCTTGGGCTTCCAAAATCCTAGCCTCCTCATGTAGGATTTCACATTCTCTTTGTGTTGGTATGCTATTTCTTCTTGCCTTGAGCTGAGTTCCTCTAATTTCTGCATATAGGTGGGGTAATTGGGGTTCATGTTAGCTACTGCATTGCATAGGTAGCTCAACTTTGTTTGCGTATAGCAATCATATTCTCCTCTGGCTACAGTTCTTGCTTCATAAAGGTGTCTGAATTCAGCAAGGCTCTCCATTTGTTGTAATTGCCGTCTCAGAATCACTCCTAAACTGCCTTGCATTTCTCCCCAGTTAATTTGATCTTGCTGCTCCTTGAGATCCTCAAAAGTGTTGGATGTGGGGATTAGGGACCTCCTCATAAATTCTAGCCACCCTCTAGCTTGGAGGCTCAAATCTCTTCTCCTCAATTGATTGGGTATCCCATCCTTATCATTTATCCAATGCACATGCATCACACAAATTTCATTCAGGATCTCATCAAACCCAGGGTCTTGCTGCTTCATTCTTTCTTCATAGCACTGAGTGGAGCTTGTCCTCTTCACCATTAGCATTCTTTCTATGCTAGAGGGGCTGTAGTCAATGGACTTCCCCCTTACATAGCTAATGTAGTCATAGTGTTGCCTTGGTTGAGGCACTGCGTTGGCATAGAATTCCCTCACCAAGCTCTCTACCACTTTCCTTGGTGGGTGACGAGAGAACTTTTGCGTGGTCTATAAATTTGCGGATAAATCCTCGTTGCAAGTATAGTTTCTAAACCTTCAAAAGTCCTTTCATACAAACATTTTGGTTGTCACAAGTAACAAACCCCTAAATAAATTGTTAACCGAAGTATTCAAACCTCGGGTCGTCTTCTCAAGGAACTGCAGGAAAGTATGTTCTTATTATTGGTTATGGAGATTGTAAATTCGGGGTTTCAAGAATGAGGAACAAATATGACAAATAATTTAAATAGCAATTAAAATAAATAAATACTGTAAAGCAAACTTTTGGCAAGGGATGAGAAATTGGAAGTCCAAATTAGTTACCCTTCCCAATAATAAAGAAGATTGAATCTTAATTCCACTTAGTTAACCTTTGTTAAAGCAAAGAAAAGTCAAGGGATTAATTAGTTTAACCTTCGAATCCTATTTATTTCCTAAGAAAAGATTGGGATTATTGAAAGTCAATTCAATTAGAAAAGATAACAGTTATCAATTATGTTGAGCTAAGATAACTCCTGAGTTACTGATTTCTTAACCAAGACCAAAAGGGAAAAAAGTAAATTTGCTGGAATAAAAATGTCTTCAGATTGAAAGCAATGGTGACATAAATAAAAGAAAGCAATAATAAACTGAAATACCTCAAACAACATTAATTCAAATAATCTGGAACATAGAAGAATTCATAAATTAAATGGCAAAAGTAAATAATCAACTAAAGTAATGGAATGAATAAAAGTGAAAGGGAAGCTTAGAGTAAAGGAACATTAAACCTGGGATCGAGAGTCACTCCTAAAACTAAGAGAAATCCTAAATCCTAAGAGAGAGAGGAGAGAACCTCTCTCAAAACTAAATCTAAATCATGAGAAGTAACTAAATTGGCGAGCTCCCTTTGAATGGATGCATTCCCTCACTTCATAACCTCTGGTCTATGCCTTCTGGACTTAGATTTGGGCCAAAAAGGGCTTCAGAAATCGCTGGGAGCGTTTTCTGCAATTTCTGGTGCGTGGCCTCTGTCACGCGTCCGCGTGGGTCACGCGGTCGCGTCATTCGGAGCTTTTCTTGTCACGCGGTCGCGTCAGTCATGCGGCCGCGTCGCTGTTGATTCGCGCTTGGCATGCATCCGCGTCGCCCATGCGATCGCGTGGATGCCAGTTTCTCCAAAACTCCGTTTTGTGCTTTACTTCCATTTTTTGTATGTTTCCTTTCTATCCTTTGAGTCATTCCTACCTTAGAAGATCTGAAACTACTCAACACACTAATCACGGCATCGAATGATAATAAGGGTAATTAAAATAATTAAATTTTTAAGCATAGGAAACATGTTTTTCACATACATCACATAATAAGGAAGGAGAAGTAAAATCATGCAATTAATATGAATAAGTGGGTGAAGGATTGAATAAATCACTTAATTTAAGCACAAAATATATCATAAAATATGGGTTTATCAGTGGGTTGTATAGAAGTGACCAACCTCTATTGTTGATCTCAATGTTGATTTTAATGTGCTCGTTCCTCCCTAGTTGAAACCCAACTTCTGGAATGATTTCCCTCTCACTCACCCAACCATATAATTGATTTTGGTTGAATGCGGAGAGGAACTTGTAGTCATTGAAGGAGCTTGAGGATCCAGAGGTTGGTTCCTTGATTTTTCTTTTCTTTGAGATCTCAAGTTGTTTATTCCAGAAGTGTGTCCCTCCATCACTAATGAGAGCTCTGGGAACTCCAAATCTGCTGAAGATGTTCCTTCTCAAGAAGCTTATCACAACCTTGTTGTCATTTGTTGCAGTGGCTATGGATTCTACCCACCTTGAGACATAATCAACAGCCACCAATATGTAGCTATTTGAGTAGGAGGTTGGGAAGGGTCCCATGAAATCAATCCCCCATACATCAGATAGCTCCAACTCTAGTATGAATTGCTGTGGCATCTCATTTCTCTTGGTTTGATTACCAGCTCTTTGACATTCATCACACCTTGACACCATTTCTTTGGCATCCTTAAACATTGTTGGCCAGTAAAATCCGGATTGAAGCACTTTTGCTGCTGTTCTTTCTCCACTGAAGTGACCTCCATATGCGGATCCATGGCACTGCCATAATACTTCCTGCCCTTCTTCATGGGATATACACCTTCTTAGGATTCAATCAGCACACTTTTTGAACAAATAAGGGTCATCCTAGATGTAGTGTTTGGCATCCTTAATTAGCTTCCTCCTCATGTGCCTATTGATGTTGGTTGGTAGTTCTCCAATAGCCTTGAAGTTGGATATGTCTGCAAACCAAGGGGCTACTCGAATCATCATCAATTGTTCATCAGGAAAGCTTTCATTGACTGCTACTTGCTGCATCTCTTCTTCTTGTGGGATCATTGAGAGGTGGTCAGCTACCTTGTTCTCTACTCCGCTCCAATCTTTAATCTCAATATCAAATTCTTGGAGTAGTAAAATCCACCTTATTAGTCTGGGCTTAGATTCTTGTTTGGTAAGCAAGTATTTGAGTGCTGCATGATCAGTGAACACAGTTACTTTTGAGCCAATAAGATATGATCTAAACTTATCAAAAGTAAAAACTATGGCTAAAAGTTCTTTCTCCGTGGTGGTATAGTTCCTTTGATTCTCATTAAGAACCTTGCTAGCATAGTAAATAACATGTACTAGCTTGTCTTTCCTCTGTCCTAGAACAGCACCAACAGCAAAATCAGATGTATCACACATTAGTTCAAAGGGAAGATCCCAGCTTGGTGGTGCTATAATAGGTGTAGAGGAGAGTTTCTTGTTAAGTTCATCAAAGGCTACCATGCACTCTCTATCAAAAACAAAGGGAGTATTTGAGACAAGTAGGTTGTTAAGGGGTTTTGAAATCTTTGAAAAATCTTTGATAAACCTCCTATAGAACCCAGCGTGTCCCAAAAAACTTCTGATTGCTTTGACATTGCAAGGTGAAGGTAATTTTTCAATTACTTCCACTTTTGCCTTGTTCACTTCTATGCCATCTTTTGAGATCTTGTGACCAAGAACCACCCCTTCGGTCACCATAAAATGGCACTTCTCCCAGTTTAAAACTAGGTTGGTTTCTTGACACCTTTTTAGCACAATAGCAAGATGGTATAGGCAATCAGAATATGAGTTCTCAAATACAGAGAAGTCGTCCATGAATACTTCTATGAACTTCTCAATCATGTCTAAAAAAATGGAGAGCATGCACCTTTGGAATGTTGCAGGTTCACCTTTGGAATGTTGCAGGTGCATTGCACAATCCAAAGACACCATATGGACAAGTAAATGAAGTTTTTTCCTGATCCTTGGGGTCTACAACAATTTGGTTGTAGCCTGAATACCCATCCAGGAAGCAATAATACTCATGTCCTGCCAATCTTTCAAGCATCTGGTCAATGCACATACGCCATCCGGTCACTGTCCTTGTGGGTATCAATTCATTCTTCTCATTTTCCACAATAGTGATCCTTCCCTTCTTAGGGACTACTTGCACCGGGCTTACCCAAGGGTTGTCTGAGAAGGGCCAAAAAACCCGAGAGTCATGCCCACTTCATGCCTATCTCGCGCCAGGCACTCACGCGTCCGCGTACTTGCCGCCTGCGCACACTTTTGTAAATCGCCCATCGACGCACAAGCGCACTGTGCGCGTGCGCGCCGATGGCGCTATGTGGACTCCCTGGTACAAAAACCAGAGTGTTATGCCACATTTATGACACACTTGTGCCCGCACCTACACGTCCGCGCACTACGCGCATCCGCGCCGGTTGCCAACTGACTCAAGCACGCGCTTGCGCACTGTGCGCGTCCGCGTGCCAGCGCCACCCACCAACTCTGGTACAAAACCCAGAGACTCATGCCAACTTTGTGCAAGTCCTGTGCCAGGGGCACAACTAACCTCGCGTGTGCACGCCACTGACGCACACGCATCCCTTGCCAACATCTCACCGATGCACCAGCGCACTGTGCGCGCGCGCCAGTTACGTGAATCAGTTTTAAAGCCTCGCGCCTTGTTCTGTTCCCCTTTCTCACTTTTTTTTTCATATCTTCTTTCTCCTTCCTCACTCTCCATCACTTCTCCTTTCTTCTTCTTCTTCCACAATCCACCACTACCGTCTCCGGCCACTCACCGGTGACAACCACCTCTTCCGGTGGCACTACATCTCTCCTATTTCTTTCTCATCTTCCCAAAAGAAAATTCAACCCTGTTCTTTTATACTTCTCAAGGTTCTACTTCATCCATATCTCATCTATTATTTTCTTTGCATTATTTCTTCTTCTAGTTAGATTCTTCTTGTTGCTTTACTTAGTTTCTCTTTTAGTTGCATGATGATATCCCTTACTTTTGTTTGCTTATTTTTCCTTTTCCTTATTTTTCCATGGATGTTGAATTTGAGTTTAATTTGCTTTAATAGATTTTTTGCCATTTTTTTCCTTATCTTTGCCAATATGTGATGTTTATGTGATGATTGATGTTTCATTTTGGGCTTTAAATTGATTGAGTATCTTATAATTGCTCTTTGCTTGATAATTACACGCCAAGTGTTCGAGGAAATACATGAATGCCATTTTGGTTTCTTTTAATAATGTACTTTCAATTGGGTGCTTCTCCTCATTCACTTGTTGTCTTCTATACACATTAAATCCACTTTGCTTACTAATTAGATACTCATTGAACATGACTTGCTCTTTGTTATGGATGCTTGAAACTATACTTCTCATGCCATTTTGCATGCTTCACTTCCTCTTGCATCCCACGCCAAGTGTTATGACCCATGTCTTTATGATTAGATTATTGCAATGTTTCTTTTGGGCACTACCTTTCACTTGCATGTTTTTGTTAAAATGATTCTTTGGTTCTACACTAACTACTATCTCTCCTCTCTTCAATCAGTATACATGCGCCGGAAGCAAGTCGTGGTTTTCAGAAGAGGCTATTCAGCAAGTGCTTAATGTCCTACTGGTACCAAGTGACATGGATGGCTACCAAGAAGTCTTACGTCAGTGAGAGAAGTATGGATTTCATTGGGACTCGATCCTCCGAGTCATTGCTGAACCAGAGGCATTTTGGATCCATGGTCGACTCCGGATGAGGCCCAAGAGCATTGACATTCGCTTCCTCACTGTGGAAGCTAGAGCTTGGGCCCAGATCCTATCCCACTATGTGCTACCTAGCACCCACATATCGTCCTTCACGGCGGATCTCGCCTTGCTTGTTTGGTGTGTTCTCACGGAGAGGCCAGTGAACATTCCGTTTTTTGTCAAGCAAGCAATGAGTCAAGTCCACGCCCGGGGTAATTTGCCATTTCCAGCATTGGTATCTAATTTAGTTGCTGCTGCGGGTGTTCCTTGGGAGGCCAAGGACAGGAAGATTATAGTTCTGGCTAAGGGCGATGTGCTCCCAAGCGAAAAATACTTACATCTTCCCATGAACAACCCAAGCCTTGACATAGCCCTCCCATCTACTATTCCTTCCACCTCATTATCACCACCACGGTAAAGATCCACACTTCAAAGGATAGAAGATCTACACTGGAAGCATGATAGATATGAGCGACGCAATCAACGCCGATACACTTACATCAAGAAGTTTCTGCGTTGTGTTACCCCTAGCATGGAGGAACCCGAAATATTCACATCCACCTCAAACCCAAGTGATGGGAGCTCTGAAGGAGAGGATAGTGACGGTTTCGGTCCCGACCGCCCTTTGCGCATTGTTCGTAGCACGGAGAACCGTGCTAAATTCTAAGTGTGGGGAGGTCGTTCGACCGATCTCCATGGGTAACAATCTCTTCCTTTCAATACCCATGGATTTATCTTTTGCTTAGTAGTTAGTACATTATTGGTACATTGCATGTGTAGTTAGTTTTACTTGTAAATACTCCTTGCATGATAGTTAGTCTCTATAGAGTTGCTTGGTCAAAACAATAACTTCTTCCCCAAGAAACTGTGTTTTGGGGTATCCTACCAAATTTTGGAAATCTTTTTGCAGTAAACTTGCTTTAAGAATGTATTTTGGAGCATAGTGATTGAGCTAAGAACACAAGCATGTAAGTTTTGAGCCTATTGCATGGTTACATCTTCTAACCATTAATTCCCATTCTTTTGTGCATATATCTCTCTCTATGATTGTGATCCTTGCTTTTTCTGATTCTATATGTCCATTACTTTGTGTATGAATGCATTTACATGATTGAGACCATCATTTCAATAGTCACTTTTTCCAAATGGCCTTAACCCTTTTATCTACCATTGCTAACCAATTTTGAGCCTATGATAAACCCTTTTTGTTCTTAAATAGAGGGCATCAACAACCCTAAGCGAAAAACCATGAATGTCCCTAAATTTGGATCCTTGATTAGCTTAGGTAAGTTAGGATGTGTATCATTCAATTAGGAGGGTATACTTGGAAAATTTGGGTAGATATAGAGGTGTGTAATTGAAAATTCTAGGATTTAGAAATATACTCATGTATTGAATGGCTGAACCATATGCATTGAAACTTTTGTGCATGAAACCCCAAGAAAAAGGGGACCAAAAAAAAAAGAACAACAACAAAGCAATAAAAGGGGACAAAGAAACCCCAAGACAAAGTAATAAAAAGAATGCATATGGGATGTGAATTGAAAAGGATGCATGAGTATGCAAAAAGTGAAACTCAAGGGTAGCTAGGTAATGTATTATAGTTGTATAGGTTGTTCTATGTGTCTAGTGGGATCCTAGGTTAATCAAGGACTCAAATTTTAAGCTCACTTGGCCATATACATCCTTACCTTCACTCTAGCCCCATTACAACCCATGAATAAGACCTCATGATACTTGTAAGCATGCATTAAGTAACTGTTTATTGTTAGATGAAAGACAAATCTTGGAAAGCATGATTAGGAGAGGATTGAGTGACGAACCCTATACACTTGAGCAA
The DNA here is from genome assembly GCF_000816755.2 of Arachis ipaensis. Taxonomy (NCBI): domain Eukaryota; kingdom Viridiplantae; phylum Streptophyta; class Magnoliopsida; order Fabales; family Fabaceae; genus Arachis; species Arachis ipaensis. Next base: position 60,297,617 of record NC_029787.2, on the reverse strand, counting down.
ATAGAGCGGATACACTTCCGGTGAGGGTTCGATGCTCAATTCTTTGTTCCCGACTTTCACAAGCGTTCATCTAGCAAGTTATATGCACTCCTTAGTGATGTTCAATTTGGTAGGATTCATGAGCCACATACTATTTTCACCCTATATGCTCACATGTGTTCTTGGAGGATAGATTTACCCTTGACCAAGTAGGTAGATGATTTTACATTAGTTGCATGCATTCACTTAGGTAGTTTGCATTTCATAAACCCTTTCTCACCATGATCTTTGGTCTTTTTATTTAAGCATGAGGACATGCTTGGTTTAAGTGTGGGGAGATTTGATAAACCCCAATTTGGTGGTTTATATTGTGTAGGATTTAGGGAGTTTTGTCAATATTTTCCGCACTTATTCAAAATAATTGCATGGTTTTGTGTTTTCTTCCTAATATTGCTCCATGATGAAAAAATATGCTTATTTTGCCTTAAAAATTGTCATATTTTAATCCTCTTCTATTGCCATTCGATGTCGTAATGTGTTTGTTGAGTGATTTCAGAAATTATAGGGTAGGAATGGCCTAGAAGAGAGGAATAAAGCATACACAAGAGGAAAGAACATGAAGATTTAAATTTTGGGAAAATCAGTATTGGCGCGCACGCGCACTCCACACGCACGCGTGGATGAGGATGGCTGGAAGCGGCGCGCAAGGATGGACACATCCGCGCGGATCAGAGGATTCCTATTGACGCGCACGCGACTTGGCGCGCATGCGTGGATCACAAAAGCAATCGGCTGGCACGCACGCATGGCGCGCACGCGCGGGAAGCTGCACGTGACCTCATTAAATGAAATCGTGCCTGGCGATTTCTGAGGCTCATCAGGCCCAAATTCAAGCTGTTTCTGCATGGAAAAGACCCAAGGATGCTAGGGGAAAAGGGGGGATCAATCATTTTTGGTTCTTTGTTCCTCTCAAGATCTAGTTTTAATTTAATCTTCCCTTGTTGAATTTTGAATTGGATCTTGTTAATTACTAGTTTTAATTGTTTAATTTGAATTCCTTAGTATAATTTTGCTTAGATCTTGTGTTAGTTTCATGAATTCTTGTCAATTGTCACTTTATACCCATTTCATGAATGATGTGAATCTTGACTTGTTGATGTTGCATTGATGATTTCTATGATTAATTGTGTTGTTTGGATGATTGTATGTTGATAATTGTTAGTGGGTACTTGTTAATTTCAATTTAATTGCAATTTGGAACATTTCTTTTGTTAATGCTTACCATGTGTTCGATGAATTGTTTATCTTGATTATGGAGTAGTTCTCTTTACTCTTGGCCTAGGCTAAGGGAACTGGGTAAACTTGAGTCATTGGGTCTAATGGATTTGATGATTTGGGAGCCCTTAGTGGTCAATTTGATAGCCATTCACGCTAACCTTCTATTAAGTCAATTAGTAGTGAGGTTAGAACTTATGGGTTGATGTTGACCAAACCATTTGACGTACTTCAAGTATAGAAGTAGACTTAATGAGTTTGGTTCCTCATAATTGTCAAGATATGGTTATTAGACAAGGATAGTGACCCCAATTTCCATGCCTAGCCAAGAGTTGCTTTTATCATTCCTATTTGAAAACCCAAATTCTTAATCACTTGACTTAGTTATAGTTACTTGTTAGTTAGAATAGAATCATATTGGATGTTACTTTGTTAGTTTGGAATTGCTCATATCTTGCTTAGTTATTTGAATTAGTTTCTTGCATTGTAAGATTGCTTGTTTGTTAAGATTCCCATTTATTTTCTTGCTCATGACTTACAACCCCGGAATTCTAACCAATGTTGAAGCACATGTTTGCCCATTCCTTGTGAGATGACCCGAGGTTTGAATACTTCGGTTATTTCTATTGGGGTTGAACTTCTGACAACCAAATCCCTTCTAAATTTGATACTTGGGGATTGTTGTTGGGTAGAGCTATACTACCAACACGGTTTTCATTGAGAAATTCTATTTCGACGATAATCCTTGCGCATCAAATTTTTATTAATTTGATTGCGAAAATTGTCGTCGGTCTTGATTTTCTTCCTATAGAAAGAATTACTTCGTTGTAAGCATAGCTCCAAACCAACAAACAACTCTCACATCAAATTAAAATATGATTTTGTCACAAGTACAAACCCCAATAAAAATTAACCGAAGTATTTAGACTCCGGGTCGTCTCAAAAAGAATTTTAATGAAGTGGTCAATTATTGGCTATGAGGAACAAAGGGGGGGTTTGATTTGATAAGAGGACAAGAAAATAAATGACAAGAAAAGTAAAGAGAGCAATTAAAGAAAGAAATTAATAAAGAGAGATATTCATGGCAAGGTTTGAGATCATAGGCTTTCTATCCTAGTCATTAATCATAACAATAATTACAAGAATTTATCTTATTTCGTCATCTCCAACATTGGAAGAAGGTATAAGTTATCTTACATGAGAGAAAGTCAAACAAGACTAGTTAATCTCAATCCAAATGTCCTAATCAACTCACTAATTGAATTAGCAAAAGATTAGAGTTAATGGAAATAATATTAACTAACAACTCTAGATCACCAACATGAGTTGGGTTTTCATGACTCAAGATTGCCTAATTACTCTTTCCAAGCCAAGAATGCTCAAAATCTACTCTAACATCTAACCAAGCATTTTGTCAAACACTTGGAAGGCATAAAAAGAAAGCATAGTAAATATGCAAGAATAGTAAAATCTACCAACTACAAATTGCAATAAAAGTAAATCAACAACTCAAATCATCAATAAAAGAAACATCAACATTAAATTTCATCAAATGTAAACAAGATCTAACATGAATATTCATAAACCTAAAAGGGACATAAAAGTAAAATTGACAAGAGAACTAAGAAGAATAGAGTAGTAGAAACAAGAAATTGGAAAGGAAACAAGATGAAATCAAGGATTAAACATGGATCTATGATGCAATTAACCTAACCTAATTCTAGAGAGAAGAGGGAGCTTCTCTCTCTAGAAACTAACCTACATGATGCTAAACTACTAAACAATTGCTCCTCCCTTGCCCAAGCTTGAATTATACATGAAATAGCATTAGAAATGAGTTGGGTTGGGTCTAAAGTGCTTCAAAAATTGCTGGGGGCGATTTCACTTTAGTGGGCCACGAGCAGCATCAGCGCACACACGTACATGGCGCGTGCGTGCCATAAACGCGAAACAACATATGACAAATTTTATATCATTTCGAAGCCCCAGATATTAGCTTTCCAAAACAACTGGAACCGCCTCATTTGGACCTCTGTAGCTCAGGTTATGGTCGATTGAGTGCGAAGAGGTCAGACTTGACAGCTTTACGGTTCCTTCATTTCTTCATGAGTTCTCCCACTTTGTATGCTTTTCTCCTCACTTCTTCCATCCAATACTTACCTTATGAACCTTAAATCACTCAACACACATATCAAGGCATCGAATGGAATTAAAGTGAATTAAAATCACCAATTTTAGGGCCTAAAAAGCATGTTTTCAGATTTAAGCACAAATCAAGGGAGAATTGCAAAACCATGCTATTTCATTGAATAAATGTGAGAAAAGGTGATAAAATCCCCCAAATTAAGCACAAGATAAACCACAAAATTAGGGTTTATCAAATCTCCCCACACTTAAACCAAGCATGTCCTCATGCTAAGAAAAAAGAAGGACAAGAAAAGGGTATGAACATTTATTCAAGGCAAATAAACTATATACACCTATCTATATGATTGCAACTAAATGCAAAATGATTCTACCTACTTGGTCAAAAACAAATCAATCTCCAAGAGCATGTATGAACAAGTAGGGCAAAGGTCATATGACGACTCGCAAACTCTACCAATTCAAATATCAAAATGAGGTTCAAATAGACTTGCAAGAAGAAAGCTCATGAAAGCCGGGGACAAGGAATTGAGCATCGAACCCTCACCGCAAGTGTATCTGCTCTAATCGCTCAAGTGTATAGGGTCAATCACTCAATTCTCTTCTAATCATGCTTTCCATGATTCGTTTTTCATCTAACAATCAACAATTATTCAATGCATGCATACATTCATCATGAGGACTTATTCATAGGTTGTAATGGGGCTAGGGTCAAGGTAGGGATGTATATACATATGCATTGTTTTTTGTTGAACTTTACTTTGGGGCATTTTTGTCTCCTTTTTATTTTTTTTCTCTTTTTTCTTTTTCTATATTTTTTTATATATGTTCTTTTTCTTTTTCTTTATTATCATTTTTTTCTAAAGTATATACAAACATATCAATGCATATGGTTTTACATATGGTGCATGAATACGTACCCAATTCCTAATATTTTTAACAAAAATAAAAATTACACTTTTACCTCAACCAATGTCCCAAGTTTCCCATTCCCAAATGATACACACCCTCACTAGCCTAAGCTAATCAAAGATCCAAATTAAGGGATATTTATTATTTTTCAGTTAGAGCTTGTGATGTGCTAAAATTAAGAACAAAAGGGATTAAATAGGCTCAAATTTGGCTAACAATGGTTGATGAAAGGTAGGCTATTCGGGTAAGTGAGCTAAATGAAAATGATGGCCTCAATCATATAAATGCATATATACATGGAACAATGGACATAAAAAATCAAACAAATCAAAGATCACAATCATAGAAAGATAACAATGCACACAAGAATGGAAATAAGTGGTTATAAGATGTAACCATACAATTCGGCTCAAAACTTATATGCTTGTGTTCTTATCTTAAAAACTGATGAGCGGATATTTTATACACTTTTTGGGGTTAATTTCATATAGTTTTTAGTGTGTTTTAGTTAGTTTTTAGTTTATTTTCAGTAGTTTCTAGGCAAAATTCATACTTCTGGACTTTACTATGAGTTTGTGTGTTTTTCTGTGATTTCAGGTATTTTCTGGCTGAAATTGAGGGAGCTGAGCAAAAATCTGATTCAGGCTAAAAAAGGACTGCTGATGTTGTTGGATTCTGACCTCCCTGCACTCAAAGTGGATTTTCTGGAGCTACACAACTCCAAATGGCGCGCTTCCAATTGCGTTAAAAAGTAGACATCCAGGGCTTTCCATCAATATATAATAGTCCATACTTTGCTCAAGGATAGACGATGTAAAATGGAGTTCAACACCAGTTCCATGTTGCAGTCTGGCGTCCAGCGCCAGAAACAAGTTACAAGTTGGAGTTCAACGCCAGAAACAGGTTACAACCTGGCGTTGAACGCCCAAAACAGCCCAGGCACGTGAGAAGCTTAAGTCTCAGCCCCAGCACACACCAAGTGGGCCCCAGAAGTGGATTTCTGCGCTATCTATCATAGTTTACTCATTTTCTGTAAACCTAGGTTACTAGTTTAGTATTTAAACAACTTTTAGAGATTTATTTTGGATCTCATGACATTTTAGATTTAAACTTTGTACCTTTTGATGGCATGAGTCTCTAAACTCCATTGTTGGGGGTGAGGAGCTCTGCTGTGTCTCGATGAGCTAATGCAAGTATTTCTGTTTTCCATTCAAACATGCGTGTTCCTATCTAAGATATCCATTCGCACTTCAATATGAATATGATGAACGTGACAATCATCATCATTCCTCCACGAACGCGTGCCTGACAACCACTTACGTTCCACCGTAGAATGAATGAATATCTCTTAGATCTCTTAATCAGAATCTTCGTGGTATAAGCTAGAAT
>NC_029787.2:60291647-60291847 GCF_000816755.2 Arachis ipaensis | reverse complement strand
TAAACCTTGTTCCGAGTAGGATTCAGGGATTGAATGACTGTGACGAGCTTCAAACTCGTGAGTGCTGGGCGTAGTGACAGACGCAAAAGGCGCAAAAGGACTATTCCGGTACGATTGAGAACCTGCAGATGATTAGCCGTGCGGTGACAGCGCACCTGGACCTTTTTCACTGGAAGGATGGATGGTAGCCATTGACAACG
>NC_029787.2:60283033-60287789 GCF_000816755.2 Arachis ipaensis | reverse complement strand
TGGGATCGACCCTTACTCACGTAAGGTATTACTTGGACGACACAGTGCACTTGCTGGTTAGTGGTACGCATTGTGAAAAGTGTGATTCACAATTCGTGTATCAAGTTTTTGGCGCCGTTGCTGAGGATTGTTCGTGTTTGGACAACTGACGGTTTATTTTGTTGCTTAGATTAGGAAAAATTTTTCATTTTGGTTTAGAGTCTTTTATTATTTATACCTTGTTAAAACACTTTAAATTTATAGCTCAATTAGTTAGAGTGTGGTGCTTATGTTCTTAGTAATTGGCTATCCTATTTTCAAAATCTTTTTCAAAAATAATTCTTCTTTGAATAAATCTTGTGCCAAACTTTAAGTTTGGTGTTTTCTTGTTAATTTTTCTTTGTTTTTTGAAAATTTTAGATTTTGGTTTAGAGTCTTTTATTATTTATACCTTGTTAAAACACTTTAAATTTATAGCTCAATTAGTTAGAGTGTGGTGCTTATGTTCTTAGTAATTGGCTATCCTATTTTCAAAATCTTTTTCAAAAATAATTCTTCTTTGAATAAATCTTGTGCCAAACTTTAAGTTTGGTGTTTTCTTGTTAATTTTTCTTTGTTTTTTGAAAATTTTAGTTTGGTTTTCTAAAAATTTTAAGTTTGGTATTCTTTCTTCATGTTCTTGTGTTCTTGTGAGTCTTCAAAGTGTTCTTGAGTTTCCTTGTGTCTTGATCTTAAAATTTTTAAGTTTGGTGTTCCATGGTGTTTTCCCTCCAAAATTTTCGAAAATAAGGAGCATTAGATCTAAAAATTTTAAATCTTGTACTATCTTATTGTTTTTCTCTCTCCTCTTTAAATCAAAAAATATCTTTTCTCTCTATTTTAAAGCAAATTTTCGAAATTTACCTTTAAAATTCAGATTTTTATTTCAAAATTTAAAACCTTTTTCAAAAATCATCATATCCTTTTCAAGACTTCCTAACCACTTTCTCTCTCCTCATTTTTTTCGAAAATCTTCACCTATTTTTATTTATTTTATTTTAATTTATTTTGTTTTTGAAATAAATAAATAATTAAATAAATAAAAACATTTTCTTCTATTTTACATCATCTCCCTTTCTCCATCATGGACCTAAGCGGAAATGAACAGTCCAGGAGGACTCTGGGGTCATATGCTAACCCCTCTACTGCTTCATATGGAAGTAGTATCTGCATACCCTCCATTGGAGTCAGTAGCTTTGAGTTGAATCCTCAGCTTATTATCATGGTGCAGCAAAGTTGCCAGTATTCCGGTCTTCCACAGGAAGAACCTACAGAGTTTCTGGCACAGTTTTTACAGATTGCTGACACAGTACATGATAAGGAAGTAGATCAGGATGTCTACAGATTATTACTGTTTTCATTTGCTGTAAAAGACCAAGCTAAAAGGTGGTTAAATAACCAACCTAAGGCTAGCATAAGGACATGAAAACAGCTGATAGAAAAATTCCTGAACCAATACTTTCCTCCAAAACGGATGACACAGCTAAGGCTAGACATCCAAGGCTTTAAACAAGGGGATAATGAATCTCTTTATGATGCCTGGGAGAGATACAGAGAAATGCTACGAAAATGCCCCTCTGAAATGTTTTCAGAGTGGGTTCAGTTAGACATCTTCTATTATGGGCTCACAGAAAGAGCTCAAATCTCTCTAGACTACTCAGCTGGTGGATCTATCCACATGAGAAAGACAATTGAAGAAGCTCAAGAACTCATTGATACAGTTGCCAGAAATCAGCATCTGTACCTAAGCAGTGACCCTTCCATGAAAGAAGAGGTTAAAACAATAATTGCTGAACTCAGTCCTGTAAAACAAGCTGCTGAATTCAATCAGCAACTGGACTTTCTAACAAAGCAGTTAGCCGAATTCAAGGATAAACTACAAGAGACAAGGATGGCTAACATAAATATGGAAGAACAATTGAAGCAAACAAAGCAGCAGCTGTCAAAACAAATAACAGAAGAATGCCAAGCAGTTCAATTAAGAAGTGGGAAGACATTAAATACCCCACCTCAAGGCAGCAAGAAGCCAAGAAATGAGCAAACCACCCAAAATCCACCTGAGGACAGCAAGAGCCCAGGGAAAAATAATTCTGGCACTAAAACGCCAGAAATTGGGTGGAAGGCTGGCGCTGAACGCCCAGACCATGCTCAGGACTGGCGTTCAACGCCAGAAACAAGCAAGGATCTGGCGTTGAACGCCCAAAAGAAGCACAGTTCTGGTGTTCAGACGCCAGGAACAGATGAGGAGCTGGCGTCTAACGTCACTCCAGCTTCTAACTCTGGCACTCAATTGCCAGTGAGGGATCAGACACACACAAGTGCTGATGACAACCCATCTAAAAAGGCTTCTTCAACCACTTTTGTAGGAAATAAACCTACAGCAACTAAGGTTGAAGAATATAAAGCCAAGATACCTTATCCTCAAAAACTCCGCCAATAGGAGCAGGATAAGCAATTTGCTCGCTTTGTAGATTATCTCAGGACTCTTGAAATAAAGATTCCATTTGCAGAGGCACTTGAGCAAATACCTTCTTATGCCAAGTTCATGAAAGATATCTTGAGTTATAAGAAGGATTGGAGAGAAACTGAAAGAGTTCTCCTCACTGAAGAATGCAGTATAGTCATTCTGAAAAGCTTTCCTGAAAAGCTTAAAGACCCTGGGAGTTTTCTGTTACCATGCACATTAGAAGGTAATTGCACCAAGACAGCTTTATGTGATCTTGGGGCAAGCATCAACCTAATACCTGCATCCACTATTAGAAAGCTTGGTTTAACTGAAGAAGTTAAACCAACCCGGATATGTCTCTAACTTGCTGATGGCTCTATTAAATACCCATCAGGCGTGATTGAAGACATGATTGTCAGAGTTGGGCCATTCGCCTTTCCCACTGACTTTGTAGTGCTGGAAATGGAGGAGCACAAGAGTGCCACTCTCATTCTAGGAAGACCCTTCCTAGCAACTGGACGACTGAGATTATTTATCCTATTTCTGACAGCCCTTGCGTGAGCCCTGTCCAAGTTGTCCCCCAAAAGGGAGGCATGACAGTGGTTCATAATGAAAAGAATGAACTGGTTCCTACAAGAACAGTTACAAGATGGCGCATGTGTATTGACTACAGAAGGCTCAATACAGCCACCAGAAAGGATCATTTTCCTTTACCATTCATAGACCAGATGCTAGAAAGACTGGCAGGTCATGATTATTACTGCTTTTTGGATGGCTACTCAGGCTATAACCAGATTGTAGTAGATCCCCAGGATCAAGAGAAAACAGCATTCACATGTCCATCTGGAGTGTTTGCTTATAGAAGGATGCCATTTGGGCTGTGTAATACGCCTGCAACCTTCCAAAGATGCATGCTCTCTATTTTCTCTGATATGGTGGAAAAATACCTGGAAGTCTTCATGGATGACTTCTCAGTATATGGAGACTCATTCAGCTCCTGTCTTGATCACCTGAAACTAGTTCTGAAAAGATGCCAAGAGACCAAATTGGTTTTAAACTGGGAAAAATGTCACTTTAGGGTGACTGAAGGGATTGTCCTTGGGCATAAAATTTCGAACAAGGGAATAGAGGTGGATCAAGCAAAAATAGAGGTAATTGAAAAATTACCACCACCTGCAAATGTTAAGGCAATTAGAAGCTTTCTGGGGAATGCAGGATTCTATAGGAGGTTTATAAAGGATTTTTCAAAAATCGCAAAACCTCCGAGCAATCTGCTAGCTGCTGACACGCCATTTGTGTTTGACACAGAGTGTCTACAGGCATTTGAAAGGCTGAAAGCCAAGCTGGTCATAGCACCAGCCATTTCTGCACCAGACTGGACATTACCATTTGAGCTAATGTGTGATGACAGTGATCACACCATTGGTGCAGTACTGGGGCAGAGGCATGACAAGCTTCTGCATGTCATTTATTATGCTAGCCGTGTTTTGAATGATGCCCAGAAAAATTACACAACCACAGAAAAAGAATTGCTTGCAGTGGTTTATGCCATTGACAAGTTTAGATCATACTTAGTAGGATCAAAAGTGATTGTGTACACAGATCATGCTGCTCTTAAATATCTACTCACAAAGCAGGATTCAAAACCCAGACTCATAAGATGGGTGTTGCTTCTGCAAGTGTTTGATATAGAAATAAGAGACAGAAAAGGGACAGAGAACCAAGTGGCTGACCATCTGTCCCGGATAGAGCCAATAGAAGGGACGTCATTCCCCTCTCTTGAAATCTCTGAGACCTTTCCTGATGAGCATTTGTTTGCCATTCAGAAAACACCATGGTTTGCAAACATTGCAAACTACAAAGCTGCAAGGTTCATTCCCAAGGAGTACAGCAGGCAACAAAAGAAAAAATTAATTACTGATGCAAAGTACTACTTGTGGGATGAACCCTATCTCTTTAAGAAATGTGCAGATGGCATAATCCGTAGGTGTGTGCCTAAAGAAGAAGCACAAAGGATCTTATGGCATTGCCATGGGTCACAATATGGAGGTCATTTCGGAGGTGAGCGAACAGCCACCAAGGTCCTCCAATGTGGCTTCTACTGGCCTACACTCTACAGAGATTCCCGAGAGTTTATACGTAACTGTGACAGTTGCCAGAGAGCTGGTAATTTGCCTCACAGTTACACCATGCCTCAACAAGGAATCTTGGAGATTGAGTTGTTTGATGTATGGGGTATTGATTTCATGGGGCCTTTCCCACCATCATACTCAAACACTTATATTCTGGTGG
>NC_029787.2:60278130-60281839 GCF_000816755.2 Arachis ipaensis | reverse complement strand
ACTATCTTGAAGGCAATGTTGAGCAAGAGTGCTCAAGGCTGAGGCTAGATTAAAAACTCAGCAAGGTCCAGCTAAAGACAATAAAGAAGCGCTTGCTGGGAGGCAACCCAGCCATGGGGCATCACTTCCTCTAAGCATTTTGCCCTATTCTTGATTTTATTTGTTTATAGAAAGTTCACTGATACTAAGGTAAAGAGTCAATTGTATAAGTTCACAGGGTTACAGAAGGATTCTGCACACAAAACAGAGAAAAAGAGCTCACTGGCAAGAAAACGCCAATAATAGTCTGTTTTGGGCGTTCAACGCCCAAAAGAAGCATCCACTGGGCGTTGAACGCCAGTAAGGATAGCCATCTGGGCGTTAAACGCCAGAAAGAAGCATCTTCTGGGCGTTGAACGCCAGATTTACAGCATCCTGGGCGTTCAGAAAAACGCCCAGTGACAAAGGAGTTCCTGGTGTTCAACGCCAGAAAGAAGCAACAGCTGGGCGTTGAACGCCCAAGAGAAGCAGCAGTTGGGCGTTGAATGCCCAAAACATGTAGCGTTTGGGCGTTCAAACGCCAGGATGGTGGGGAGGAGGTAAATTCGTTTTTTCTTCATATTTTTCATTTTAATCTTAATTTTCATGTTTCAATTCATGATTTCTTGCATAAACATGTTACAAACCCTGATTTCTAAAATCCCTAATTTCTAAAAACTCTTCTTTAAAAATATTAAATGTATCTTAATCCATAAGCACAAATCCTTTTTTTCAATCCAATTCAACTCTTTTTCAAAATTTTCAAAACAAATCTATCTCTTTTCATTCAAAAATCTTTTCAACTAATCAATATCTTTTTCAAATCTCCATATTATCTTTTTCAAAAATCCAATTTTATCTTTTTCAAATATCTTTCATATCTTTTCAATTTTAAATTATATCTTTTCTTATCATACTTATTTTTTTTTTAAAATCATATCTTCTATCTTATCTTTCTCCCTATTTTCGAAAACCCCCCTCCCTTTTAAAAACCCATTCGGCCTCCTTCCTCTCATCCACCATCCTACACTAGCTCTCTTTCTATCCCTCTCCTTTCTTTTCTTTTGCTTGAGGATAAGCGAACCTCTAAGTTTGGTGTGTTTATCCGTGATCACTAAACCATACCCACTAAGATCATGGCTCCTAAAGGAAAACAACCCACTCCAAGAGGAAAGAAAGAGAGTGTTCTAAAACCACTTTGGAATCAAGGGAAGTTCTTAACTAAAGAACATTCAGACCATTATTACAAAATAATGGGTCTAAGATCAGTGATCCCGGAAGTTAGATTCGATCTGAAAGAGCGACCAATCACCAAAGCATCAATGGAAAAACAACAAGCACAGGATGACCCCATCAAGAAGAGAACACAGGAATTTCTCCCAGAAATCCCTCAATCTGAATACTGGGAGTATCTTGAAACATCTATTACCAAGATGCAAGAAGCTATGGAACAAATAAAGAAAGAACAGAAGGAACAAAGTAGCATTCTTTGCTATTTGCTTAAAGAACAGGAGGAGCAATGGCGTGATTTAAGGGAATTGAAGCGCCAGAAATTATCTCTTGAAGGACCAAGCACCCCGCAGATTAGAGGAACCTCCACTTCCCAAAACAAAGGTTGTTAAATTCCAATCTTAGCCTTAACTCTGTGATAACTATTTTTATTTTGGTTTTACCTTAGGAGTCATATAGTAGTAATTAGTATCTATATTTTTTATTTTATCTCCAATTAAGCTATATTTTAATTTTATCATCATTATTAAACATGAATAAAATAGAAGAATTTCTTTAGAATAAGAGGCAATATTTTTCGAGTTTTTAATAAGATAAATTCTAATTATTTACATGTGGTGGCAATACTTTCTGTCTTCTGAATGAATGCTTGAACAGTGCATATGTCTTTTGAATTTGATGTTTAAGACTGTTTAATATGTTGGCTCTTGAAAGAATGATGAACATGAGACATGTTATTGATAATCTGAAAAATCATAAAAATGATTCTTGAAGCAAGAAAAAGTAGTGAATACAAAAGCTTGCAGAAAAAAAAAATAGAGAAAGAAAAAGAAAAAGCAAGCAGAAAAAGCCAAAGCTCTTAAAACCAAAAGACAAGAGCAAAAAGGCAATAGCCCTTAAAACCAAAAGGCAAGGGTAATAAAAAGGACCCCAAGGCTTTGAGCATCAGTGGATAGGAGGGCCTAAAGGAATAAAATCCTGGCCTAAGCGGCTAAACCAAGCTGTCCCTAACCATGTGCTTGTGGCGTGAAGGTGTCAAGTGAAAACTTGAGACTGAGCGGTTAAAGTCATGGTCCAAAGCAAAAAGAAGAGTGTGCTTAAGAACCCTGGACACCTCTAATTGGGGACTTTAGCGAAGCTGAGTCACAATCTGAAAAGGTTCACCCAATTATGTGTCTGTGGCATTTATGTATTCGGTGGTAATACTGGAAAACAAGTGCTTAGGGCCACGGCCAAGACTCATAAAGTAGCTGTGTTCAAGAATCAACATACTGAACTAGGAGAATCAATATCACTATCTGAATTCTGAGTTCCTATAGATGCCAATCACTCTGAGCTTCAATGGATAAAGTGAGATGCCAAAACTGTTCAGAAGCAAAAAGCTACTAGTCCCGCTCATCTAATTAGAATCTGAGCTTCACTCAAAAACTCTGAGATATTATTGCTTCTTAAAATTATTTGTATTCTATTTTATTTATCTAGTTGCTTGAGGACAAGCAACAGTTTAAGTTTGGTGTTGTGATGAGCAGATATTTTATACGCTTTTTGGGATTAATTTCATATAGTTTTTAGTGTATTTTAGTTAGTTTTTAGTTTATTTTCAGTAGTTTCTAGGCAAAATTCATATTTTTGGACTTTACTATGAGTTTGTGTATTTTTCTATGATTTCAGGTATTTTCTGGCTGAAATTGAGGGAGCTGAGCAAAAATCTGATTCAGGCTGAAAAAGGACTGCTGATGTTGTTGGATTCTGACCTCCCTACACTCAAAGTGGATTTTCTGGAGCTACACAACTCCAAATGGCGCGCTTCCAATTGAGTTGGAAAGTAGACATCCAGGGCTTTCCAGCAATATATAATAGTCTATACTTTGCTCAAGGATAGATGACGTAAACTGGCATTCAACGCCAGTTCCATGTTGCAGTCTGGCGTCCAGCGCCAGAAACAAGTTACAAGTTGGAGTTCAACGCCAGAAACAAGTTACAACCTGGCGTTGAACGCCCAAAACAGCCCAGGCACATGAGAAGTTTAAGTCTCAGCCCCAGCACACACCAAGTGGGCCCCAGAAGTGGATTTCTGCGCTATCTATCATAGTTTACTCATTTTTTGTAAACCTAGGTTACTAGTTTAGTATTTAAACAACTTTTAGAGATTTATTTTGGATCTCATGACATTATAGATTTAAACTTTGTACCTTTTGACGGCATGAGTCTCTAAACTCCATTGTTGGGGGTGAGGAGCTCTGCTGTGTCTCGATAAACTAATGCAAGTATTTCTGTTTTCCATTCAAACATGCGTGTTCCTATCTAAGATATCCATTCGCACTTCAATATGAATGTGATGAACGTGACAATCATCATCATTCCTCCACGAACGCGTGCCTGACAACCACTTACGTTCCACCGTAGAATGAATGAATATCTCTTAGATCTCTTAATCAGAATCTTCGTGGTATAAGCTAGA
>NC_029787.2:60271608-60277894 GCF_000816755.2 Arachis ipaensis | reverse complement strand
GCAAAAGGATAGTAAATCCTATTCCGGTATGATTGAGAACCTGCAGACGATTAGCCGTGCGGTGACAGCGCATCTGGACCCTTTTCACTAGAAGGATGGATGGTAGCCATTGACAACGGTGATCCACCAACACACAGCTTGCCATAGGAGGACGTGCGTGCATGAATCAGAAAACAGAGGAAAGCAGAATTTCAGAAGACAAAGCATCTCCAAAACTCTAACATATTCTCCATCATTGCATACAAGTATAATTTGTGTTCTGTCCTTTTATTCCTTGCAATCAAATTTGATAAGTGAATTATTTTATTGTTTTCCTGACTAAGAGTTACAAGATAACCATAGATTGCTGCAAGCCAACAATCTCCGTGGGATCCACCCTTACTCACGTAAGGTATTACTTGGACGACCCAGTGCACTTGCTGGTTAGTGGTACGAGTTGTAAAAAGTGTGATTTACAATTCGTGCACCAAAAACCATGTTCCAAAATAAATTCTTCAAGCAAGTTCAACAAGAAAAAAAAATTTCAAATTGGTAGGTGATGAGCGGATAATTTATACGCTTTTTGGCATTGTTTTTAGGTAGTTTTTAGTATGATTTAGTTAGTTTTAACTATGTTTTTATTAGTTTTTATGCAAAATTCACATTTCTGGACTTTACTATGAGTTTGTGTATTTTTCTGTGATTTCAGATATTTTCTGGCTGAAATTGAGGGTCCTGAGCAAAAATCTGATTCAGAGACTGAAAAAGGATTGCAGATGCTGTTGGATTCTGACCTCCCTACACTCGAAATGGATTTTCTGGATCTACAGAAACCCATTTGGCGCGATCTTAATTGTGTTGGAAAGTAGACACCCAGGGCTTTCCAGCAATATATAATATTCCATACTTTGCTCGAGTTTTGATGACGCAAACTGGCACTCAAACGCCAACTTCCTGCCCTATTCTGAAGTTAAACGCTAGAAACAGGTTACAAACCAGAGTTAAACGCCACAAATAGGTTGTAACCTGGTGTTTAACTCCAAGAGAAGCCTCTACACGTGTAAAGCTCAATACTCAGCCCAAGCACACACCAAGTGGGTCCCAGAAGTGGATTTCTCCACTATCTGCACTTAGTTATTTTTTGTAACCCTAGCTACTAGTTTAGTATAAAAACAACTTTTAGAGACTTACTATGTACCTCATGAAATTTTTACACTTCATATTGTATTTCTGACAGCATGAGTCTCTAAACCCCATGGTTGGGGGTGAGGAGCTCTGCTGTGTTTCGATGAATTAATGCAATTACTATTGTTTTTCATTTAATCACGCTTGTTTCTACTCTAAGATATTCACTCGCACCTCACCCTGATGAATGTGATGATCCGTGACGCTCATCATCATTCTCACCTAGGAACGCATGCCTGACAACTACCTCCGTTCTATCTGTACTAGCTTGAGTGTGTATCTCTTAGCCTCCTGGTTCTTAATCAAAGTCTTCGTGGTATAGGCTAGAATTATTGGCGGACATTCCTGAGATCCAAATAGTCTAAACCTTGTCTGTGGTATTCCGAGTAGGATCTGGGAAGGGATGACTGTGATGAGCTTCAAACTCGCGAGTGTTGGGCGTAGTGACAGACGCAAAAGAATCAACGGATTCTATTCCAACATGAGTGAGAACCGACAAATGATTAGCCGTGCGGTGACAGCGCATTTGGACAATTTTCACTGAGAGGATGGATGGTATCCATTGACAACGGTGATCCACCAACATACAGCTTGCCATGGAAGGAGACCTGCGTGCGTGAAGAAGAAGACAGTAGGAAAGCAGAGATTCAGAAGACAGAGCATCTCCAATCTATTCTCCATTACTGCATAACAAGTATAATTTATTTTATTTTAATTACTTTTCATAAACCCAACCATTTTTATTATTAATTTCCTGACTAAGAATTATAAAATAACCATAGCTTGCTTTAAGCCGACAATCTCTGTGGGATCGACCCTTACTCACGTAAGGTATTACTTGGACGACCCAGTGCACTTGCTGGTTAGTTGTGTGGAGTTGTGAAAAGAATTGAGATTATGAACGTGCGTACCAAGTTGTTGGCGCAGTTGAGATCACAATTTCGTGCACCAAGTTTTTGGTGCTGTTGCCGGGGATTGTTCGAGTTTGGACAACTGACGGTTTATTTTGTTGCTTAGATTAGGAAAAATTTACCTTTTTAGTTTAGAGTCACAAAAAATTGCATCTTCTATTATTGTTTTTGGTTAGAGTTCTAAAATCCTTATTTTCTTTTTCTAAAATTTTTTTCGAAAAATTTTATAAACTAATAATTGAGTTTTTTTGCTTGAGTTTGGTTTCATATTTTAAGTTTGGTGTCAGTTGCATGATTTTATTTTTCTTTCAATTTTTTTCGAATTATTGGTGCTCAGAATATAAAAATTTTTTAAGTTTGGTGTCCTTTGTGTTTCTGTTTTCTTAAAAATTTTTCAAAAGTTGTTCTTAGCGTTCATCGTGATATTCAAAGTTTTCCGGTTTGTTTTCTTTGTTTTCATCTAAAAATTTAAGTTTGGTGTCATTTTTACTGTTTTTCTCTTTCTTCTTTAAATTAAAAAATATCTTTTCTCTTTATTTTAATTAATTTTCAAATTTTCATTTAAAAATTCAGATTTTTATTTTAAAACTTTCTATTCTATCTTATCTTAGTTTTGAAATTTCAAAATTCAAAATCTTTTTTAAAAATCATATCCAAAGTTTTTCAAATCTTCTTAATTGAGTAATTATTTTCGTTTTCAAATTTATTTTTCTCTTAGTTTTCGAAATTTACATTTTAATTTCTAATTATTTTATTTTATCTTATTATTTTTATTTATTCTTAATAATTCGGTTTGTTTCTACTTAAATAAAATAAAAACAAAAATATATTTTGTTTGCAATTCATATCAATTCCATTTTATCCATCATGGACCTAAATGGAAATGAACAGTCCAGAAGGACTCTGGGGTCATATGCTAACCCCATTACTGGTGCATATGGGAGTAGCATCTGTATACATCCCATCAAAGCAAGAAGTTTTGAGCTAAATCCTCAACTCATTGTCATGGTGCAGCAAAATTGCCAGTATTCCGGTCTTCCACAGGAAGAACCTACTGAGTTTTCGGCGCAGTTCTTGCAAATTGCTGACACAATGCATGACAAGGATGTAGATCAGGATGTATACAGGCTGTTACTATTTCCGTTTGCTGTAAAAGATCAAGCTAAGAGGTGGTTAAATAACCAACCCACAGCAAGCATAAGAACATGGAAACAGTTATCAGACAAATTTCTGAATCAATATTTTCCTCCAAAAAGGATGACACAGCTAAGGTTGGACATCCAAGGCTTTAAACAAGAGGATGATGAATCCCTTTATAACGCATGGGAGAGGTACAGAGAGATGCTAAGGAAATGCCTCTCTGAAATATTTTTAGAGTGGGTGCAATTAGACATCTTCTACTCTGAAATTTGTACTTGGCAATTTCTGAGGCTCATCAGGCCCAAATTCAAGCTGTTTCTGCATGGAAAAGACCCAAGGATGCTAGGGGGAAAAGGGGGGATCAATCATTTTTACACTAAGACACAATTTTAGCTAGTTTTTGGTTCTTTGTTCTTCTAGAGAGAGAAACCGTTGTTCCTCCCTAGATCTAGTTTTAATTTGATCTTCTCTTGTTGAATTCTGAATTGGATCTTGTTAATTACTAGTTTTAATTGTTTAATTTGAATTCCTTGGTATAATTTTGCTTAGATCTTGTGTTAGTTTCATGAATTCTTGTCAATTGTCACTTTATACCCATTTCATGAATGTTGTGAATCTTGACTTGTTGATGTTACATTGATGATTTCTATGATTAATTGTGTTGTTTGGATGATTGTATGTTGATAATTGTTAGTGGGTACTTGTTAATTTCAATTTAATTGCAATTTGGAACATTTCTTTTATTAATTCTTACCATGTGTTCGATGAATTGTTTACCTTGATTATGGAGTAGTTCTCTTTACTTTTGGCCTAGGCTAAGGAAATTGGGTAAACTTGAGTCATTGGGTCTAATGGATTTGATGATTTGGGAGCCCTTAGTGGTCAATTTGATAGCCATTCACGCTAACCTTCTATTAAGTACAATTAGTAGTGAGGTTAGAACTTATGGGATGATTTTGACCAAACCATTTGACGTACTTCAAGTATAGAAGAAGACTTAATGAGTTTGGTTCCATAATTGTCAAGATATGGTTATTAGACAAGGATGGTGACCCCAATTTCCATGCCTAGCCAAGAGTTGCTTTTATCATTCCTATTTGAAAACCCAAATTCTTAATCACTTGACTTAGTTATAGTTACTTGTTAGTTAGAATAGAATCATATTGGATGTTACTTTGTTAGTTTGGAATTGCTCATGTCTTGCTTAGTTATTTGAATTAGTTTCTTGCATTGTAAGATTGCTTGTTTGTTAAGATTCCCATTTATTTTCTTGCTCAGGACTTACAACCCCGGAATTCTAACCAATGTTGAAGCACATGTTTGCCCATTCCTTGCGAGACGACCCGAGGTTTGAATACTTCGGTTATTTCTATTGGGGTTGAACTTGTGACAACCAAATCCCTTCTAAATTTGATACTCGGGGATTGTTGTTGGGTAGAGCTATACTACCAACGCAGTTTTCATTGAGAAATTCTATTCCAACGATAATCCTTGCTCATCAAATTTTTATTAATTTGATTGCAAAAATTGTCGTCGGTCTAGATTTTCTTCCTATAGAAAGAATTAATTCGTTGTAAGCATAGTTCCAAACCAGCAAACAGCTCTCACATCAAATTAAAATATGATTTTGTCACAAGTACAAACCCTAATGAAAATTACCCAAAGTATTTAGACTCTGGGTCATCTCACATGGAATTGCAATGAAGTGGTCAATTATTGGCTATGAGGAACAAAGGGAGGGTTTGATTTGATAAGAGGACAAGAAAATAAATAAATATCAAAATGAGGTTCAAATAGACTTGCAAGAAGAAAGCTCATGAAAGCCGGGAACAAGGAATTGAGCATCGAACCCTCACCGGGAGTGTATCTGCTCTAATCACTCAAGTGTATAGGGTCGATCACTCAATTCTCTTCTAATCATGCTTTCCATGATTTGTTTTTCATCTAACAATCAACAATTATTCAATTCATGCATACATTCATCATGAGGACTTATTCATAGGTTGTAATGGGGCTAGGGTCAAGGTAGGGATGTATATGGTCAAGTGAGCTTAAAAATTGCATCTTTGATTAGCCTAAGCTCTCACCTAACACATATGACAACCTATACAATTCTAATACACAACCTAGCTACCCATGATTCCCACTTTTTCACATACTCATGCATTCTCTTTAATTCACATTCCATATGCATTGATTTTTATTAAACTTTACTTTGGGGCATTTTTGTCCCCTTTTTATTTCTTTTTCTATTTTTTCTTTTTCTATATTTTTTTATATATGTTCTTTTTCTTTTTCTTTATTATCATTTTTTTCTAAAGTATATACAAACATATCAATGCATATCATTTTACATATGGTGCATGAATACGTACCCAATACCTAATATTTTTAACAAAAATAAAAATTACACTTTTACCACAACCAATGTCCCAAGTTTCCCATACCCAAATGAGACACACTCTCACTAGCCTAAGCTAATCAAAGATCCAAATTAAGGGATATTTATTATTTTTCACTTAGGGCTTGTGATGTGCTAAAATTAAGAACAAAAGGGATTAAATAGGCTCAAATTTGGCTAACAATGGTTGATGAAAGGTAGGCTATTTGGGTAAGTGAGCTACATGAAATGATGGCCTCAATCATATAAATGCATATATACATGGAACAGTGGACATAAAGAATCAAACAAATCAAAGATCACAATCATAGAAAGAGAACAATGCACACAAGAATGAAAATAAGTGGTTATAAGATGTAACCACACAATTCGGCTCAAAACTCACATGCTTGTGTTCTTATCTCAAAAACCATGTTCCAAAATAAATTCTTCAAGCAAGTTCAACAAGAAAAAAAAAATTTCAAATTGGTAGGGTGCCCTAAAAACAGTTTCTTGGAAAAGAAATCATCACCCTAACCAAGTGGTCCTAACATAAAAAGAAGTGATAGAATATATACAGATTCTAACTAACATGCAATCTATCATGCAATGCAACAACTAATCTATCAAAGACAAAAAATAAAAATTAGTGTTGAAAAAGGAAGTTGTTACCCATGGAGGTCGGTCGGAC
>NC_029787.2:60256209-60269375 GCF_000816755.2 Arachis ipaensis | reverse complement strand
AAATAAGTGGTTATAAGATGTAACCACACAATTCGGCTCAAAACTCACATGCTTGTGTTCTTATCTCAAAAACCATGTTCCAAAATAAATTCTTGGAAAAACAAGAAAAAACCAAGAAAAAAAATTTCAAATTGGTAGGGTGCCCTAAAAACAGTTTCTTGGAAAAGAAATCATCACCCTAACCAAGTGGTCCTAACATAAAAAGAAGTGATAGAATATATACAGATTCTAACTAACATGCAATCTATCATGCAATGCAACAACTAATCTATCAAAGACAAAAAATAAAAATTAGTGTTGAAAAAGGAAGTTGTTACCCATGGAGGTCGGTCGGACAACCTCCCCACATTTAGAAATTTGCACCGTCCTCGGTGCATGCAAAGGAGAGCAAGGTGGATGGGTTGCTACAATTGATGAGCTCCTTCAAAAGGTTGTTCGGGTGAACTTGTTTGTTGCCCCATTTAGAAGCTTTTTCTTTTCCTCTTTCGGTGGCCAACCCAAAAGGAAAAAAAAAGAAAGAAAATTAAGCCTACAACAAAGATATCAAAGCAAATAAAACATAGGTGGGGGCTAATGCCAAATAAGAGTAAGGTTCTCACTACATGGTAGCTACAACATGTGAGTGAGAAAACAATATAAGCTAAGGCATATTGGCATATTCTTGATGCAAGAACAAAGTTAAAGCATGAAGAGCACTCAAAAGCATCAAGTTCGACTAGAAAGAGTGGGTCATGAAAGACATGTAAGCTCATATCAATGCACAAAGGATACAAGGATCATCAAGGGTTAAGCATTGAATTAGAAATTTCATTACCCATCAATATCAAACAAGTCAAGAAGCACCAAGATTAACCAAGAAATTCTCAACAATTGAGTAAGAAAATTCAACACCATTATTCAAATAAGAAGCTCAAAAAAAAAGAAGGTAAAAACAGGCTATAAAAACAAAATGAAAATGCAAAGAATAAAAGTATGCGAATGCAATGCACAAAAGAAAATGGAAGATGAGAAAAAAAACACTTTTATTTTACCGGCGCGGACGCGTCATGCACGCTTCCGTGCCGATGTGCAGTTTGGCCAAAGGACGCGTACGCGCCAGGTGCACGCACGCGTAGGTTGCAGGCACAGAATAGGCACAAACTGGGCATAACTCTCTGGAATATGTATCAGGAGGGCAGGTGGCACTATCGTCGCGCACGCGTATAGCGTGCGTGCGCGCGCATTGCGCAATTAGCTTCAAGGACGTGTACGCGCTAGGTGCGCGCACACGCCGGTGGTTTTTGCTTCAAGCATGGTGCTGGCGCAGTGTAGGTGCAACTCTCGGGTCAATGTATGGAGGGGTGAGATTTTTCAATCCACGCGTCCGCGCACATGGCGCGCCCGCGTGGATGGTCGAAAATGCTTAAGGCGCGCGTACGCGCCAGGTGCGCGCACGCACGAATTGGTGCTCTATTTTTCAAAATTTTTCCATGTTCTTGCACCAATCCAAGCATTCCAAACCTCCAAACAGCTACCCAAACACCATAAAACCTTATTTAATATATTATACTACCAAATATACTCAACAAACTAAACAAAACATAAAATTAAACTAATTCTACCAATATGTACAAAAGGGAGAAATGAAAAGAATTTACCATGGTGGGGTGTCTCCCACCTAGCACTTTTGTTTATTGTCTTTAAGTTGGACTTATGGGGAGCTCCTCTCAAGGTGGTTTGTACTTGAAGCTATCCTTGAATATCCACCAATGCTTGAGTCTCCAATAAGCTCCATTCTTCAATTTTAATATTTTCAACCTTTGATAGAGTTCTTCACAAACCATAAGCTCCCAAATTTGATTCTCCTTGTGCGATCCGGGATCCCACACTTTGTTTTGTCACCCATCTTCAAATTGATCATCATGATTTCAATTGGGTGGCATGACCTTAGAATTCTCAATTAAGCATCCAAACATTCTCCTAGACCCATGCAATTTGGTTTTACACCAACCATTGCCATTCAACTTTGAGATGCAACCATCATGAACTTAGAGTGATGTTTCCAACCACTACACAACTCTATCCTACTCTTAACTCTACAAAGAGCTCTAAGTTGTCCATCATTTTCAATCAAACCATATTCAAGTGAGAAAGTGAAACTTAGGGATAGAAATTTTACCCACTTGAATGTTGTGTAGGATGGTGACTTAGGAAGGGGTGGTTCCAATGATCTTGCAAGCTCCAATTCCTTTTGCTCTTCCTTGACTACCTCCACCTCTTTACAACTTTCCTCAATTTCAACCTCTTCCTCTTGGTGGCTCACTTCCAATTAAATTTCTTCTTCATTGCTCACCAAGGGTATGGGAGGTGAGGTATCTTCTTCTTTGACCTCAATTTCAAGCCCAATGGGAGAGGATTCAATTGTAAGTAGGAACTCCTCAATGATTGAATCCATCTCTTGATCAACCTCTTCAAAGTCTTCAATCAAGATATGCTTTGGAGGTTGTACACCCTCCTCAACATCAATGTCAAGCTTCTTGAAAGAGGGCTCTCTAATGCTACATTCCCATGGACTTCCAACATCTCCTATGTTTTCAACCACTTCTTCCGGCTCATTTATCTCAACTTCTTCCCTTTGTGACAATTCTTGCTTCAACCCTTCTTCTTCACCTTGAAGCTCTAAACTCACTCCCTCACTATGCTCTTTAATTGCTACTCCACATTCAACAATGGGAGTTCCTTGATCGCATAGGCTTAGGCGGGAGGAGACCATATTGCTAACGGCTTCTACATTGATAGCCATCTTGGCTTCTAGCTTCTTAAACTCCTTTTCCGTCCCCTCTTGTTGCCTTTGCATATGAGACTCAAGATCTCTTAGTTCTAGTGTGAGGGCTTCATCGGGGGGCGGTGATGGAAGAGAGGGTTCATTATTTGAGAAGGAAGTTTCGTAATTGAAAGTTGGTTCATCTTGGTAAGGGTATGGAGGTGGTGTATATTGAGGTGGTTCTTGAGAGTAATTGTGTTAGAATGGTGGTGGTTCCATATGGTTCATAAGGTGGTTGGTATGGTGGATAAGGATTAGGGTCATAATGAGGTATTTAGTTGTAGGGGGCTTGTGAGTAAGGTGGTTCAAAGTCATGTTGAGGGGGTGGTTCATAGGCATGTGGTGGTGGTTGTTGACAATTACAATAAAGATCACCACATCCATTAGATTGATATGCATTAGGATTAGAATTATACCCATAAGAAACCGGAGGTGGTTGTTGCCAAGAAGGTTTATTAATCCCTTGAGGCTCCTCCCATCTTTGATTGTTCCATCCTTGGTGCATATCCTCATTGTAGCTCCAATTTCCTACAACATAATTTGAACCAAACTCATAGCCAAAGTAGTGAGAATTCATAATAGCAAGTGAAAATAAAGACAAAACTAGTAAGAACTAATAAAAACTAATTCCTAAAACAAGCAAAAACTAGCAAAGAAGCATATTAACATATATACAATAGCCAATAACATAACACCATTGCAATTCCTCGGAAACGGCGCCATTAATTTGATTGCAAAAATTATCGTCGGTCTAGATTTTCTTCCTATAGAAAGAATTACTTCGTTGTAAGCATAGCTCCAAACCAACAAACAACTCTCACAACAAATTAAAATATGATTTTGTCACAAGTACAAACTCCAATGAAAATTAACCAAAGTATTTAGACTCCGGGTTGTCTCACAGGAAATTACAATGAAGTAGTCAATTATTGGCTATGAGGAACAAATGGGGGGTTTGATTTGATAAGAGGACAAGAAAAGTAAAGAGAGCAATTATAGAAAGCAATTAATAAAGAGAGACATTCATGGCAAGGTTTGAGATCATAGGCTTTCTATCCTAGTCATTAATCATAACAGTAATTAACAAGAATTTATCTTATTTCATCATCTCCAACATTGGAAGAAGGTATAAGTTATCTTCCATGAGAGAAAGTCAAACAAGACTAATTAATCTCAATCCAAATGTCCTAATCAACTTACTAATTGAATTAGCAAAAGATTAGAGTCAATGGAAATAACATTAACTAACAACTCTAGATCTCCAACATGAGTTGGGTTTTCATGACTCAAGATTGCCTAATTATTCTTTCCAAGCCAAGAATGCTCAAAATCTACTCTAACATCCAACCAAGCATTTTGTCAAACACTTGGAAGGCATAACAAGAAAGCATAGTAAATGTGCAAGAATAGTAAAATCTACCAACTACAAATTACAAGAAAAGTAAATCAACAACTCAAATCATGAATAAAAGAAACATCAACATTAAATTTCATCAAATGTAAACAAGATCCAACATGAATATTCATAAACCTAAAAGGGACATAAAAGTAAAATTGACAAGAGAACTAAGAATAATAGAATAGTAGAAACAAAAAATTGGAAAGGAAACAAGATGAAATTAAGGATTAAACATGGATCTATGATGCAATTAACCTAACCTAATTCTAGAGAGAAGAGGGAGCTTCTCTCTCTAGAAACTAACCTACATGATGCTAAACTACTAAACAATTGCTCCCCCGTTGCCCAAGCTTGAATTCTGGATGAAATAGCATTAGAAATGAGTTGGGTTGGGCCCAAAGTGCTTCACAAATTGCTGGGGGTGATTTCACTTTAGTGGGCCAAGAGCAGCATCGGCATGCACGCGTACATGTCACGTGCGTGCCCTTAAACGCAAAGCAACTTATGGTAAATTTTATATCATTTCGAAGCCTGGATGTTATCTTTCTAACGCAACTGAAACCGTCTCATTTGGACCTCTGTAGCTCAAGTTATGGTCGATTGAGTGCGAAGAGGTCAGGCTTGACAGCTTTACGGTTCCTTCATTTCTTCATGGGTTCTCCCACTTTGCATGTTTTTTTCCTCACTTTTTTCCATCCAATACTTGCCTTATAAACCTGAAATCACTCAACACACATATCAAGGCATCGAATGGAATTAAAGTGAATTAAAATCACCAATTTTAGGGCCTAAAAAGCATGTTTTCACATTTAAGCACAAATCAAGGGAGAATTGCAAAACCATGCCATTTCATTGAATAAATGTGAGAAAAGGTGATAAAATCCCCCAAATTAAGCACAGGATAAACCACAAAATCGAGGTTTATCACTTGCCATTGAGTTTTGTGTGGAATCGCTTTTCCCTCATCAAGTTTTTAGCGCCGTTGGCGGGGATTGATCTAGATTGACAATGATTAAGTAAGGTGGTGGTTTAGATTAAGCACTTTTTCTTTTATTTTCTTTACTTTTGATAAGCACACTAACTATTTGAGACTTTGTCTCTACTAACTCTCACTGCACTCAAGCTACAGAGTGCTCTGTGTGTTTCTTGTTGTTTTGGTTGTATGATAGAAACAAGGAGAGAGGTCTCCACCTCTGGTGATTGTGACGAGAGAACTCTTCGAAGTCTGAGAAGGGAAGCCAGAGGAAAGGGGGTCATTGGTGAAGAAACTTCTGAACAAGAGTACCAAGAAATGAAGGAGAACCCGACAAATCCACCAGTGGGAGTGGCCAACAACAATGGTCAGCCCCAGAGGAGAGTCTTGGCTTCATATATATTTGCTAATCCTAGGCATTGTGGGAGTAGCATCTTTACCCCAAATGTCAATGCAAACAACTTTGAATTGAAGCCCCAACTCATCACGTTGGTACAAAATAACTGCTCCTATGGAGGAAGCCCACTAGAAGATCCAAATCAGCATTTATCTATCTTCCTGAGGATCTGTGACACAGTAAAATCCAATGGTGTGCATCCTGACATATATAAACTCTTGCTATTCCCATTTTCATTGAGGGATAAGGCTGCTCAATGGCTTGAAGACTTTCCACAAGAAAGCATCACTAGCTGGGAGGATCTAGTGAGTAAATTCTTAGCCAAGTTCTATCCACCTCAAAGGATTATCAGATTGAAGACAGAGGGGCAAACCTTCACACAGATGGATGCAGAATCCCTCTATGAGGCTTAGGAGAGATACAAGGCCTTGATTAGAAAATGCCCCCGTGAAATGTTCAATGAATGGGACATACATGACAGCAGAGGAAGCCCAAAACCTCATAGATATGATAGAAAACAATCAATGCTTTTTTGCTCATCAAAGATAATGCCAACCAGCGCAGAGAAAGGGTGTACTGGAGTTGGAAGCTGTGGATACTATTCTAGCTCAAAACAAGGTGATGCATCAGCAAATCCAGCAACAATTTGAGCAGATGGCTAAGAAGATTGATAGTCTGCAAGTTGCATCAGTAAATGTCACCAATCAACCACCAACTGGGTAGGGACAAAATGAGGAAAATTGTGAAGAACAGCAGCAAGAACAAGTGAACTACATGCACAACCAAGGATCCAGCCAGAATGATTTCCATGGAGACACAAACAACCCCTCTTGGAAGAACCATCCAAATCTAAGGTGGGGAGACAACCACAGCCAGCAACCTTGGCATAAAAATTCAAACCAAAACAACTCAAGAAATACAAACCATAGCAACCAGCAAAACACTAACCACAATCCATACAGAAAACTCCAAAATAACTACCTTAATTCCAGCTATTATCCACCCAATAACCCAACCACTAACCAAAACAACTATCATCCACCCTCAACATCCCATAATCAGCCACAGATACCACAAGATGCTCAAAGGATCTCAAACTTGGAGATACTGATGGAAAAGAAGATGAAACATCAGGAGATGACCAGCAAGAATCATGAAACCTCAATGACAAATTTAGAAAGGAAAATTGGACAACTGTCCAAGCAAGCAGTGATTGAGAGACCAACAAGCTCACTCCCAAGCGATACCATTCCGAATCCCAAAGAATGCAAAACTATCCAGTTAAGCAGTGGAAAAACCTTGGTGAATGACAAAGAAGTCAACAGGAAGCCTATGGACGTTGACAAGGCTAGCAGCAAGAAAGATGAAGCCAGCAATAAGGAAGAAGACAAGCAAGAACAGGAGAAGCTTAAAGAAAAAGATGAGCAGCTCCAAGCTTTAAGGAAAGGGAAGCAAGTCATGGAGGAATCATCACAAGAATAAAAAAAGGTTGCGAAGGCTTACACACCTCCTCTGCCATATCCTCAAAGACTACAAAAAGAACTCAAAGATCAACAATTCCCCAAGTTCCTTGAGGTCTTCAAGAAGCTGGAGATTAATATTCCACGTGATGAAGTATTAGAGCAGATGCATCTATATGCAAAGTTCCAGAAGGAGCTCATCAACAAAAAGAGAAGCTGGCATGAGAAGGAAACAGTGCTTCTGACACAAGAATGCAGTGCAGTGATCCAAAAAGGGCTCCCTCCAAAACACCAAGACCCTGGGAGCTTCTTCTTACCTTGCACCATTGGTAATATGACCATTAAGAAAGCACTGTGTGACTTAGGAGCTAGCATCAATCTAATGCCTTATTCTATGATGAGAAAGTTATGCATAGAGGAGGTAAAGCCCATACATATGTCATTAGAGCTCGTGGACAAATCATTGGTATTTTCCAAAGGAGTGATTGAAAACCTTTTGGTCAAGGTGGATAAATTTATATTCCCTACAGACTTTGTAATCCTGGACCTAGGAGAAGAAGGTAGTAACTCTATTATCTTGGGAAGACCATTCCTGGCCACAGCGAGGGCCATCATAGATGTTGAACAAGGAGAATTGACCCTAAGGGTACATGATAAGAGCATCACTCTGAATGTCTTTCTAGAAGCACAACATACTGATGAAAAGGAAAACTGCATAGAGGATGATAGAGAAGACTTGCATTGGAAGGAAGAATCCAAGGGGATCCTCATTAATACCCCTCCAAAGCAAGAGACAAGCAGCAAATAAGGAGAAAAGGAGAATGAAACAGTACAAAATGATGAGAGAAAGCAAGAAGAAAGTAAGGTGTTGGCCACTAAGAAGACAGATCCCAAAATACAGCCCACTGTCCAAGCAGAAGGATCACCAAAAAAAGGGAAGAAAAGCAAGAAAAACCTAAAAGGGTGGAAAAATAAAAAGATCCCAACTGAAGGATTCTCGAAGGGAGATAAAGTGCAACTAATCTACCAACAGTTGGGGACAAAGCAAAAATCTGATGATTACTACACTATCAACAGGATACTCTCACTGGAGCATACAGAGATTGAACATCAAGGCACTGGAAGAAAGCTTACAGTGAGAGGAGATAAACTGAGGCACCACAATCATCAGCCACCCTAATAAGGGGTCAATGTCAAGCTAATGACAATAAAAGAGCGCTCTATGGGAGGCAGCCCATGATTTAATATTCTTGCTTTGTTTTAATTTCAATAAATGGTTCTCCTAACATATATTTGAGTTCTTACAAGTAGATTTGATAATTGCATATATCATTGTGAAGCATATGTGATAAACCCCGATTTTGTGGTTTATCTTGTGCTTATTTTGGGGGATTTTATCACTTTTTCTCACATTTATTCAATAAAAATAGCATGGTTTTGTAATTCTCCCTTGAATTGTGCTTAAATGAGAAAACATGCTTTTTAGGCCCTAAAATTGGTAATTTTAATTCACTTTAATTACATTCGATGCCTTGATGTATTTGTTAAGTGATTTCAGGTTCATAGGGCAAGTATTGGATGGAAGAAGTGAGGAGAAAAGTATGCAAGCGGGAGAACAAATGAAGAAATGAAGGAACCGGAAAGCTGTCAAGCCCGACCTCTTTGCACTCAATCGACCATAACTTGAGCTACAGAGGTCCAAATGAGGCGGTTCTAGTTGCGTTGGAAAGCTAACATCCGGGGCTTCAAAATGACATAAAATTTTTTATATGTTACTTCGCGCTGAGGGGTGCGCACGCGCACTTTACGCGCGGACGCCGATGCTGCCGTGGCCCACTAAGGTGAAATCGCCCCCAGCGATTTCTGAAGCACTTTGGGCCCAACCCAACTCATTTCTAATGCTATTTCATGCAGAATTCAAGCTTGGGCAAGGGGGGAGCAATTTTTTGTAGCATTAGCATCATGTAGGTTAGTTTCTAGAGAGAGAAGCTCCCTCATCTCTCTAGAATTAGGTTAAGTTAATTCTTCTAGATCTAGGTCCAATTTTATGATTTCATCTTGTTTCTTTTATGAATTCTTGCTTCTACTCTTTCACTCTCATGGTTTGTAGTGTTGATTTTACTTTTGTGTCTCTTTTATGTTTATGAATGTTCATGTTGGATTTGGATCTTTTCTTTTAATGCAATTTATGATTCATGTTCTTTTATTATTGATTTGCTTTATTGTTGTTAAATTTCTTGCAATTGAGTAGTGTAGATTTACATTCCTTGCAATTTACTATGTTTTCCTTTTATGCCTTCCAAGTGTTTGATAAAATGCTTGGTTGGATCTTAGAGTAGAAATTTTGTGCTCTTGGCTTGGGAAGGTAACTTAGGAACTCTTGAGTCACTAATGTCCAAGTGATTGATGATTGGGAGCCATTAACGCTAGATCTCACCAATTGATTAGGTGTAGAACTAGGACTTATAGACTTGGATTGACATAGCTCACTTGACTTTCCTCTACTATTAGTTAGGGGTTAACCTAGTGGGGTTGATCCTTGCCAATTTTCATGTTGTGGTTAGTGATTAGGATAGAGATCCTTGACCACCGAACCTTGCCAAGACCCTTTTGTTAGTTTATTTCTTTTGCCATTTATATTTCTTGTCCATCATCTCAAAAACCCCAAAACATACCTCATAACCAATAACAAGGCACTTCATTGTAATTCCTAGGGAGAACGACCCGGAGTCTAAATACTTCGGTTATAAATTTATTGGGGTTTGTACTTGTGACAAAACCAAAAAATTTAATTTGATGTGAGAGTTGTTTGTTGGTTTGGAGCTATACTTGCAACGTAAATATTTTGTGAAATTCCTTACTGACAACGATTTTTGCCTATCAAATTAATGGTGCCGTTGCCGGGGAGTTGCAATGGTGTTATGTTATTGGTTATTGTATATATTGTGAATAGCTTTATTTTTGGTTTGTTTGTTGATTTTTGCTAGTTGTAGGACTTAGTTTTCTTTATTTCTTGTTAGCTTTTGTTTTTATTTTCTCTTTCACTATGAATTCTCACTTTGGCTATGAGTGTGATTACAACTATGTTGTAGGAAATGGGAACTTCAATGAAGATGTGCATCAAGGATGGGATAACCAAAGGTAGGAGGAGCCATATGCATATGATCAATCCTCATGGTAACAACCTCCACCAATGCACTATGAAGAAGAGCCATTCTATGATGCATACCAATCCAATGGTTATGGTGAATCCCCTTGTGACTTCCAAGAACCACCACCATATGCCTATGAGCCATATCCCCAACATAACAATCAACTATACTCACAAGCCACCTTTCACCAACCATCTTCATATGACCCTAATCCATACCCACCACACCAACAATCATATGAGCCATATGAGCCACACATAGAGCCACCACCATTCCAACATCAACATTTTCAAGATGAACCACCTCCAATGTATGAAAATTTCCAACCACAAGATGAATACCACTTTCCACCACAACCTCCCATGGAAGAATACTCATGTCCTTCAATCCAAGAGTCATATGATCCTACTCATGATATCCAAGAAGAACAAGAGTCAAGAGATCGTTTCAAGGAGACATTGGATCAATTTCAAGCAACCATGGAGTGTTTTGTGCAACAATTAGAAAGAATGGAAAATATTGAACCACCACAACCCTACCAAGAAGAACCACCTTCCAACTACAATACCATTCCCTCAAACAATGAACCCTCTCTTCCACCATCACCTCCCGATGAAGCCTTCATGCTAGAATTGAGAGATCTTGAATCTCATCTCTTAAGGCGACACGAGGAGGATGGAAAGAAATTTGAGGAGTTAAAAGCAAAAACGGCTATCATGGTAGAAGCCATTAGCAACATAGTCTCATCCCGCCTAAGCCTATGCGATCAAGGCACTTCCATTATGGAATGTGGAGAAGCAACCAAGGAGCTTAGCGAGAGAGTGAACTTGAAACTCCAAGGTGAAGAAGAGGAGTTAAAGCAAGAAATGCAACAAGAAGAGGAAGTAGAGATTATTGAACAAGAGGAAGAAGTGGTTGAAGACTTAGGAGATGCGGAACATCCTTGGGAACATAGAGTTGAAGAAAACCCTTCCAAGATGATTGAATTTGATGCTAAGGAGGAATGTGCACAACCTCCAAGGCATATCTCTTATGAAGAATTGGATGGGATAGAGCAAGCATTGAGTTCCCTTGGTGATGGAGATCAAGCATCAAGTCTTAGTGGTGAAGAATCCTTTTTCACATGAAGAACTTTCCCCCATTGGATTTGATAGCAATATGGAGGTAAATGTCTCTCGTCCTCCCATTTCTGATTTGAGTAAGGGAAAAGGTTTAGATAAAATTGTTGAACAAAGGATTGAAATTAAGAGATCTTGTGAAGAGGTGGAAGTCCTTAGAAAAAGGAGGATGGAAATTGAATACGTTTTGTCAAGACCGTTGGAATCACCTTTGCCTAGGTTGCCATCTACACCTTCATTTGAGTGGTTGAAACTCATTTCTATTAGCTTTATTATCCCACTTGAATATGGTTTGCTTGAAACGGATGGTCAACTTAGGATGCTTTGTGGGATGAAGCGTAAAAGAAAGATGTTTCGTGGTTGGCGTTGCAAATCAAGGCTCATTTTGGTTGATGCATCAAACATGAGATATAAAGGTTGGAGTAGTGCTCACCTAGATGGGTCTAGGAGGATAGTTTGGTGCCTTCATGAGAATTCATCTCTCTTGCCACCCGACGATACCTTGAATCCTTTTTCTCCTATCTTCACTTTTAGTTAGTGTATCGTCCGTACTAGGCGTTTCGAACTTTTCGAGTTTTTATACAGTGATCCATTCGAAAGCTAGGTTTAAGTGTAAAGGTGTTAGAGTTACGTTCTTTATCCACTACTAGTTAATCTTGTTCGTAGGATTTTTTTTACGTAACTATTACATGTTAACGGATTGTTATCTACTACTTACGTACCACCGGTTTTGTACGTCAAGTTTTCTCAATTCTTCGTACTTCCGTTACATTGTACATGAACCATAAGTTTTCGTATTTTGTACTTTTCAAGACTGGGTTCATTGGTTTATATTGGAGTTGTTTCTTAGGTTGTTACTTTTAATTGTAGTTACTACAATTTGTTTGTAGGATAGTTATTCGTCGCCGTCATTTGTCATTTGTTCTAATCATTAGGTTGTGAATATTACCTTTTATTTTTAATTTGATTGATTGATTGATTTTCTTTACCACGATGTACTACGAACCATCACAACCTACTACAAAATTCTCACCTTTTCTTTTCTCTTCTTCCTTGCCTTACCTTTCTCCTCTTCTTTTCTTCTACTCACTTTGTCCCGTTAGGTGCGCACGCGCAGTACATGCGCATTCGCACCTAACTGCTTTACTTTCGCTGCGCATGCTCACGTCACGCGTATGCGCACGTACCACTTCGTCTCTCAGCCACGCCTGCGCGTTCCATGCGCAAGCGCACGGAAACCCGTGTTTCAACCGTGTGAAGTTCGTGTTGAGAGCCCACTTACATACCCTTCACCTTTTTAAGTTAGGTGCCCATGCGCATGTACCGCGCAGGCGCACCTACCAGCTTTTACGAACTCCGCGCGCATGCGTGGTCCACGCGCGTACGCGCCCAACCACGAGATAAAAAGTTTTAAAAAAAATACAGAAACGTGGTTTGGTTCGTAAGGGTTGGAGGTTTATTGATGGCTTTGTAGTGTTTTGGAATAAACTGGATGATCTGAGGGTTAATTTAAGTTGATTAGTTTGTTTTGTACTTTAATTTAGATTTAATGGTTATACATGTTTTCTCTTTTTACTTTTCTACAATGGCACCACCCAACAGAGGGTGGATCGTGAAAACAAATAACAGGAATTCAACCTGAATACCCCTCGAGGAGTAGTTCCACCGAACACGAACTTAGGTAGGAACTTGTAGGTGATTACGAACCTGAAGGTAACACGAAGTAGTAAGTTTCAATTATTGAGGTTCGAAACTACCTCAAGAAGTGTTTGACATCCGAGGGTTTCAACCAAAAGGAACACGCTAGGCCCTAGGGTGTGAAACAAAAGTGTGGGCAGGAACTCAACTAGTACCATTAAAGGAA
>NC_029787.2:60211326-60249172 GCF_000816755.2 Arachis ipaensis | reverse complement strand
AAATTAAGAGATCTTGTGAAGAGGTGGAAGTCCTTAGAAAAAGGAGGATGGAAATTGAATACGTTTTGTCAAGACCGTTGGAATCACCTTTGCCTAGGTTGCCATCTACACCTTCATTTGAGTGGTTGAAACTCATTTCTATTAGCTTTATTATCCCACTTGAATATGGTTTGCTTGAAACGGATGGTCAACTTAGGATGCTTTGTGGGATGAAGCGTAAAAGAAAGATGTTTCGTGGTTGGCGTTGCAAATCAAGGCTCATTTTGGTTGATGCATCAAACATGAGATATAAAGGTTGGAGTAGTGCTCACCTAGATGGGTCTAGGAGGATAGTTTGGTGCCTTCATGAGAATTCATCTCTCTTGCCACCCGAAGGAAATTACCATGATCAACTCAAGGACGGGTGTGAAAACAAAGTGTGGGATCCCGGATCGCACAAGGAAAACCAACTTTGGGAGCCTACAGTTTGTGAAGAACTCCATCAAAGCTTGGAGTTATTAACTTTGAATGATGAAGCACAATGGAAGTCCAAGCATTAGTGGATGTTCAAGGATGGATTCAAGCACAAGCCACCTTGATGAGGAGCTCCCCATAAGTCCAACTTAAGGACAATAAACAAAAGTGCTAGGTGGGAGACAACCCACCACGGTAACATCTTTTCATTTTTCTCTTTTGTACATATTGGTAATTTAGATTTAATTTCATGTTTTGTTTGATTAGTTGAATTTAATTGGGAGTCTAGTAGGTCAAATAAGGTTTTGTGATGTTTCGGTAGTTATTTGGAGGTTGGGAATGCTTGGTTTGGTGCAAAGACATAAAAAAAATTTTGAAAAATAGAGCACCAACCCGCGCATGCGCGCACCTGGTGCGTACGCGCGCCTCAAGCATTTTCGACCATCCACGCGGACGCGCCATGTACGCGTACCCGTGGATTGAATTTTTCCACTTCCCATACATTCACCCGAGAGTTGTGCTTGAAGTGTGCCAACTTTGTGCCCAAAGGCACGCGAACGCGTACCTTGCGCGTCCGCACCGACTCTCTGCTTCACCATGCACGCGTATGCGCACTGCACTCGTACGCGTCGCTTTCATTTCGTCAATCCACGCTTACGCGTACATGACGCGCACGCGTGGATTGCCCTGTTTCACTCATCTTCTTTTCTTCTCCTCTTTCCATTCCGTTCCTTCTTCTCTTTTCTTTTCCACTCTTAAAACATCATCCAACACTACCAAGCATCATGTAGCACCATTTCTTTTAGTTAGTTAGTTAGTTTAATTTTTATTTTCCATTATAAGTGTTGGATTACTAATCTTGTTTACTGTTTACTGCCGCTGCTTATTGATAGGATGTTTGTTTAACATCATTGATGTTAATTTTCATTGTTGGATTCTTTGTTGAGGTTATATTTGGTTACTTGGGTCAGAACTTTTCATGTTTTATGCTTTTGAATACCAAGTACATGTTACATTGCCTTCATGCTTCTTAACTCTTTTGAACTGCATGTTTTGGCCACCATGCATTCATCATCTATTGTTAGGCAATTGTACATTATCAATGCATTTTTTTTAGGATGCTTGTTCTAATTGATCATCACCTATTTCTTGCATTGAGATTGTGGAAATGTGAATTTGGATCGAAAGCTTACCTAGTGACATATTTTTGAGCTTTTCAAGCTTTGCGGATCATGCCTGCTATGTGATTGATTTTCACTTCTATCCTCTTTTTCCTAAGTTCCATAGCATCCATGTGTTTCACCTCTATGTCACTTAGGTGTTGCAACAACTTCAATATGTGTCATTGATTGTTGTGTGAGTTTTATATACTATTTTGTTCACTAAATTTACTTACACATCAATCAATGTCCATACATTATCCAATTTCACAATTGCATGATTTTTGCTTGAATGCTTTTATGCTTCTTCACTACTTGTTGGGTTGTTTTAACCTATGAGTCTTTTAAAGTATCTCAAGCACACTAGAATGAGTGAAGTGCATGTTTTCTTTTGTGTAGTTGTGACATAACTTTTTGTACTAGTGTGTGTGTATTCTAAACCACGCGCAATTTTAGAACCCACACACCTGTCTTTCATCAATGTCACACTAATTCACTCACTCCATTCTAGTGGTTCTTACCTCATTCCAACAATGTACGCTTCCTAGCTTTTGTATTTTCTTATCTTACAGTGTTTATTTTATTTTTCATGATTGATGCACCACAAGCAAAAATGGAAGCAGAAGGAAGAACACGCAGCAACCGGTTGACCTACCAACTGAAGGTGGCAACTCGGAGAGTCGCCGTACCCCCTTGCTCATCTTTGAGTACACCGAGGACGGTGCAAACTTTTAAGTGTGGGGACGTCGTCCGACCACTCGGCGTTTTCGGTAACAAGTTTCTAATCCCAACACTTTTGCATCTCATTTTAGGATTCTTAGTTGCATTTTCTTATTTTGCATAGGTATATATTAAGCTTAGTCAAAATCATGGTATTTTCCAAGGATTTTATCTATAGGGCACCTCAATTGATTGAAAAAAAATTTTTTTTTTTAGAACTTGCTTGAATTATATACATTGTGGATCATGTTTTTGAGCTAAGAACACAAGCATGTAAGATTTGAGCCTAATTGTGTGGTTACATCATATAACAACTTATTTTCATTCTTGTGTGCATTATTCTCTTCCTATGATTGTAATCTTTGATTTGTTTAATTCTATATGTCCAATATTTTGTGTATACATGCATTTATATGATTGAGGCCATTGTTCAAATAGCTCACTTACCCATATAGCCTACCTTTTATCTTCCATTGATAACCAATTTGAGCCTATGCTTAACCCATTTGTTCTTAATTGTAGCACATTACAAGCCTAAGTGAAAAACAATAAATGTCCCTTGTTTGGATCATTGATTAGCTTAGGCTAGTGAGAGTGTTTATCATTTGATTTTGGGAGAGTTGGGAACATTGGGTAGAGATAAAAGTGTGTTTTTGTATTTGTGTTGAGAATCTTGGGAATTGGGTACAGACTCATGTATTAATCATGTGTAAACCATATGCATTGATGTTCTTGTATACATTTTAGTTTGAAAAGAAGAAAAAAAAAAGAAGAAGAGAAAATATATAGAAAAGAAAGAAAAAGAAAAGCAATAAAAAGGGGACAAAAATGCCCCAAAGTCAACGTTCAATAAAAGTCAATGCATGTGTGTGGTAATCAAAAGAGAATGCATGAGCGTGTGAAAAAGTGAAGAATGGGTAGTTAGGTTTGTTTAGAATTGTATAGGTTGTCATAGGTAAGGTGGGAAGTTTAAGTTAATCAAAGATTCAAATTTCAAGCTCACTTGACCATATGCATCCTACCTTGACCCTAGCCCCATTACAACCTATGGGAAAGCCCTCATGATATTTGTATGCATGCATAAAGTAATTGTTGATTGTTAGATGAAAAACAAACCTTGGAAAACATGATTAGGGGAGGACTGAGTGAATCAACCCCATACACTTGAGTGATTAGAGCGGATACACATCAGATGAGGGTTCGATTGCTCAGTTACATGTTTCCACCCATGATCATGTCTTTTCTTGCAAGTTTGTAAAATCTTCTTAATAATTCAATTCAATTGTGGGTTGAGTAATTGCTATTGCCTTAGCCCTTGTGTTTGTATATGTATTCTTAGAAATTGATTTATTTTGACCAAGTGGATGCATTCATGTAGATAGATTGCATATAGATAGATTGCATGTAGTTAGTTTGCATTGAATAAATGTTGATGTCCCTTTGCTTCTTTCTTGATTTTAGCATGAGGACATGCTTAGTTTAAGTGTAGGGAGATTTGATAAACCCCGATTTTGTGGTTTATCTTGTGCTTATTTTGGGGGATTTTATCACCTTTTCTCACATTTATTCAATAAAAATAGCATAGTTTTGTAATTCTCCCTTGAATTGTGCTTAAATGAGAAAACATGCTTTTTAGGCCCTAAAATTGGTAATTTTAATTCACTTTAATTCCATTCGATGCCTTGATGTATTTGTTAAGTGATTTCAGGTTCATAGGGCAAGTATTGGATGGAAGAAGTGAGGAGAAAAGCATGCAAGCGGGAGAACAAATGAAGAAATGAAGGAACCGGAAAGCTGTCAAGCCCGACCTCTTCGCACTCGATAATCGACCATAACTTGAGCTACAGAGGTCCAAATGAGGCGGTTCTAGTTGCGTTGGAAAGCTAACATCCGGGGTTTCCAAATGATATAAAATTTGCCATATGTTACATCACGCTGAGGGGCGCGCACGTGCACTTTACGCGCGCGCGCCGATGCTGCCGTGGCCCACTAAGGTGAAATCGCCCCCAGCGATTTCTGAAGCACTTTGGGCCCAGCCCAACTCATTTCTAATGCTATTTCATGCAGAATTCAAGCTTGGGCAAGGGGGGAGCAATTGTTTGTAACATTAGCATCATGTAGGTTAGTTTCTAGAGAGAGAAGCTCCCTCTTCTCTCTAGAATTAGGTTAGGTTAATTCTTCTAGATCTAGGTCCAATTTTATGATTTCATCTTGTTTCTTTTATGAATTCTTGCTTCTACTCTTTCACTCTCATGGTTTGTA
This sequence comes from Arachis ipaensis, assembly GCF_000816755.2. Taxonomy (NCBI): domain Eukaryota; kingdom Viridiplantae; phylum Streptophyta; class Magnoliopsida; order Fabales; family Fabaceae; genus Arachis; species Arachis ipaensis. Next base: position 60,244,577 of record NC_029787.2, on the reverse strand, counting down.
GTGTTGATTTTACTTTTATGTCTCTTTTATGTTTATGAATGTTTATGTTGGATTTGGATCTTTTCTTTTAATGCAATTTATGATTCATGTTCTTTTATTATTGATTTGCTTTATTGTTGTTAAATTTCTTGCAATTGAGTAGTGTAGATTTACATTCCTTGCAATTTACTATGTTTTTTTTATGCCTTCCAAGTGTTTGATAAAATGCTTAGTTGGATCTTAGAGTAGAAATTTTTGTGCTCTTGGCTTGGGAAGGTAACTTAGGAACTCTTGAGTCACTAATGTCCAAGTGATTGACGATTGGGAGCCATTAACGCTAGATCTCACCAATTGATTAGGTGTAGAACTAGGACTTATGGACTTGGATTGACATAGCTCACTTGACTTTCCTCTACTATTAGTTAGGGGTTAACTTCGTGGGGTTGATCCTTGCCAATTTTCATGTTGTGGTTAGTGATTAGGATAGAGATCCTTGACCACCCAACCTTGCCAAGACCCTTTTGTTAGTTTATTTCTTTTGCCATTTATATTTCTTGTCCATCATCTCAAAAACCCCAAAACATACCTCATAACCAATAACAAGGCAGTTCATTGTAATTCCTAGGGAGAACGACCCGGAGTCTAAATACTTCGGTTATAAATTTATTGGGGTTTGTACTTGTGACAAAACCAAAAAATTTAATTTGATGTGAGAGTTGTTTGTTGGTTTGGATCTATACTTGCAATGTAAATATTTTGTGAAATTCCTTACCGACAACGATTTTTGCCTATCAAATTAATGGCGCCGTTGCCGGGGAGTTGCAATGGTGTTATGTTATTGGTTATTGTATATATTGTGAATAGCTTTATTTTTGGTTTGTTTGTTGATTTTTGCTAGTTGTAGGACTTAGTTTTCTTTATTTCTTATTAGCTTTTGTTTTTATTTTCTCTTTCACTATGAATTCTCACTTTGGCTATGAGTGTGATTACAACTATGTTGTAGGAAATAGGAACTTCAATGAATATGTGCATCAAGGATGGGATAACCAAAGGTGGGAGGAGCCATATGCATATGATCAATCCTCATGGCAACAACCCCCACCAATGCACTATGAAGAAGAGCCATTCTATGATGCATACCAATCCAATGGTTATGGTGAATCCCCTTGTGACTTCCAAGAACCACCACCATATGCCTATGAGCCATATCCCCAACATAACCATCAACCATACTCACAAGCCACCTTTCACCAACCATCTTCATATGACCCTAATCCATAACCACCACACCAACAATCATATGAGCCATATGACCCACACATAGAGCCACCACCATTCCAACATCAACATTTTCAAGATGAACCACCTCTAATGTATGACATGTCATCATGTCATGTTTTTCTATGCTTTTTCATACAAGAAATTGATGATTAGTGCTTAAATATTGCATTCTTTTGTGTTCAAATGGTATATTTCCTTGATCTTTTGATTTTATAAATTTTGTAGTAAATAAGAAGAAAAAGAAGCAAAAGAGCACAAAATAAGCTAAAACGAAGAAAAGAGGAATTTTGGGCACGCTTTGAAGATTAAGCACGTTTTGGAACTTTAAGCCACGCTTTTAAAAGCGTGGCCCATGACCATGGAGCCTTGGCCTTATCATCATGAAATATTATGCAAGCATGCATTTAATTAGAATGAACTAAAGTTTTACGGCATTACTAAGTAACTAATGAAAGCATGCATGCATTTTATTAATTGATATCATCATGAACCATGCATTGGCAATGAAGAAATGAATGAATGAACGCTTGGCATTGTTAATTAAAGACAATGAAAGCATGCATGCATTGAAATGAATGAATGCATTATTAATAAAGCCAAGCATGCATGCATGAAGCATTTAATCACTAAAGCTAATTGAGAATAAATGAACGCTACATGGCTTATTCATACTTAGTATTATTAATGCCATCATTGGCTTGTTCATTAATTCATTAAATGAATAGCATTACTAATAAAACCAAGCAAGCATTCAGCACGGCAATGAGCGCCACCAATTGGAAGCCCATCGTTGAAAATTAATAAACATGAACGCTGCGTTCATAGAGTTAACCGAGAGCTAGTGCTTCACAAGGAAGCCAAGGAAGTAGCGCTCTCAAAGTGAGCGCTAAGTTAACTTTATTAACTTTATCGGGCTCTCACCAAAACAAAAACAAGGCATGACACTCACGTTTGGCTTCACAAGGATTCGAACTTGGAGTTTCTCATATCAAAAGCAAGGAGCACTACACTTCCTGTAAGGAAAATTGGCCGAAATGCTTCCCTCAAGGCTCGAACACGGATGCTTCACTTGCAAGGCAAAGGGAGCTGCGCTCACTGCATTCACCGAACGCTAGGAGGCAGCACCAACAAGGCTTGTCACACACCAAATTGGCAAGGCCAAGAGCAATATTAAGTGCTGCGCTCTCCTTGTCAACCGAGCCATGCCCTGGGAGTGTCTTAATGACACATTTTTGGTTCAAAATGAAATTAAATTCAATTCTTCACCATTTTGAAAAGCCCATTGACACACCAAAGCAAGTAAGACTCATGGACATAACTCAAAGGCACACAAAGAAGCTAGATTAGGAATTTCATTTAAATTGTAATTTGTTTTTAATTTTAATTTTATTTTATTTTTATTTTGTAAAAAGCCTATATGAAGGCATCATTCTCATTTCATAAGAAGGCTGGCTCTGCTAGAGCATTAGGAGTAGGGTAGAATAGAAAGTCCTCTTTGTAATACTTTTAATTTTTCTGCACTCTCTATTTTTTAATCCTGAATTCAGCTTATGCATTTTCAATCTCTACAATTCTCTTCTGTAATTTCTTTTTCTGCACTTTTACAATTTCCTTGAGTTGAGTTTGCTTTCTGTGCAATTTAAATTCTCTGCCTCCTTGCTAATTTCCTTTCTTCAATTTACATTTGAGTTGCTGTGAGCTTGATTTAATTTTCCTGCAATTTAAACTTCCTGTTACTTGTTCTCAAGATCTCTTTGATTACTTGCTTCATTACTCTCTTTAATTTCCAGCACCCAGCCCCCCTTTACATTTCATGCAATTTACCTTTCTTGTCATTTATGATTTTGTCAATTTACTTTTCTTTCTCTTTAAGCTTCTGTCAATTTAAGCTTCTATCCAATTTTACTTTCTGCACTTTATAATTCCTGCAATTTACTTTCTGTTGATCAACTTCACACAATTCACTCAATGTTAGCTTGACTAAACTAATCACCCACTAAAGTTGCTTGATCCATCAATCCCTGTGGGATCGACCTCACTCTAAGTGAGTTTTACTACTTGTTGTGACCCGGTACACTTGCCGGTGAGTTTTGGTGTTGGAATTTCGGTTCCAACCCATCAAGTTTTTGGCGCCGTTGCCGGGGATTAATTTAGATCAACAATGATTAAGTGGGTGAGAAGTCTAGATCAAGCATTTTCTTTGTTTTTGCTTTCTATTTCAAATTGAAACCAAGGTGTTTGTGTTTTTGCCTCACTAAACAAATCTCATCTGAGATATGAATTTATGTTTTCTTTGGTGGTATGTTTTACAAAATTCAAATGGAGTTTAACTCATCCTATGAACAAACAAATTTTATGGGATATTACCCACCATCACCAATTTCTAATGATGGCTGGGAATATTACCAAGAAAATACAAATTCTGAGCACTCCAATCCATTGAGATTTGCTTCAGAGACACAAGATGAGCAAGAGAATCATATGGGATACTTCCCTCCACCACAAAATGATACAAGTCATTATTCTAATGGTGGATGAGAGTATCACCAAGAAATGATAAATGACCAAGCAAATCACATGAGATATTGTCCAAAACCACAAAATGATTTATGTCATTATCCTTATGGTAGTTGGGCATATCAACAAGAGTATGAACAATCAAGTGAAATAAACTATTTCTCAGAGCCACAAAGTAACTCATATTGCTATGATACTGACAAAAATTGTGCCTGGAAAGGTAATTTCAATATTTCATCTGCTGTTCGTTAAGGAACATCATCTTTTGATTGTGCTGTCAATGCATACATGGAAAATTATTCTCCAACGCCACAAGATGATTCATACTGTGATGAATTCAACAATTCTTCAAGTTGTACTTGGGAGAATCAAAATCAGAAAGCATTTGACAATTCATACTCCACTTATCAAGAGCTATCATCACTTGAGCAAACCTTCAATTCATTCATGGAAAGCTGTCAAACCTCACATCCTAGTTTTTCATCTGAAAATTCTTCATCACTTAACCATCCCTTGACACAAAATCTCTTTCAAAACTCACAGTCCACACAAACTTCCATGAACCAAAGCCTTTCAAGGCTTGAAACCATGCTTGAAAGATGTGAAAGGGAAGCACAGAGATCATGGAAAGAACAAGAGAACTCCCTCACAAACATGAAAGTGCTGTTAGCTCAATTGTTGAGTGCAAAGAAGAAAGAGGAAGGGCAAGATGAGGAAGCCTCTATGTCAAGTGAAATTTTAATGGAAAAGGAGGTTGTGGAGGTGTTTGAACCTGTGGCTTCATATTCACAGAAGCTAATTGAGGTGATAGAGGAACATGAAACTTCACTCCCAAAAGACTTAATGAAAGATCATGTAAAAGAAGAGGAGGAAGCCAATCAAGGAAGTTCACAGTCAATTGAAGAAAATTACAGGAAGGAAGAGCTCACTGAACCATCAATTCAAAAAGCTCTTGATGAAGACAAAACTCCAATAATCACACAGCAACCAAGTCTTGAACCAAAGAAGTGAAGGCAACTAGCAAGAGCACCAATTCTATCCCTAATCCAGCAAGCAACCTCAATCAAGCTATTTACAAAAGGAAGCTTGTTGAGGAGAGGCCAAGACAAGGGACACTAGCTGGTTCATCTCTCTCCTTGAGGTCATTCTTCTTAACAAACTGGAAGAAGAGGAAGAAAGTGAAGAACATGTCAACCGTAGGTAACATTTCTTTGCTTTGTTTACTTTCTATCTTTGCTTCATTTAAATTTCAATAAATTGGCATATGGTTACATTCTAAGTTTGGTGTTGCCTTGCAACAAATTGTTTTCAATCTTTTTGGATGATTGCATCAAATCAAAAATGAAAGTGTCACACTAAGATTCTAAGTTTGGTGTGCCACTTATTTTTTATGCAATTTATTCAAGCAACACTACTTATTTGCATAATCATAATGCCTCTGCAGTTTTATTTTTCTCTTTTGATTTGACACTTTTTCATTCTACTTGCTTTAGTCATTTTTCTGTTTTTAAATGCTTTCATCTAGTTTGCTTATTAACTATTTTTGTTAATACATTACCAAGAGATCCTTATTCATGACAAATTCTTGGCTTGGTAATTGTACTTAACATATAACAGTTTTATTTGCTTAATTTTAATTCAAATAAATTGACATATGGTTGCATTCTAAGTTTGGTGTTGCTATGCAACAAAAATTTGCTTCCAATCTTTACTGGATACTTGCATCAAATCCAAGTGAAAGTGCCACACTAAGTTTGGTGTGCCACTTATCTTTTATGCAATGTATTGTGCACACCTTCTTATCTATGCAATCACAATGTCTCTGTCCTTTGTGCCTTGATTGTCATCCTTAATTTTGCTTGCTTGAAACACATGTATTGCTAACATTTCATTGTGTAAGACATTCATGATCCATCTTAGCCCCATAGCCATTGTTCTAATTGATGCTTGAGGATGAGCAAGCATTCTGAATTTGGCAAGGGAAGAGGAAGAATGGAAGGAAAAGGACAACAGTAGAGAAGATGAATTACAAGGTTGTAAAGTTCCTTTTCCTCTCCTTTGTTTCCAGCACTTTAAATTGCATGATTGTCTTTATTTTCTCTGTATGCATGTGTGGTATGAATAAGCATAGCCTGAATTTTGATTTGTAACATGTTGCCATGCCATTATAATTATCAACTTGAGTTTTGTAAAGTTCAAAGCAGTAAAGTATCATGATCATAAACAAACAAGAAATTAAAGAAGAACATATCATGTGCATACAAGTTTTGGAAAGCTAGTATGATTAATTATTGCTTAATTGCATTGGATTTTATTTAATTGAAGTTTTCATCTAGTGCATTTTGTGAAATCTTTTGAAAATCATGAGAACCTTAAAGAAGCAATTGCAATTAAGGCAAGAAAAGAAAAAGGGAAAGAATGAGAAAGCTGAAGGCTCTGAGTACCAATGACAATTCATTTGTTAAGTACTTGTGGTGTTTATGTATCAAGCAAAAATTTGAAAACAAAACACTTATAAGTCAAGGTTTGGCTCAAAGTGCAAAAAGCACTCCCTCAAAGCTCAAGGCTCTGAGCACCAATAATTAGAGAGTCAAGAAAAGAAACAAATGAGCTTAATGAAGTCCTCTAATTAAATGCTTGTGGTGCTTATATATCAAATGGTAATACTTAAAGACAAAGCATTTAGAGTCGTAGTTTTGTTATCAACTCATGGGGCAAAGCTTGCTCAAGGAAGAAGTATGAGGAAATGATTTCATAAATTGAGCTAGATAGAAGCATCAATCATTTATATTTCTTTTGTCATTGTGGCATGCATAGAAAACTAGCCAACCATGAACATTGAGTTGCTATTCTCCTTACCTTGGATTGTCAATCTTTATTGCATGATTCTTTTCTTGCTTGGGGACAAGCAAGGTTTAAGTTTGGTGTTGTGATGACATATCATCATGTCATATTTTTCTATACTTTTTCATACAAGAAGTTGATGATTAGTGCTTAAATATTGCATTCTTTTGTGTTCAAATGGTATATTTCCTTGATCTTTTGATTTTATAAATTTTGTAGGAAATAAGAAGAAAAAGAAGCAAAAGAGCAAAAAATAAGCTAAAAAGAAGAAAAGAGGAATTTTGGGCACGCTTTGAAGATTGAGCACATTTTGGAACTTTAGGCCACGCTTTTAAAAGCGTGGCCCATGACCATGGAGCCTTGGCCTTATCATCATGAAATATTATGCATGCATTCATTTAATTAGAATGAATTAAAGTTTTACGGCATTACTAAGTAATTAATGAAAGCATGCATGCATTTTATTAATTAATATCATCATGAACCATGCATTGGCATTGAAGAAATGAATGAATGAATGCTTGGCATTGTTAATTAAGGACAATGAAAGCATGCATGCATTGAAATGAATGAATGCATTATTAATAAAGCTAAGCATGCATGCATGAAGCATTTAATCATTAAAGCTAATTGAGAATGAATGAACGCTACATGGCTTATTCATACTTAGTATTATTAATGCCATCATTGGCTTATTCATTAATTCATTAAATGAATAGCATTACTAATGAAACCAAGCAAGCATTCAGTGCGGCAATGAGCGCCACCAATTGGAACCCCATCGTTGAAAATTAATAAACATGAACGCTGCGTTCATAGAGTTAACCGAGCGCTAGTGCTTCACAAGGAAGCCAAGGAAGTAGCGCTCTCAAAGTGAGCGCTAAGTTAACTTTATTAACTTTATCGGGCTCTCATCAAAACAAAAATAAGGCATGACACTCACATTTGGCTTCACAAGGATTCGAACTTGGAGCTTCTCATATCAAAAGCAAGGAGCACTACACTTCCTGCAAGGAAAATTGGCCGAAATGCTTCCCTCAAGGCTCGAACATGGATGCTTCACTAGCAAGGCAAAGGGAGCTACACTCACTCCATTCACCGAGCGCTAGGAGGTAGCACCAACAAGGCTTATCATGCACCAAATTGGCAAGGTCAAGAGCAATATTAAGTGCTGCGCTCTCCTTGTCAACCGAGTCGTGCGCTGGGAGTGTCTCAATGACACATTTTTGGTCCAAAATGAAATTAAATTCAATTCTTCACCATTTTGAAAAGCCCATTGACACACCAAAGCAAGCAAGACTCATGGACATAACTCAAAGGCACACAGAGAAGCTAGATTAGGAATTTTATTTAAATTGTAATTTGTTTTTAATTTCAATTTCATTTTATTTTCATTTTGTAAAAAGCCTATATAAAGGCATCATTCTCATTTCATAAGAAGGGTGGCTCTGCTAGAGCATTAGGAGTAGGGTAGAATAGAAAGTCCTCTTTGAAACACTTTTAATTTTTCTGCACTCTCTATTTTTTAATCTTGAATTCAGCTTATGCATTTTCAATCTCTACAATTCTCTTCTGCAATTTCTTTTACTGCACTTTTACAATTTCCTTGAGCTGAGTTTGCTTTCTGTGCAATTTAAATTCTCTGCATCCTTGCTAATTTCCTTTCTGCAATTTACATTTGAGTTACTGTGAGCTTGATTTAATTTTCCTGCAATTTAAACTTCCTGTTACTTGTTCTCAAGATCTCTTTGATTATTTGCTCCATTCCTCTCTTTAATTTCCAGCACCCAGCCCTCCTTTACATTTCATGCAATTTACCTTTCTTGTCATTTAAGATTTTGCCAATTTACTTTTTTTGCTCTTTAAGCTTCTGTCAATTTAAGCTTCTGTCCAATTTTACTTTCTGCACTTTATAATTCCTGCAATTTACTTTCTGTTGATCAACTTCACACAATTCACTCAATGTTAGCTTGACTAAACTAATCACCCACTAAATTTACTTGATCCATCAATCCCTGTGGGATCGACCTCACTCTAAATGAGTTTTACTACCTGATGCGACCCGGTACACTTGCCGGTGAATTTTGGTGTTGGAATTTCGGTTCCAACCCATCATGAGTATATAGCCAGATACTAAGTTTGGTGTCTACATATGCATTGAATCTCAGAAAAACCATTTTTGTTCAAAGGATCAAATTTATGAATAGATGAACCATACATTGTTTCATTTTATGAGTTCATGGTAGAAAATAAAATGTCCCTTATGATGAATTTACCAATTGTGATGGATGTTCTTTGCATTTTATATGGATCACTTAGCAGAGGACAATTTTAGTGTTCACCAAAATTTGGTTCACTATCTAAGGAGCACAATTGGTTATTTATGAATAAGGAACATGTAGAATTTTGTTTTTCTTTATTGCTTGGCACTGCACCACCGTAATTCAAACCTTGAAGCTTACCATTGTCTTGATTTAATTGTATAGGTATAAGGGAGATTGAGAAGAAGACAAAAGAGAGCATGCACGGTTATGACAAGATGAAAAAAGAGTCACATGTGCCTAGGGAATGGTGCTTTCTTGGAGTCAAAAATCTGCATGCATTAATGTCTTGGAGGCCGAACCACATGCATCCAATGGGGGAGCAATCCTTGTCCTCTTTCATTTTTGCATGCTAGCCGTCCATGCTATGAGCCTTATACAATATTTTGCTCAATCTTCACCCTTCATTTTGCTCAACCGAAGCTGTCCCACTTGTGGTTTTGTTCCAAAGATTCATGCCTTGACTATAAATAGGTGGTGACACTTCCTAGCTCACATATCCCTTCTCCCCTCATACAAGGCTTCCTCAGCTATTTACTTTTCTTTCACTCACGCCTTCATCCCAAACACATTACAGCAACCCCTATTTACCCAAAGACAACACAAAATACCCAACAACAACTTATCTCCTATTCCCGTTCATAACAAGACCGTGCCTTAACCCAAGATCATCCTTTCTTATCCATTCTCTTCAAATTCATGGCTTCATCAAGTTCTAAGAGAAGGAAATGAAAAGAATCAGTGGTAGTCGAACCATCAATTTATGATATAAAGAGATTTAAGTCTCAGTTTCATGAATCAAGGTATCATAGGCTCATGGAATCAAAGCACGTCATTCCGGAGATGGGCTTTAGACTGAGGGGTAGAGAGTATCCTATCATGGGAAGAATTACCAAGGAAATGAGGGTGGAACTTTTGTGTGAACCTTTAACAGACATCAGTGTAGTCATGATAAGAGACTTCTACGCAAATACTGTGAAGACAAGCCAGGACAGCCCTCCTTATAAGAGCTATGTCAGGGGTGTTGAGGTAGATTTTAGTCCACCATCAGTCATGAGGGCCCTACAGTTGAGAGTAATAACCTATGGAGAGCTTAGCTTTGAGAAAAGATTGCAGGGTGAGAATGATCCTGACGAGATATTACATGGGTTATGCTTTGAGGACAGAGACTGGGAAAGGGACTCAGAGGGAGCTCCAAGCCACTTGAACAGAATAGATCTCATACCTGAGGCCAAAGGGTGGTATGAGATAGTGAGGAGGTCTATACTCCCTACTGCAAACACCTCAGAAGTCATAGTCAAGCGAGCTATCCTGACATATTGCATCTTAAAGGGAGGAGAAATCAACCTCTCAGCTCATAGCAGACAGCATTCAGGAGATGGCTGAGAACACAAGCAAATCAAGTAGGATGGGTCACCCAAGCACTATTCTGAGGCTGTACAACAGGGCTGGGGTGCTCTTTGAAGATGAAGATACAGAGAAGGTAAAAGGAGGCAGGGGAATCACAAGGCGAAGCATGGAAGGTGCTACTGATAATGACAATCAAGAGGAAAGAAGATTCCAAGAAAGAAGAAGACCACAAGAAGAGGGAGAACAAGTTCCTGGTGCAATGGACATGAGCCAATTGCAAAGAGCCATTGAAGAAATATCTCAACAATACATGAGAGTACAGGAGCAGTATTTGAGGCAACAAGAGCTATACTTGCAACAACAGGAACAGTATCTAAAGGATCGAGAGCAACAAGAGAATTGGCAGCGCCAAATGATGGAATGACAAGAGAAATGGCAGCAACAAATGATGGCTCAACAACAAGAATTTGAAACAAAGATTCTTGATGGGCAAAGGGAACAATCAGCAGATTTTCGTGAATCATATAATAGATTGTCTTTGCGACAGGCCAAGTATGGGGAATACACTCAGAATCTATATCAGTGGAAGAACATATATCATACCATTGGGAGCATAGACACGTGGATAGAATAGAGTATGATATAGAAACCCAATCAAAGTTGGATTATATAGTCCACAGCATGCCAGTATTGAACCCACAGATCAAGCCATTTGAGTAATGCCAAGAGTTTGTAGACCATCAGAGAGCAAGAACCAAGCAGCATACAGCACACATGCAGTATGGGCTGGAAGAGGCTGGACTATTAGGTCTGATAGACCCTATTTGGGATCGAAGGTGCCCTGTTGAAGAACCTCAAGATGCAACCAAGAAAAGGAAGAAGAAGAAAGGAGAGTCAAGCAAGAGCAAGGAGCACGACAATTAAGAGGTGGTGGAGTTTCTTTCATATTTTTCAATTAAATAAGGATGATGCATACCTGAAACATGATATGCCTCCAAATGCTTTATGTTTTGCACCTTCATTTTCTAAGTAGTTTTCTTACAAGTGATCTGCATTGTGCTTGTTATCAATCATTTGCTTAAATTCTGTTTTGTTCCCCACTGCATGAATAAAAGAAAAATGTTTGAAACACAAAGTGATTGTCCAATGTTGTAGAAATTAGAATGAAATTCAGTGGTGGTACTTGTTTGATTTAATGATTAGTTCAATAATAAAAGCTGCATAATAAAATGTTCCTTGAAGTGTGAATTAGGCTGCTACTATAAAGCCTTTTATTAATGAATATCCCCTTGAGAATGATCAAAGTAAGAAAGAAAAAAAAAAGAAAATCCAAGAATTGGCAAAGAAGCAAACAATAAGGCTAGACACCAATAGCTTGGACCTTAGGACATATGCTTGTGGTGCTTTTGTACTAGGATATGCTTGGACAATTAGGTTCTGAGGAGTATTTTAAAACTTGGCCACTTGGATTAACTAATCTAGGATTGCCAACCGAAAGTCCTTTATCAAGAGCAACCTAGTTACAAAGCATTTAGTAATCTAAAGAGATGCTGGGCATCAATGTTCGTAGGAAGAAATTGTGAGCCAGGTGTCTGTGGTGAAGAAGTGTTGAAAAAAAAATTAAGCCAAAAGGCTGCTGCAACACTTGCCACCAAGTCTTCATTAAGAAAAAAAACTTTCTAAGCAAAAGAAAGAAAGAAAAAAAAAGCTAACAGGGATCAATCAAAAAGCAAGGCAGCATAGCAGCAACTCTAGTGAACCTTTAAGGAAACATTTCTTATCTATCAGTAAAGAATAAGTGAGCTACATTTGTCTGCATAAAACCCCATGAACCAAGTTCAATTATCTGCTAAATAAGGACATGTATATTTCTCTGTTTCATTTCATTTCTTCTTATGTTTAGTGCTTGCTTGGGGACAAGCAAGATTTAAGTTTGGTGTTGTGATGACAAGTCATCTTATGCTAGCTTTTCAAGCATTTTTCACTTGTTTCATTAGGTTTTATGAACTTTCTTGCATAATAAGTAAGTGATTTGGAGTGGATTTGCATGGTTATGTCAATTCAATCAACCATCATTTATTTGACACAAAATCATAGGATTCATGCTAGAATTAGTTGATTTTATGATTAATGCAGAGATCTTGTGAATTTAGTGATGCTTTGTTTGGTTGGTTTGATTACTTGTAGGTGAAGAAATGGTGAAGAGAAGAAAGAACCATGAAAGCGTTCCTTATCAAAGCGTGTCCTAGGATATAAAAGCGTAGCACTCAAGTGGGTAAATCTCTCATCTCTAACCTTAATTAGCTCACTTGAATATGCTTTGCTTGAGACAGATGGTCAGCTTAGAGCTCTTTGTGGCTATAAGAGCAAGAGAGAGATGATTAGTGGTAGGAGTCGTCATGCAAGATTCAATATGGTGGAAAGCTCAAAGTTTAAATGCAAAGGTTGGTGCAAATCTCAATTGAATGGGTCTAGGAAGCTGTTTGGATGTCTCAGTGAGAATTTCAATTGCGTGCCACCCGGATAGAATCATGATGATCAACAAGAAGACGGGTGCAAGGGCAAGGTCTGGGACCCTAGAATCCAGTCTAGAAATCAACACTCTTGGGGCCTTGTCACTTGCTTCAACTTGCTTGAAGACTTTATGCGTCTAATTTGGGACCCCGGAGGATACTGAAATTGCAAACATTGGTGGAGATTCAAGGATCAGTACAAGCACAAGCCACCATAACAAAGAACTCCCCAAATGTCCAACTTAAGGACGTTAAAGCAAAGTGCTGGGTGGGAGACAACCCACCGTGGTATGATCGTTCCATTTTCAATCTTATTTAGTTTTGTTTGTTTTTTAGTTTTATTTTATCCTATTGAACCTAGAATTATTCATAAAATCTGCATCAGCATTTGCATACTTGATGAGCGGATAATTTATACACTTTTTGGCATTGTTTTTAGTATGTTTTTAGTAGAATCTAGTTACTTTTAGGGATGTTTTCATTAGTTTTTATGTTAAATTCACATTTCTGGACTTTACTATGAGTCTGTGTGTTTTTCTGTGATTTCAGGTATTTTTTGGCTGAAATTGAGGGACTTGAGAAAAAATCAGATTCAGAGGTTGAAGAAGGACTGCTGATGCTGTTGGATTCTGACCTCCTTGCACTCAAAATGGATTTTCTGGAGCTACATAAATCAAAATGGCGCGCTTTCAATTGAATTGGAAAGTAGACATCTAGAGCTTTCCAGCAATATATAATAGTCCATACTTTTCCCAAGTTTAGATGACACAAACTGGCGTTCAACGCCAGCTCTCTGCCCAATTCTGGCGTCCAGCGCCAGAAACAAGTTGCAAAGTGGAGTTCAACGCCCAAACTGGCACAAAAGCTGGCGTTCAACTCCAAGAATGACCTCTCCACGTGTAGACTTCAAGCTCAGCCCAAGCACACACCAAGTGGGCCCCGGAAGTGGATTTATGCATCAATTACTTACTTCTGTAAACCCTAGTGACTAGTTTATTATAAATAGAACTTTTTATCATTGTATTCGTAGTCTTGGTTACTCCGGTTCCCCTCTGGGGCCGAGACCAATGAAATCCATTATCACTTATGTATTTTCAACGGTAGAGTTTCTGCACTCCATAGATTAAGGTGTGGAGCTCTGATGTTCCTCAAAGATTAATGCAAAGTACTACTGTTTTCTATTCAATTCATCTTATTTCGCTTCTAAGATATTCATTCGCACTTCAACCTGAATGTGATGAACGTGACAATCATCATCATTCCCTATGAACGCGTGCCTGACAACCACTTCCGTTCTATATTAGATTGAATGAGTATCTCTTAGATCTCTTAATCAGAATCTTCGTGATATAAGCTAGATTGATGGCGGCATTCATGAGAGTCCGGAAAGTCTAAACCTTGTCCGTGGTATTCCGAGTAGGACTCTGGGATTGAATGACTGTGACGAACTCCAAACTCGCGAGTGCTGGGCGTAGTGACAGATGTAAAAGGATAGTAAATCCTATTCCAGTATGATCGAGAACCTCTAAGATGATTAGCCATGCAGTGACAGCGCATCGGACCATTTCGAGTTTGGACAACTGACGGTTCATCTTGTTGCTCAGATTAGGTAATTTTCTTTTTGTTTTCTTTTCAAAAAATTTTCAAAAATCTTTCAAAAATTTTCTCATCTGTTTTCGAAAAAATAAAAAAATGTTTTCAAAAATATATTTTTCTTCAGAATTTTTAAGAATGAATTCTAGTGTTTCATGAAGCATGTTGAAGCCTGGCTGGCTGTAAAGCCATGTCTCAATTCTTTTTGACTCAAGAGAAGAGCTTCTTTATCTTTCTTAGCAAATTGGCTGCTGAATGTAAAGTTCTACTAAAGCTTGGCTGGCTATTAAGCCATGCCTGACCCTTTGATTGGAGCTTTAGACTAAAGAGCATAAGATTCCTGGAATTCATATTAAAAATTTTGGAATCCTTATTTTTCTTTTTCAAAATGATTTTCGAAAAAAATTAAAAGAAAATACAAAAAAATCATAAAATCATAAAAATCAAAAAAATATTTTGTATTTCTTGTTTGAGTCTTGAGTCATGTTATACGTTTGGTGTCAATTGCATGTTCATCTTGCATTTTTCGAAAAAATTCATGCATTCATAGAGTTCTTCATGATCTTCAAGTTGTTCTTGGTAAGTCTTCTTGTTTGATCTTTGCATTTGCATGTTTTGTGTCTTTTCTTGTTTTTCATATGCATTCCTGAATTCTTTATGTCTAAGCATTAAAGAATTCTAAGTTTGGTGTCTTGCATGTTTTCTTTGCATTAAAAATTTTTCAAAAATATGTTCTTGATGTTCATCATGATCTTCAAAGTGTTCTTGGTGTTCATCTTGACATTCATAGCATTCTTGCATGCATTCATTGTTTTGATCTAAAAATTTCATGCATTGCATCATTTTTCATGTTTCCCTCTCTCATCATTAAAAATTCAAAAATCAAAAAAATATCTTTCCCTTTTTCTCTCTTAAAAATTCGAAAAATAGATTTGACTTTTTCAAAAATTTTAAAATCTAGTTGTTTTTATGAGTCAAATCAAATTTTCAATTTAAAAATCTCATCTTTTTCAAAATCTTTTTCAAAAATCAAATCTTTTTTCAATTTTTTTTAGTTATTTTCGAAAATTTCAAAAATCTTTTTCTTAATTTTACATCATATTTTCGAAAATAACATCATCAATGTTTTGATTCAAAAATTTCAAGTTTGTTACTTGCTTGTTAAGAAAGATTCAAACTTTAAGTTCTAGAATCATATCTTGTGATTTCTTGTGAATCAAGTCATTAATTGAGATTTTTAAAAATCAAATCTTTTTCAAAAACTAATTTCTATCATATCTTTTAAAAAATATCTTCTTATCTTACCTTTTTCAAAAAAGTGATTGCAAAATATCTTTTCTAACTTCCTAACCTCTTATCTTTTCAAAAATTTGTTTCAACTAACTAACTAACTTTTTGTTTGTTTCTTATCTTTTTCAAAACAACCTAACTAACTCCCTCTCTCTAATTTTCGAAGATATCTCCCTCTTTTTCAAAAATTCTTTTTAATTAATTAATTATTTTAACTTTTGATTTTAAACTTTTCAAAAAAATTACTAACCTTTGTCAAAAATTATTTTCGAAAATCCTCTCCCTCTCTCATCTTATTTTATTTATTTATTCATCTACTAACATCTCTTCCTCACATCACTCACCAAATTCGAACCCCCTCTTCTATCTGTGTTCGAATTTTTTCTTCTTTTCTTCTTCTACTAACAATAAGGAACCTCTTTACTGTGACATAGAGGATTCCTCTTCTTTTCTTTTTCTCTTCTCTTTCTTATAAGCAGGGACAAAGAAAAAGGCATTCTTGTTGAAGCTGATCCAGAACCTGAAAGGACTCTGAAGAAAAAACTAAGAGAAGCTAAATTACAACAATCCAGAGACAACCTGATTGAAAATTTCGAACAAGTAAAGGAGATAGCAGCCAAACCCAACAACAATAATGCAAGGAGAATGCTTGGTGACTTTACTGCACCTAATTCCAATTTACATGGAAGAAGCATCTCCATTCCTACCATTGGAGCAAACAATTTTGAACTGAAACCTCAGCTAGTTTCTCTGATGCAGCAGAACTGCAAGTTTCATGGACTTCCATCTGAAGATCCTTTTCAGTTCTTAACTGAATTCTTGTGGCGTTCAACGCTAGAACAGAGCATGGTTCTGGCGCTGAACGCCCAAAATGGGCAATATCTGGGTGCTGAACGCCCAAAATGGGCATCATCTGGGCGCTGAATGCCAGAATTGCACCCTGGAGAGGAGCTGGCGCTGAACGCCCAGAACAAGCATGGTTCTGGCGTTCAACGCCAGAAATGGGCAACAAATGGGCGTTGAACGCCCAAAATGGGAACCAACCTAGCGCTGAACGCCCAGAGTTGTGTGCAAGGGCATTTTACATGCCTAATTTGGTGCAAGATTGTATATCCTTGAACACCTTAAGATCTGTGGACCCCACAGGATCATCTCAGGATCTGTGGACCCCACAGGATCCCCACCTACCTCCACTCACTCTCTTCTCTCTTCTCAATCATCCTCTATTCCCAATAAACACTCTTCCCCACTAAGGTGGACTCATTCCTTGTTCTTACTTTTTCTGTTTTTTGTTTTCTCTATGTTAAGTGCTTATCTATGTTTGTGTCTTCACTACATGATCATTAGTAGTTAGTAACTTTGTCTTAAAGTTATGAATGTCGTATGAATCCATCACCTCCCTTAAATGAAAAATGTTTTAATTCAAAAAAACAAGAAGTACATGAGTTTTGAATTTATCCTTGAACTTAGTTTAATTATATTGATGTGGTGACAATGCTTCTTGTTTTCTGAATGTATGCTTGAACAGTGCATATGTCTTTTGAAGTTGTTGTTTAAGAATGTTAAATATGTTGGCTCTTGAAAGAATGATGACTAGGAAACATGTTATTTGATAATCTGAAAAATCATAAAAATGATTCTTGAAGCAAGAAAAAGAAGCATAGAACAAAGCTTGTAGAAAAAAAAAGAAAATAAAATAGGCGAAAAAAAAATAGAAAGAAAAAGCAAGCAGAAAAAGCCAAAAGCTCTTAAAACCAAGAGGCAAGAGCAAAAAGCCAATAACCCTTAAAACCGAAAGGCAAGGGCAAATAGAAAGGATCCCAAGGCTTTGAGCATCAGTGGATAGGAGGGCCTAAAGGAATAAAATCCTGGTCTAAGCGGCTAAACCGAGCTGTCCCTAACCATGTGCTTGTGGCGTGTAGGTGACAAGTGAAAACTTGAGACTGAGCGGTTAAAGTCAAGGTCCAAAGCAAAAAAAAAAAAAAGAGAGTGTGCTTAAGAACCCTGGACACCTCTAATTGGGGACTTTAGCAAAGCTGAGTCACAATCTGAAAAGGTTCACCCAATTATGTGTCTGTGGCATTTATGTATCCGGTGGTAATACTGGAAAACAAAGTGCTTAGGGCCACGGCCAAGACTCATAAAATAGCTGTGTTCAAGAATCATCATAATGAACTAGGAGAGTCAATAGCACTATCTAAACTCTGAGTTCCTATAGATGCCAATCATTCTGAACCTCAATGGATAAAGTGAGATGCCAGAACTATTCAAGAGGCAGAAAGCTATAAGTCCCGCTCATTTGATTGGAGCTATGTTTCATTGATAGTTTGGAATTTATAGTATATTCTCTTCTTTTTATCCTATTTGATTTTTAGTTGCTTGGGGACAAGCAACAATTTAAGTTTGGTGTTGTGATGAGCGGATAATTTATACGCTTTTTGGCATTGTTTTTAGTATGTTTTTAGTAAAATCTAGTTACTTTTAGGGATTTTTTCATTAGTTTTTATGTTAAATTCACATTTCTGGACTTTACTATGAGTCTGTGTATTTTTCTGTGATTTCAGGTATTTTCTGGCTGAAATTGAGGGACTTGAGCAAAAATCAGATTCAGAGGTTGAAGAAGGACTGCTGATGCTGTTGGATTCTGACCTCCCTGCAATCAAAAAGGATTTTCTGGAGGTACAGAACTCAAAATGGCGCGCTTCAAATTGCATTGGAAAGTAGACATCCAGGGATTTCCAGCAATATATAATAGTCCATACTTTGCCCAAGTTTAGATGACGCAAAATGGCGTTTAACGCCAGCTCTCTGCCCAATTCTGGCGTCCAGCGCCAGAAACAAGTTGCAAAGTGGAGTTCAACGCCCAAACTGGCACAAAAGCTGGCGTTCAACTCCAAGAATGACCTCTCCACGTGTAGAATTCAAGCTCAGCCCAAGCACACACCAAGTGGGCCCCGAAAGTGGATTTATGCATCAATTACTTACTTCTGTAAACCCTAGTGACTAGTTTATTATAAATAGAACTTTTTATCATTGTATTCGTAGTCTTGGTTACTCCGGTTCCCCTCTGGGCCGAGACCAATGAACTCCATTATCACTTATGTATTTTTAACGGTAGAGTTTCTGCACTCCATAGATTAAGGTGTAGAGCTCTGCTGTTCCTCAAAGATTAATGCAAAGTACTACCGTTTTTCTATTCAATTCATCTTATTTCGCTTCTAAGATATTCATTCGCACTTCAACCTGAATGTGATGAACGTGACATATTAGCCGTGCTATGACAGAGCATTTGGACCATTTTCCCGAGAGGATTGAAAGTAGCCATTGGCACCAGTGACATCCTTACACAAAGCCAGCCATAGAAAGGAGTAAGACTGATTGGATGAAGACAGCAGGAAAGCAGATGTTCAGAGGAATGAATGTATCTCCATGCGCTTATCTGAAATTCTCACCAATGATTTACATAAGTATTTCTATCCTTATTTTAGTATTAATTTTCGAAAACTCCATAACTATTTTATATCTGCCTGACTGAGATTTACAAGGTGACCATAGCTTGCTTCATACCAACAATCTCCGTGGGATCGACCCTTACTCACGTAAGGTTTATTACTTGGACGACCCAGTGCACTTGCTGCTTAGTTATGTGAAGTTGTGAAGATATGTTTAGACCTTGGTTCTGTGCATCCGTTTTTGGTGCCATCGCCAGGGAATCAATTTCGAACAATTATTCACAACCTGAGTAACAATTTCGCATACCAATACTGCATTCTGCATTTTGCATAAAAAAAAAGGCACACGACGCAACAGCGTCGCCGACGCGTCTGCGTCATATGTACGTTGGGAAGAAAACAAGATTGAACAGAGAGACACGCGAAAGTGTGGCTAGAGGCGTGCCTTTGGCACAAATTGATCTACGCGACCGCGTCGCTGACGCGTCTGTGTCATGTGGGAAAAATGCCTCCCACGCGTCCGCGTCGTTTTGCAAATATGGCCATCCACGCGATCGCGTCAACCACACAACCATGTCACCCAAAAATTTGGGAAAAAGAGTTCCAAAATGAGAGTTATGCGAATGCGAGGCTACACTCGCGCCAATCGGACAAATCAGGCCACGTGATCGCGTGACCCACGCGTCCGCGTCACCTGAACTTATCGCACACCAAGCGACCGCGTCACTCACGCGTCCGCGACACATGTGGCGCACAGCTTATCCAGGTCAGCAAAATATCTTATCTTTTCTTCCCAATCCTAATTTTTCTTATCATTTCTTACTTTCTTCTTCTTCATCTTTTTAACCTCTCATCCCTCTTCACTTCCATTCTATTTTATTTAATTTATTTGCATACTTTCATTCATTGCATTTTAATTTTGTGCATATTTGTATTTTCTTTTCTAAATTTATTATTTTTAAATTGGTGTTAAATTTTCTTATTCAACTGTTGTATCTTTCTTGAATTATTTTGGTGCTTCATGACCTGTTTTATTCTGATTGGGTATTATTATTCATAAGTCAATGCTAATTTTTATAATACTGGTATTTCTTTTTGCATTGACATGATCTTATACTATCTTTTATTACCCACACTCTCCCTCTTTATTCCAAATTTTTTTGCAACATTGATATGCCATGTTGTATCTACCGTGTAATTGAGACCCCCATTATTTGGCATTAACCCAACCATATTTTATTTATTTTTTTATCTTTATTTTTGGGTTACTTTTCTACTTTTTCATCTTCTTTCAGGCTGGCCACCGAGAAAGAGAGAGAGAAACTTATATATGGGGCAACAAATAAGTCCATCTGCACAATTTTTGGAGAACAGCGTCAGTTAGGACAACCCGTCCACTTGCACATCTGAGCATGCACCGAGGACGGTGTAATCTTTAAGTGTGGAGAGGTCGATACCAATCTTCATGGGTTAGTTATTCTTTTCTCAACACCAATGTCTTATTTTCTTTATTAGTTCATTGTTGCATTGCATAATAGATTGCATGTGTAGTTGATTGTTTGCATTTAAATACTACTTGGTTGAAAAATAATAAGTTTCTTTCTAGGATCCTATTTTTGAAAAAAAAAAAATTCACCAATTTAAATAAAAAAATTAAAATTTTCCATGTGTTAAATTTGTTTGAAGTTGTATTTGGAACATGGTTTTTGAGTCAAAGAACACACAACCTGTGAGATTTTGAGATTAATTACATGGTTACATTAGTTAACCATAAATATTTTATTCTTGTGTATTTTCTTCTCTATAATGAAAAAAAAGAAAAAAGAGAAAAAGAAAAAGAAAAAAATAAAGGAGAAAAAGAAAAGAAAAAGAGTAAATAATAAAAAGGGGACAAAATGCCCCAAAGTAAATGGTAAAAGCAATGCATATGTACTGTACTTGAAATTAGAATGGATGAATATGTGGAAAATATGGTTAATGGATAGTTATATGTGGTATTATGATTACATGGATTGTCTAATGTTAGGTGGAAAGCTTAAGTTAATTAAGGATTCAGATTTTAGTCCACTTGGCCAAATACAATCCTACCTTGACCCTGACCCCATTACAACCCTTAAAAGACCTCTTGATATGTGTATTTGTGCATCAAATTTGTGTTGATTGGTAGAAGAAAATCAAGCCTTAGAAAGCAAGGTTAGTAGAGGATTGAGAGAATCGAACCTTAAACACATGAGTGATTAGAGTGTATACACTTCCAGTGAAGGTTCGATGCTCGATTCCTTGTCCCCGGCTTTCATGAGCTATCTTCTTCTTGCAAATCTATTTGTACTTCATTTTTATAATTTGAATTAGTGAAATCCAGTTCATGTATGTTCTTGAAAGATTTATTTACTTTTAACCAAGTGGGTAGAAACATTCTGCATGTAGTTGCATTCATATAGATAGGTTGCATTTCATACATTCTATCATTGCTCTTCACCCCTTTATAGCTTCTCTTGAGCTTAGCGTGAGGACATGTTAATGTTTAAGTGTGGGGAGGTTGATAAACCACTATTTTATGATTTATCTTGTGCTTAATTGAGTGGATTTTATTAAGTCCTTACACACTTATTCATAGAAATCGCATGTTTTACGTTTTCCTTCTTGATTTTGTGCTATGATTGAAAACATGTTTCTTTGACCTTAATTTTATTAATTTTGATCCTCTCTTATTACTATTCGATGCCTTGATATGTGTGTTAAGTAATTTCAGTGATTACAGGGCAGGAACGGCTTAGAGGATGGAAAGGAAGCATGCAAAAGTGGACGGAATACAAGAAACTGAAGGAACTGCTAAAGCTGTCCAGCCTGACCTCTTGGTACTAAATCGACCACAACTTGAGCTACAGAGGTCCAAATGACACGTTTCCAGTTGCGTTGGAAATCTAACATTCGGGGCTTCGCAATGATATATAAATTGCCATAGCTGCCTCGAAGCCAGGTGACGCGAATGCGTGGATCACGCGGACGCGTGACTGGCAGAAACGCAATCCACGCAAACGCGTGGACGACGCTTCCGCGTCACTTTCCCGCGACCTGTACGTACCAGAATATGTTGGGAGCGATTTCTGGGTTATTTTTTACCCAGTTTTTGGCCCAGAAAACACAGATTAGAGGCTATAAAGTGGGGAAATGCATCCATTCATTAACATGTCTTCCATTATTCACTTTTCATAATTTAGATGTAGTTTTTAGAGAGAAAGGTTCTCCTCTCTCTTAGGATTTAGGATTAGGATTCCTCTTAAAGGATTTAGGATTTCAACTTCTCAGATTCAACGTTCCTTTTATTTATTTTCCCAATTTACTTTATGAACTTTTCCATGTTAGATTTGAATTTATGTTTAAACGTAATTTCATGTGTTTCAGATTTATGATTGCTTTATTCTATTTATGATGTCTTCAATTTAATTTAGAATTTTTCCTTTTGGCTTTGATTAAATAATTGGTGATGCTTGAGTTATCAAACTCGAGGTGTTGACCAAAAATTGGAATTCTTCAAAAATTAATTCGAGTTCCAATAACTCTTGCCTTTCCCAAGGAAAGACTAGGACTTGAAGATTCAAATTAATTCATCCACTTAACTTACCTTCATAGTTAGAAGTTAACAAAGTGGGATTAAAATCCAATTCTCATCACAATTGATAAGGATAACTAGGATAGGACTTCCAGTTCTTATACCTTGCCAAGAGTTTTATTACTTATTTAAATTAATTCCTTACAATTTACTTTCTTACCATTTACTATTCTTGCTTTTTATCTTATACATTAAAAACCCAAAAATATAACTTTTTCCATAACCAATAATAAATCATACCTCCCTGCAATTCCTTGAGAAGACGACCCGAGGTTTAAATACTTCGGTTATTACTTTTTATTGGGTTTTGTTACTTGTGACAACCAAACTTTTGTAAGAAAGGAATTCTTGTCGGTCTAGAAGCTATACTTACAACGCGAATTTATTTGTGAAAATTCTAGATCGTGCGAGAGTTTCGTTCTTCACCCCCACCCTCTTCAAATTCAAAATTTCCCACCCAATTCCCAACCATTCATTCGAACCCCAACCTATCCCACTCCTATAAATACCCCTTCTTCCTATCCTTCACACACACACCATTCATACACTAAAGCCCTACTTGGTCGAATCCTCCTCTCCTCCTTTCTCTACCCAATCTCTTCTTCTTCTACTCTTTTCTTCTTATTTTGCTCGAAGACGAGCAAAGATTTTAAGTTTGGTGTTGGAAAGCCTTACTTTTTTCTTTCCATTCACACTTATGGCACCCAAAGTCGGAGAATTCTCTAGAAAGGGGAAAGGAAAAGTTGTTGCTTCCACCTCTGAACCATGGGAGATGGAGAGATTCATCACCAAAGCCCATCAAGACCACTTCTATGAAGTAGTGGCAAAGAAAAGGGTGATTCCTAAAGTCCCCTTCAGGCTAAAAAAATGAGTACCCGGAGATCCGAAGAGAAATTCGGAGGAGAGGTTGGGAAGTCCTAACCAATCCTATCCCGGAAGTTGGGATCTTGATGGTGTAAGAGATCTATGCTAATGCATGGGTTACTAAAAGCCATGACACTAGTGTGAACCCACATCCCAAAAATTAGATCACCATGGTCCGAGGGCGACTCTTGGATTTTAGCCCAGAGAGTGTAAGGTTGGCACTTCAATTACCAATGATGCAAGGAGACTCACATCCTTACACTAGGAGAGTCAATTTTGATCAAAAGTTGGACCAAGTCCTTTCAGACATTTGTGTGGAAGGAGCTCAGTGGAAACGGGATACTCAAGGCAAGCCTATCCAATTGAGAAGGCTTGACCTCAAGCCTGTAGCTAGAGGATAGTTGGAATTTATCCAACGCTCTATTATCCCTACTAGCAACTGGTCAGAAGTGACCATTGACAGAGGCATCATGATTCATTGCATCATGATTGGGAGTGAGGTGGAGGTACATGAGGTAATACCTCAAGAGTTGCACAAGAAAGCTGAAAAACCTTCTACCTTAGCAAGGTTGGCTTTTTCCCATCTTATCTGTCACCTATGCAATTCAGCTAGAATTGTCATAAAATGAGACATTTCCATTGAAGAGGACAAGCCCATCACTAAAAGAAGGATGGAGTAAACTAGAGAGCCAGCATATGGACCACAGTAAGAGCATGTGGAGCTGCCTCAACAAGAAATCCTTGAGATGCCTCAAGGGATGTATTTTCCTCCCCAAGGCTACTGGGACCAATTACACGCTTCTCTAGGAGAACTAAGCTCCAACATGGATTAGTTGAGGATGGGACATCAAGAGCATTCCACCATCCTCCGTGAAATAAGAGAAGACAAAAAGGCCATGAGAGAAGATCAAAGATTCATGAGGGAAGAACAACAAAGGCAGGGGCGTGATATAGAAGAGATCAAGCACTCCATTGGATCATCCAGAAGGAGTAGTAGCCACCATCACTAAGGTGGATTCGTTCCCTTAATTCCCTTTGCTCATGTTATTTTTCTATTTTCCATGTATTTTGTTTTATTGTCTGTTTCTAGTGCATGATCATCTTTATGTCTTAAAGCTATGAATTATTCCATGCATCTCTCAGCTTGCTTAAAAGAAAAATTTTGATTGAAAAAGAGAAGTAAGATGCATGAACTCGAGTTATATAATAAGAATAGTGAATTATTTGATGTGGTGGTATTGCTTTTATTTTCTGAATGTATGAATGAACAGTGCATATTTGATGTTAGAGTTAAGAATGTTGGCACTTGAAAGAATGATGATGAATGTGAAGTATTATTGGTAATCTGAAAAATCCAAAAATTGATTCTTGAAGCAAGAAAAAGTAACAAAAAGTAAAAAGAAAAAAAAAATATATATATGCGAAAAAAAAAGCAAGAAGAAAAAGAAACAGAAAAAGCCAATAGCTCTTTAAACCAAAAGGCAAGAGAAAGGATCTAAGGCTTTGAGCATCAATAGCTCGTATATGATGTAGTCCGCCACAATCGGATGCCATATACGAGCTTCAGCATTCAAATCAGAGTATGCAATACTAGTGGAAACAGAATTCCTCCCTTTGCTATACTCCCAAGATGGACCAGGACGGCCTATTTTCTCAAGAATGGGAGTCAGAGATACTCTTCCTTTGAAGACATCCACCTTTATCTTGCAATAGTCATCCTTCTCAAGTGGAATGTGGGGGATGTTCAGAATAGCTTCTAGAGCTTGAGTGGATGTATCTAACATCTTTTCCCAGAGGAAGACTGACTTTGCTTCCCAAGCTTGGTAGTTTGTATAGAATTCCTGCACCAAAGTCTCATTCACTTCACTGGGTTCTTGCTCGAGAAACTCCAAATGAAGCGAGGCAATCTTTTAGTGAATAATCGCCTTGTATTGGCTTAGAACCTTCAATGGCCGCTCCCAATGGATTGTACGCTTCTCAATAGCCTCGTATTGAGAGTCGGCTCTTCGGTTAATTAAGGTGCTCGGTTTATCACCTTGGCGATTCCACCAAATATCAGGAGAGCGAGCGGTAGTTTGTTCAACTGGCGAAATAACCGGTGCCTTACCCTTCTTTCTCCTCCTGAAAATAAAAATGAAAGAATTTCGAGATCATAGGGCAACAATAAAGTAAAATCATTGAGGAAGCACGAAAAAGATTAAAAGAAGCTTATAGAAATAGTGTGATTTATAAAAACACGGTGTGTATATTCCAATGATGCGCGCGGTTGGAACACACACACCGGTCGGATATCACGGCAATCACACTCTTAAGGCAACTCATAGTTCAAAGCTTGATGACTAACTGCTCAAGTTACAAATATAAAACAGAGAAATGCAAGCAACTTCAAGCAAGCACCAAAAGGGAATTGTCAATTGTTCCTCTTCAAGAAGTGGTAATCATGCATACAATGTTCTTAATTGGAAGCCAAAAGATGTTTGATCAAGACATCATCAAAAGTTGAACATTTGTAAAGTGGTTATTCAATATAAATTCCAAGATGAACAATGAAACTTAGATTCCACCAACACAATGCATTTGCAACCAAAATTTCACATCAACAAACAAGAAAATGCATTGGTGATTTCAATTTTCTACCATCAAAAGTCATAATAGAAGTTGCACAATTAATACAATATGCCTAACAAGAGATAAATTGAACACATATGATGGCTGATGAGCGGATAATTTATACCGTTTTTGGCATTATTTTTACATAGTTTTTAGTATGATTTAGTTACATTTTATTATATTTTTATTAATTTTTATGCAAAAATCACATTTCTGGACTTTACTATGAGTTTGTATGTTTTTCTGTAATTTCAGGTATTTTCTAGCTGAAATTAAGGGACCTTAGCACTCGATGTGGATTTTCTGGAGCTATAGAAGCCCAATTGGCACGCTCTTAATTGCGTTGGAAAGTAGACATCTTGGGCTTTCCAGAAATATATTATAGTTTATACTTTGCCCAAGATTTGATATCCCAAACTGGCGTTAAAATCCAGCCAAAAACTTTCTGGCGTAAAACGCCAGAACTGGCACCTTTCTTGGCGTTAAATGCCCATTTTGGCACCCATGGTGGCGTTTAACTCCAACTTGAAGCATATGCACGTGGAAGCTTGAAAGCTCAGCCCAAATACTCACCAAGTGGGTCCTGAAAGTGGATTTCTGCACTATCTGCACTTAGTTACTCATTTTCTGTAAACCTAAGTTACTAGTCTAGTATAAAAACTACTTTTAGAGATTCATTTTGTAACTTATGACATTTTTTACACTTCATATTGTACCTTCTACGGCATGAGTCTCTAAACCCATAAGTGGGGGTGAGGAGCTCTGCTGTGTCTGAATGGATTAATGCAATTACTATTATTTTCTATTCAATCACGCTTGATTCCGTTCTAAGATACTCACTCGTACTTTAATCTAGAGAAGATGATGATCTGTGACACTCATCATCATTCTCACATCTATGAATGCGTGCCTGACAACCACTCCCGTTCTACATGAGCCCAACATAGTCATTGGGCGACAGCTTGAGTGCTGATGAACGGGAATATTCTTATGCCGGTTAGAAACTAGCAATATATCCAATCGTGAGTATAGTCTAACCAACACGCAAATATCGCATCAAACAATTCTAAAATCTATGACCGAGAGTATTTATCTCGGGTCGTTCTCCCTAGGAATTGCCTTAGAATGCACATCATTGGTTAGGGAAGCCTTTGTGGTTTTGAGAGTTGGTGCAAGAATTCAAGCTAACAAAAGCAAACAACAATTAATTGAGGTAAAGGCCTTGGCTAGGGGAAAGTATTGGAAGTTCCATCATTATAGTTTTCTTCAATTATGATAGGAATTGATTATTGCTTCACTTAGTTAACCCCCCTAACAATGGAGGAAAGTCAAGTGAGAGTAACCAACTTGAGTCACAAGTCCTAGTCTCACCCTAGGGAAGTCTAGCTTTAGTGCACTCCAAGTCAATTAGCAACTTCTCAATTCATAATCTACAATTGATATCCACTATTCAAGTGTCTCTAATAACTCAACCCCTAAGCCATGAAAGAGAAATCTACTCCATAGCTAGGGTTGTCATTATCACAAACAATTGGTAGGAAATCATAGAAGACATGATGTAATTGAGATAAGAGAATTGAATTAAAGCTATCTAATCCAAACAATCATCAACAATCAAGCAATTGCATGAAATTACACAACTCATTAATCCAAAATCAAGGTAACAAAGTCAAACAAATCTAGATCTAAGAGAATGAATCAAAAGAACATTAATTAAGAGTAGAGGAAGAGTAGATCTACAACTTGTACCAAAGTAAAAGTGAATTAGCAATGGATCTCACCAAGAAATCAAAGGAGAATTACAATGGAGGAAGTAAAATCCTAGAGAGAAGTTAGAGTTTCTCTCTCTAAAAACAAAATGTAACTAACTCTCTAAAATATCTAGAATTATGATTAATTGTGCTAACACTCCTAATCCTTGGTCTTCTTAAGCTTTTCCCTCCAAAATCTGCTCCAAAACAGGGCCTGGGGACTCCTTGAAATCGCTGGGCATGTTTTTCTTTTAAAAAATTATGTGCGCACATCGACGCGTATGCGCACTGCACGCGTACACGCCCCTCGAATCTTTTGCAATCCGCGTGCAGGCGTAAGGTGCGCGTGAGCGTCATAGGGAATATGGCCCAGCCATATAAGCGCGCTGGCTCCTCGCTCGGCTCCACTACGCTGGCTCTGGATGTACGCATCCATGCGTACACGCAAGGTGCACGTGCGCGTGAATGTCCAAACTTCAAATCTTCAATTTATTCCATGCTCCTTCCATTCATGCATGCTTCCTTCACTCCTCTTAGCCATTTTTGCCCTATAACTTCTAAAACCACTTAAAAAATAGATCAAGGTATTGAATGGTAATAGAGGGGATTACAATATATCAATTTTGACGCAAAAGAAGCATATTTTCATCTATGAGGTAAAATGGGAAAGGAACACAAAATCATGCAGTTTTATATGAATAAGTGTGGAAGATCATTGATAAAACCCTTAGATTCTATAGATGATAAACCCTAAAAATGGGGTTTATCAAGTGCGTATCTCTTGGGTCTCTGATCCACGGACTGAGTCCGTGAGATCAGAACCTTCGTGGTATAGGCTAGAACCAATTGGCAGCATTCCTGGGATCCGAAAAGTCTAAACCTTGTCTGTGGTATTCCGAGTAGGATCTAGGAAGGGATGACTGTGATGAGCTTCAAACTCACGAATGTTGGGTGCAGCGACAGTGTGCAAAAGGATAGAGAGATCCTATTCCGACGCTAGTGAGAACCGACAGATGATTAGTCGTGTGGTAGCTATACCTGGTATTTTTCATCCGAGATGAGAAATCCGACAGTTGATTAGCCGTTCAGAGATCGTACCTGGTATTTTTCATCCGAGAAGATCATACAGCTTGCCATTGAAGGAAGCCATGCGTGTTTGGAGAAGAAGATAGTAGGAAAGCAGATATTAGGTGACAGAGCATCTACGGAACCTCAACCTGTTCCTCATTACTGAATCACAAGAACCATTTATTTCATGTTATTTACTTTTCATAAACAAAATCAATTATATCATTTGAACCTCCTGACTAAGATTTACAAGATAACCATAGCTTGCTTCAAGCCGACAATCTCCTTGGTTAGTTGTGCGGAGTTGTGAAAAGTGTAATCACAATTTTGTGCACCAAGTTTTTGGCGTTGTTGCCGGGGATTGTTCGAGTTTGGACAACTGACGGTTTATTTTGTTGCTTAGATTAGGAAAAACTTATCTTTTTGATTTAGAGTCATTAAAATTTAGTCTTTTATTTTCTTTTCAAAAATCTTATTTTTCTTTATTAATCTTCAATTTTCCTTTGAGTTTTCTGTTTGAGTTTAGTTTCATGCTTTAGGTTTAGTGTCAATTGCATGTTTTTACTTTCCTCCAAATTTTTTAAATTCTATGTTCTTTTTATTCTTCATATTTTCGAGTTTTATGTTCCTTGTTCTTTCTTGATCTTCAAGTTGTTCTTGTTTATTTTCCTTGTTTGATCTTTACTTTTTCTTGTTTTTCTTGTGCATTTTCAAAGTATAAAAAATTCAACTTTGGTGTCCTTTGTATTTTTATTTTCTTAAAAATTTCCAAATTTTGTTCTTGGTGTTCATCTTGATCTTCAAAGTGTTCTTGGTGTTCATTTTGACATTCAAAGTTTTCTTGTTTGCTTTCCTTGTTTTGATCTAAAAATTCTAAGTTTGGTGTCATTTTATTGTTTTTCTCTTTCCTCATTAAATTCAAAATTTCAAAAAAATATCTTTTCCTTTATTTTCTCATTATTTTCGAATTCCTTAGGTTGACTTAGTCAAAATTTTTAAAATTTGGTAGTTTCTTGTTAGGCAAGTTAAAATTTCAATTTTAAAAATTTGTCTTCCTAAATCTTTTTCAAAACAAATTCTTTTTCAAATTTCTTTTTATATTTTTCAAAAATATTTTATAAAATTTTTCAAAATCTTTTTCTTATTCATAATTTTCGGCTTACTTGTCTTATTTTATTATTTTGATTGAAAAATTTTAAGTTTGGTATTTTCTTGTTAAGAAAGTTTCAATCTTTAAAATTTTAAAATCATATCTTTTTCAAATCTTTTCTTTTATTTATTTTTTTTACAAGTATCTTTAATTTTAAGACATATCTTTTTCAAAACTCCCTAACCACTTTCTCTCTCTTTATTTTTTCGAAAATCATATCCAAAATTTTTCAAATCTTTTTTATTAATTAATCATTTTAGTATTCAAATTTTTTTTATTTTTTCTTTTAGTTTTCGAAACTTATATTCTAGTTTCCAATTATTTTATTTTATCCTATTTTAATTTGGTTTATCCTTAATTAAATTAAATAAAAACAAAAATATATTTTATTTGCAATCCACATCATCTCCCTTTCTCCATCATGGACCTAAGTGGAAATGAACAGTCCAGAAGGACTCTGGGGTCATATGCTAACCCCACTACTGCTGCATATGGGAGTAGTATCTGTATACCCCCCATAAGAGCCAGCATTTTTGAGCTAAACCCTCATCTCATTATCATGGTGCAGCAAAATTGCCAGTATTCCGGTCTTCCACAGGAAGAACCTACTGAGTTTCTGGCACAGTTCTTACAAATTGCTGACACAGTACGTGATAAAGAAGTAGATCAGGATGTCTACAGATTATTACTGTTTCCATTTGCTGTAAAAGATCAAGCTAAGAGGTGGTTAAATAACCAACCCACAGCAAGCATAAGAACATGGAAACAGTTATCAAACAAATTTCTGAATCAGTATTTCCCTCCAAAAAGGATGACACAGCTAAGGCTGGACATCCAAGGCTTTAAACAAGAGGATAATGAATCTCTTTATAATGCTTGGGAGAGGTACAGAGGGATGCTAAGGAAATACCCCTCTGAAATATTTTCAGAATGGGTGCAGTTAGACATCTTCTACTACGGGCTTACAGAAAAGGCCCAGATGTCTCTAGACCACTCAGCTGGTGGATCTATACACATGAGAAAGACAATTAAAGAGGCTCAAGAGCTCATTGATACAGTTGCTAGAAATGAATATCTATACTTAAGTAGTGGGTCCTCCATGAAAGAAGAAGCTAAAGCAGTATTCACTAACTTAGTCCTCAAGAACAAGTTGCTGAATTCAATCAGCAATTACTTATTATAACAAAAAAGTTCACAGAATTCAAAGAGATACTCCAAGATGTAACAACCCTAATTTTCGAGTACGTGAGATCATTTCTGAATACACGGATTTCTCCGAAAGATCAGTAAAGGAAATACCTCTTCTATATCATCAAGCATATCAATCCTCATTGTCATTATATTATCTTTAACTTAGGACCTTAGTTGAGACAAGCTCGATAACGTGGTCACGAAGAACCTAGTTTTTGAACCGTATCGGTTAGGGGTTTTGATTCGATTTTTCGTAAATAGTCTCAGTTTGACAAACCGAACTCGATTTATGAGAGGAGAGAGATAATAGTATAATATTATCATTATATTAGTATTAGAAAATGCTTGAATGATATTATAAAGTTACCTGGTCTGTTTTTGTTAAAAATAGAAAATCGGTTTAACCGAATTTACGGTTTACTGGTGCAGCTTAGCACCAGCACTCTCTGATGACTTTAGCAATGCTAAGGCCTCATTATACATGTTTTATTCTCATAATAAATATGTTACTAGTGTCATTTATGCTAGTAGCTCAGAAAATAATTTTTAGAGATGTTTTTACGAGTGTTCTGATACACCTAGTTTTAGTAATTGTACACCAGAGATATTTGAGACTAGTGAACGAACTAGGGCAACATAGTTAGTCCTGGAATTGCGAATAGGGTTAGGTATTATATGAAAAGTTAAACTGTGTCAGTATAGACTTAATGAACCTATACTTGGAACAGACTAACTATTCATACCGAAATTTACATAAGCTTTAAATACATACGTTAAACAAAGAAATCAGAGCAGAGTAAAGAAACACAGAGAACAGAGTAACCAGAGCAGAATAAAGGGATACAGAGAAAAGAGTAACCAGAGCAAAGTAAAAAGACAAAGAGAAAAGAGTAATGTGATAAAGAGAAATGGTTTGAGTTACGATGTTGTAAAAGTAAAAGCTGTAAAGTTTGTATAGCATGATTGAACAGAGAAAGAAAGAGGTACTGCATAAGAATGTGAAAGTGATGATGATAATGAGAATGATTATGTGATGATCTGCTGCGTGAAGGCAGTCAGATAGATGGTGGTACGACCACTGAGAGTGCTTTCCTGGGATACTTAGCTATAATGCTATTCTGTAAGTCAGAGGACTCTTACAGAGGTATCGAGAACACACGACTAGCATATACTCCTGTAAGTCAAAGGACTCTTACAGTGAGAGTGTGTGTATGCTCTTGTAAGTCAAAGTACTCTTACAGAGAGTGTGTTGGGCAGATATAAGTTAACTAGCTCTGCCATGAAAGTCAAAGGACTCTTGCAGTGGGTTGCTAGTGCCGCCCTGCAAGTCAAAGGACTCTTGCAGTGGTTTGCCTCACAAGTCAAAGGACTCTTGCGAGGGACATTGCCAACAGGAAAGCCTTACCTGGTCAGAAGACTCCGGGTAACGTCAGGAGCGGGTATGTAACCGACAAATGAGCTCATTACCTGCGCTAGGGCTAGACATGCATCATACTTGGTAGTGCATTTCCTTTGTTATGATTGTGGTATGAATGTATGTTTTCCTTGTTTGTATTCTACTGTGTCTGTTTTGTATTTTCTTGTATCCTTCTGTTTGTGTTCTGCTATCTGTTTTCTCTATCTTCTCTATTTATCTGTATCTTCTATTTACTGTTTTTTGTATTCTGCTATTTATCTGCTAAATAACACGGAATTAATGAACTTAACTAATAACCCTGACCCTACTAAGAACTCCCCAGTTCTTACCCCTTCTCTCACCCTTCCCCCTTCAGATGGAAGCATGAGTACCCTTCCGTAGTTCGCTGACGATCGTTCACAAAAAGGATTCCACTCTAAATAGTCTTCTGAGTCTAGAGTGAACTCC
>NC_029787.2:60172177-60210987 GCF_000816755.2 Arachis ipaensis | reverse complement strand
TAGAGGGAATAGGTGAGTATAGAGTCTAGACTAGCCTGGGTGCCAGCTTAGGGACTTCTTGAACAGGTCAGGGCCTGGGATGTTGTATGTATATATATGTATATAGTTATTATCTAGCTATATCTAGGGGTGTTCTAACTAAAAGTCTATACTCTAATAAAGGCTGGATCACTAAATGTTGTTAGCTGCTTGTGATGTATTTATGTGTGGTTGCTTATAAATGTTTTATCTGTTATTATTAGTGAATTGATTATAAATGATTCTATTTATTAATTGAAACATTTTCAAAAAAAAAAATTATCTCACTAACTAACTACGCTTTTAACAACGAATCAGGCTCATATAATAAATAATAGATAATAATTAGGATGACAAATTGGTAGCACTCGATTTCTGGTATGTCCTAGGCATACTGAAAATTGGGTCGTTACACAAGACACTAAAAATGCTGACAAGAATATGGAAGCACAATTGGATCAGACAAGATAGCAGCTATCTAAACAGATAACAGAAGAGTGCCAAGCTGTTCAATTAAGGAGTGGGAAGACATTGAATGTCTCAACTCAAAGCAGTAGAAAGCCAAGAAAGGAACAACTTACAGAGGATGACCAACCTACTACCCAAAATCCCTCTGAGGACAGTAAGAGCCCAAAGAGGAATGATTCTGGCATTCAAATGCCAGAAAAGGGTAAAAAAGTGGCATTAAACACCCAAGGGATGGCCAATTCTGGCATCCAAATGCCAGAAAAGAGTGGCAATCTGGCGTTAAACACCCATGCAGCACCCAATTCTGGCGTTCAAACGCCAATAAGGGATCAGACACCTGCAAGTACTGATAACAACCCCCTTAAGCAGGCTTCTCCAACCACTTCTGTAGGTAATAAACCTGCAGCAATTAAGGTTGAAGAATACAAAGCCAAGATGCCTTATCCTCAAAAACTCCGCCAAGCAGAACAGGATAAACAATTTGCCCGCTTTGCAGACTACCTCAAGACTCTTGAATTAAAGATTTCGTTTGCAGAGGCACTTGAGCAAATACCCTCTTATGCTAAGTTCATGAAAGAGATCTTAAGTCATAAGAAGGATTGGAGAGAAACTGAAAAAAGTTTTCCTCACTGAAGAATGCAGCGCAGTCATTCTGAAAAGCTTACCAGAGAAGCTTAAAAATCCCGGAAGCTTTATGATACCATGCACATTAGAGGATGCTTGTACCAAGATAGCTCTATGTGATCTTGGGGCAAGTATCAACCTAATACCTGCATCCACTATCGAAATGCTTGGTTTAACTGATGAAGTTAAACCAACCCGAATATGTCTCCAACTTGCTGATGGCTCCATTAAAATTCCATCAGGCATAATTGAGGACATGATTGTCAAGGTTGGGCCATTTGCCTTTCCTACTGACTTTGTAGTGCTGGAAATGGAGGAGCACAAGAGTGCAACTCTCATTCTAGGAAGACCTTTCCTAGCAACTGGGCGAACCCTCATTGATGTCCAAAAAAGGGAGATAACCTTGAGAGTCAATGAGGATGAGTTTAAGTTAAATGCTGTCAAAGCTATTGGTGCACGAAATTATGATCTCTGGTAATGGCTCCAAAAACTTGGTGCTCTAATCTCAATTCATAATTTGTCACAACTTCGATACAACTAACCAGCAAGTGCACTGGGTCGTCCAAGTAATAAACCTTACATGAGTAAGGGTCGATCCCACGGAGATTGTTGGTATGAAGCAAGCTATGGTCACCTTGTAAATCTCAGTCAGGCGGATAATAATTGATTATGGAGTTTTCGAAAATAATACTAATTAAACAGAAAATAAGGATAGAAACACTTATGTAATTCATTGGTGAGAATTTCAGATAAGCATGTAGAGATGCTTTCGTTCCTCTGAATCTCTGCTTTCCTGCTGCCTTCATCCAATCAATCCTACTCCTTTCCATGGCTGGCTTTATGCAAGGTCATCGCCGTTGTCAGTGGCTACATCCCCTCCTCTTGTGAAAATGGTCCAAGATGTCCTGTCACGGCACGGCTAATCATCTGAGGTTCCCAATCATGCGGGAATAGGATTCACCCTCCTTTTGCGTCTGTCACTATGCCCAGCACTCGCGAGTTTGAAGCTCGTCTCAGTCATTCAATCATTGAATCCTACTCAGAATACCACAGACAAGGTTTAGACTTTCCAGATTCTCTTGAATGCCGCCATCAATCTACCTTACACCACGAAGATTCTGATTAAGAGATCTAAGAGATACTCATTCAATCTAAGGTAGAACGAAAGTGGTTGTCAGGCACGCGTTCATAAGGAATGATGATGATTGTCACGTTCATCACATTCAGGTTGAAGTGCGAATGAATATCTTAGAAGCGGAATGTATTGAATTGAGTAGAAAAATAGTAGTACTTTGCATTAATCTTTGAGGAACAGCAGAGCTCCACACCTTAATCTATGGAGTGTAGAAACTCTACCGTTGAAAATACATAAGTGAAAGGTCCAGGCATGGCCGAATGGCCAGCCCCCTAAACGTGATCAATAGATCAAAATATATTCCAAAGATGATCCAAAGATGATCCAAAGATGTCTAATACAATAGTAAAAGGTCCTATTTATAATAAACTAGCTACTAGGGTTTACAGAAGTAAGTAATTGATGCATAAATCCACTTCCGTGGCCCACTTGGTGTGTGCTTGGGCTGAGCTTGAAGTCTACACGTGGAGAGGTCATTCTTGGAGTTGAACGCCAGCTTTTGTGCCAGTTTGGGCGTTGAACTCCACTTTGCAGCTTGTTTCTGGCGCTGGACGCCAGAATTGGGCAGAGAGTTGGCGTTGAACGCCAGTTTGCGTCATCTAAACTTGGGCAAAGTATAGACTATTATTGATTTCTGGAAATCCCTGGATGTCTACTTTCCAACGCAATTGGAAGCGCGCCATTTTGAGTTCTGTAGCTCCAGAAAATCCACTTAGAGTGCAAGGAGGTCAGAATCCAACAGCATCAGCAGTCCTTCTTCAACCTATCTCACTTTATCCATTGAAGTTCAGAATGATTAGCATCTATAGGAACTCAGAGTTCAGATAGTGTTATTGATTCTCCTAGTTCAGTATGATGATTCTTGAACACAGCTATTTTATGAGTCTTGGCCGTGGCCCTAAGCAGTTTGTTTTCCAGTATTACCACCGGATACATAAATGCCACAGACACATAAGTGGGTGAACCTTTTCAGATTGTGACTCAGCTTTGCTAAAGTCCCCAATTAGAGGTGTCCAGGGTTCTTAAGCACACTCTTTTTTTTTTTTGCTTTGGACCTTGACTTTAACCACTCAGTCTCAAGTTTTCACTTGACACCTTCACGCCACAAGCACATGGTTAGGGACAGCTTGGTTTAGCCGCTTAGACCAAGATTTTATTCCTTCAGGCCCTCCTATCCACTGATGCTCAAATCCTTGGGATCTTTTTTATTTACCCTTGCCTTTTGGTTTTAAGGATTATTGGCTTTTTGCTCTTGCCTCTTGGTTTTAAGAGCTTTTGGCTTTTTCTGCTTGCTTTTTCTTTTTCTTTCTATTTTTTTTCCCCTATTTTTTTTTCTGCAAGCTTTGTTCTTTGTTGCTTTTTCTTGCTTCAAGAATCATTTTTATGATTTTTCAGATTATCAAATACCATGTCTCCTTGTCATCATTCTTTCAAGAGCCAACATATTTAATATTCATAAACAACAACTTCAAAAGACATATGCATCACCTTGTAAATCTCAGTCAGGCGGATAATAGATTCATAGGACATTCATAACTTTAAGGCATAGTTACTAACTACTAATGATCATGCAATAAAGACACAAACATAGATAAGCACTTTAACATAGAGAAAACAAAAACAGAGAATGTAAGAACAAGGAATGAGTCCACCTTAGTGATGGTGGCGTTTTCTTCTTGAGGAACCAATGATGTCCTTGAGCTCTTCTATGTCTCTTCCTTGTCTTTGTTGCTCCTCCCTCATTGCTTTTCGATCTTCTCTGATTTCATGAAGGATGATGGAGTGCTCTTAATGTTCCACCCTTAGTTGTCCCATGTTGGAACTTAATTCTCCTAGGGAGGTGTTGATTTGCTCCCATTAGTTTTGTGGAGGAAAATGCATTTGAGGCATCTCCGGAATCTCATGGTGATGAGCTTCCTGCGCCTCTTGAGCTCCATGAATGGGATCTCTTGCTTGCTCTATCCTTTTCTCAGTGATGGGCTTGTGAGATGAATCTTTCCATCTCCCATGGCTCAGAGGTGGAAGTAATTGTCTTCCCTTTCCACTTTCTTGAGGTTTCTCTGGCCTTAGGGGCCATTAATGGTTATGGAAAAACAAAAAAAAGCTATGCTTTTACCACACCAAACTTAGAATGTTGCTCGCCCTCGAGCAAAAGAAGAAAGAATAGAAGAAGAAGAAGAAGATATGGAGGAGATGGAGGGATGTGTGTATTCGGCCATATGGGTGGGATTGGGTGGGAAAGAGATGTTGAATTTTGAAGGTAGGTGGGTGTATGGATATGAGTGGTAAATGGAAAATAGAAGGGATGACCATGAATGGAGATCCAGGGTGCATTTCTGGCATTCAAACGCCCAGATGCTGCCCATTTCTGGCGTTCAGCGCCAGAACCATGCTCTGTTCTGACGTTGAACGGCCAAAACATGCTTCTTACTGCCGTTTAAACGCCAGTAAGGTCTTCCTCCAGGGTGTGATTTTTTTTCTGCTGTTTTTTATTCTGTTTTCAATTTTTTTTTTTTTATTTATTTTGTGACTCCACATGATCATGAACCTAATAAAACATGAAAAACAATGAAAATTTAGATAAATAAACATTGGGTTGCCTTCCAACAAGCGCTTCTTTAATGTCAATAGCTTGACAGTGGGCTCTCATGGAGCCTCACAGATGTGCAGAGCTTTGCTGAGACCTCCCAACACCAAACTTAGAGTTTGGATATGGGGGTTTGACACCAAACTTAGAGTTTGGTTGTGGCCTCCCAACACCAAACTTAGAGTTTGACTGTGGGGGCGTTGTTTGACTCTGCTTTGAGAGAAGCTTTTTATGCTTCCTCTCCATGGATGCAGAGAGAGATCCTTGAGTTGTAAACACAAGGTTGTCCTCATTTATTTGAAGGATCAATTCTCCTCTATCCACATCAATCACAGCTCTTGCTGTGGCTAGGAAAGGTCTTCCTAGGATGATGGATTCATCCTCATCCTTCCCAGTATCTAGGACTATGAAATCAGCAGGGATTTAAAGGCCTTCAACCTTTACTAACATGTCCTCTACTTGTCCATAAGCCTGTTTTCTTGAATTGTCTGCCATCTCTAATGAGATTTTAGCAGCTTGCACCCAAAGATTCCCAGTTTCTCTATTACAGAGCGGGGCATGAGGTTTATCCCTGAACCAAGGTTACACAGAGCCTTAAAGATCATGGTGCCTATGGTACAAGGTATTAAGAACTTTCCAGGATCCTGTTTCTTCTGAGGCAATGTCAGTTGATCCAGATCACTTAGTTCATTGGTGAACAAGGGAGGTTCATCTTCCCAAGTTTCAATGCCAAATAATTTGGCATTCAGCTTCATGATTGCACCAAGGTACTTGGTGACTTGCTCCTCAGTAACATCCTCATTCTCTTCAGAAGAGGAATACTCATCAGAGCTCATGAATGGCATAAGGAGGTTCAATGGAATCTCTATGGTCTCTAGATGAGTCTCAGATTCCTTAGGTTCCTCAGAGGGAAGCTCCTTATTGATCACTGTGCGTCCCAGGAAGTCTTCCTCACTGGGATTTACGTCCTCTCCCACCCTTACAGGTTCGGCCATGGTGATCAATTCAATGGCCTTGCACTCTCCTTTTGGATTTTCTTCTGTATTGCTTGGGAGAGTACTAGGAGGAATTTCAGTGATCCTTTTACTCAGCTGGCCCACTTGTGCTTCCAAATTTTTAATGGAGGATCTTGTTTCATTCATGAAACTCACAGTGGCCTTAGATAGATCAGAGACTAAGTTTGCTAGTTTAGAAGTATTTTGTTCAGAGTTCTCTGTCAGTTGCTGAGTGGATGATGGAAAAGGTTTACTATTGTTAAACCTGTATCTTCCACCATTATTAAAGCCTTGTTGAGGCTTTTGTTGATCCTTCCATGAGAGATTTGGATGATTTCTCCATGATGGATTATAGGTGTTTCCATAAGGTTCACCTAAGTAATTCACCTCTGCTATTGCAGGGTTCTCAGGATCATAAGCTTCTTCTTCAGAAGATGCCTCTTGAGTACTGTTGGATGCAGCTTGCATTCCATTAAGACTCTGAGAAATCATATTGACTTGCTGAGTCAATATTTTATTCTGAGCCAGTATGGCATTCAAAGTAGCAATTTCAAGAACTCCCTTCTTCATAGGTGTCCCATTACTCACAGGATTCCTCTCAAAAGTGTACATAAACTAGTTATTAGCAACCATGTCAATGAGTTCTTGAGCTTCTGCAGGCATTTTCTTTAGGTGAATGGATCCACCTGCAGAAGTATCCAATGACATCTTTGATAGCTCAGATAAACCATCATAGAATATATCCAGGATGGTCCATTCTGAAAGCATGTCAGAAGGACACTTTTTGGTCAGCTACTTGTATCTTTCCCAAGCTTCATAGAGGGATTCACCTTCTTTCTGTCTGAAGGTTTGAACATCCACTCTAAGCTTGCTCAGCTTTTGAGGAGGAAAGAACTTGGCTAAGAAAGCCGTGACCAGCTTGTCCCAAGAGTTCAGGCTATCTCTGGGTTGAGAATCCAACCACACTCTAGCTCTGTCTCTTACAGCAAAAGGGAAAAGCATGAGCCTGTAGACTTCAGGATCTAATCCATTGGTCTTAACAATATCACATATCTGCAAGAATTCAGTTAAGAACTGAAAAGAATCTTCAGATGGAAGTCCATGAAACTTGCAGTTCTGCTGCATCAGAGAAACTAGCTGAGGTTTCAGCTCAAAATTGTTTGCTCCAATGGCAGGGATGGAGATGCTTCTTCCATGTAAATTGAAATTAGGTGCAGTAAAGTCACCAAGCATCCTCCTTGCATTATTGTTGTTGGGTTCGGCTGCCATCTCCTTTACTTGTTCAAAATTTTCAATAAGGTTGTCTCTGGATTGTTGTAATTTAGCTTCTCTTAGTTTTCTCTTCAGAGTCCTTTCAGGTTCTGGATCAGCTTCAATAAGAATGCCTTTTTCTTTGTCCCTGCTCATAAGAAAGAGAAGAGAAAAAGAAAAGAAGAGGAATCCTCTATGTCACAATAAAGAGGTTCCTTATTGTTAGTAGAAGAAGAAAAGAAGAGAATAAATTCGAACACAGATAGAAGAGGGGGTTCGAATTTGGTGAGTGATGTGAGGAAGAGATGTTAGTAGATGAATAAATAAATAGAATAAGATGAGAGAGGGAGAGGATTTTCGAAAATAATTTTTAAAAAAAGTTAGTAAATTTTTTCGAAAATTAAAATAAAAAATTAAAATAATTAGTTAATTAAAAATAAATTTTGAAAAAGAGAGAAGATATTTTCGAAAATTAGAGAGAGAGTTAGTTAGGTGGTTTTGAAAAAGATAAGAAACAAACAAAAAGTTAGTTAGTTAGTTGAAACAAGTTTTGAAAATCAATTTTTGAAAAGATAAGAAGATAAGAAGTTAGAGAAGATATTTTAAAAATCAAATTTTGAAAAAGATAAGATAAGGAGATCTTTTTGAAAAGATATGATTGAAAAAGATTTTGAAAAAGATAAGATTTTTTTTTAAATTGAAAATTTGATTTGACTCATAAAAACAACTAGATTTTAAAAATTTTTGAAAAAGTCAAATCTAATTATCGAAATTTTAAGAGAGAAAAAGGGAAAGATATTTTTTTTATTTTTGAATTTTTATGATGAGAGAGACAAACAAGAAAAATGATGCAATGCATGAAAGTTATAGATCAAAACAATGAATGCATGCAAGAATGCTATGAATGTCAAAATGAACACCAAGAACACTATGAAGATCATGATGAACATCAAGAACACATTTTTGAAAAATTTTTAATGCAAAGAAAACATGCAAGACACCAAATTTAGAATTCTTTAATGCTTAGACATAAAGAATTCAGGAATGCATATGAAAAACAAGAAAAGACACAAAACATGCAAATGCAAAGATCAAACAAGAAGACTTACCAAGAACAACTTGAAGATCATGAAGAACACTATGAATGCATGAATTTTTTCGAAAAATGCAAGATGAACATGCAATTGACACCAAACTTATAACATGACTCAAGACTCAAACAAGAAACACAAAAAATATTTTTGATTTTTATGATTTTATGAAATTTTTTTTTGTATTTTCTTTTAATTTTTTTTCGAAAATCATTTTGCAAAAGAAAAATAAGGATTCCAAAATTTTTAATATGAATTCCAGGAATCTTATACTCTAAAGCTCCAATCAAAGGGTCAGGCATGGCTTAATAGCCAGCCAAGCTTTAGTATGTAATTCAGACATGACACGCCTAACATGCCCTACAGTCATGGCTTTAAAGCCAACCAGGCTTCAACATGCTTTATGAAACACTAGAATTCATTCTTAAAAATTCTGAAGAAAAAAATATTTTTTGAAAACATTTTTATTTTAAAATTTTTTTTTCGAAAACAAAGGAGAAATTTTTGAAAGAATTTTGAAAAATTTTTGAAAATAAAACAAAAAGAAAATTACCTAATCTAGGCAACAAGATGAACCGTCAGTTGTCCAAACTCGAACAATCCCCGGCAACGGCGCCAAAAACTTGGTGCACGAAATTGTGATCTCTGGTAATGGCTCCAAAAACATGATGCTCTAATCTCAATTCATAATTTGTCACAACTTCGATACAACTAACCAGCAAGTGCACTGGGTCGTCCAAGTAATAAACCTTACGTGAGTAAGGGTCGATCC
Organism: Arachis ipaensis; assembly: GCF_000816755.2. Lineage (NCBI taxonomy): Eukaryota > Viridiplantae > Streptophyta > Magnoliopsida > Fabales > Fabaceae > Arachis > Arachis ipaensis. Next base: position 60,202,046 of record NC_029787.2, on the reverse strand, counting down.
CAGGGAGATTGTTGGTATGAAGCAAGCTATGGTCACCTTGTAAATCTCAGTCAGGCGGATAATAATTGATTATGGAGTTTTCGAAAATAATACTAATTAAACATAAAATAAGGATAGAAACACTTATGTAATTCATTGGTGAGAATTTCAGATAAGCATGTAGAGATGCTTTCGTTTCTCTGAATCTCTGCTTTCCTGTTGCCTTCATCCAATCAATCCTACTCCTTTCCATGGCTGGCTTTATGCAAGGGCATCACCGTTGTCAGTGGCTACATCCCCTCCTCTTGTGAAAATGGTCCAAGATGCCCTGTCACCGCACGGCTAATCATCTGAGGTTCCCGATCATGCTGGAATAGGATTCACCCTCCTTTTGCATCTGTCACTACGCCCAGCACTCGCGAGTTTGAAGCTCGTCACAGTCATTCAATCATTGAATCATACTCAGAATACCACAGACAAGGTTTAGACTTTCTGGATTCTCTTGAATGCCGCCATCAATCTAGCTTACACCACGAAGATTCTGATTAAGAGATCTAAGAGATACTCATTCAATCTAAGGTAGAACGGAAGTGGTTGTCAGGCACGCGTTCATAAGGAATGATGATTATTATCATGTTCATCACATTCAGGTTGAAGTGCGAATGAATATCTTAGAAGCGGAATGAATTGAATTAAATAGAAAAACAGTAGTACTTTGCATTAATCTTTGAGGAACAGCAGAGCTCCACACCTTAATCTATGGAGTGTAGAAACTCTACCGTTGAAAATACATAAGTGAAAGGTCCAGGCATGGCCGAATGCCCAGCCCCCTAAACGTGATCAATAGATCAAAATATATTCCAAAGATGATCCAAAGATGATCCAAATATGTCTAATACAATAGTAAAAGGTCCTATTTATAATAAACTAGCTACTAGGGTTTACAGAAGTAAGTAATTGATGCATAAATCCACTTCCGGGGCCCACTTGGTGTGTGCTTGGGCTGAGCTTGAAGTCTACACGAGGAGAGGTCATTCTTGGAGTTGAACGCCAGCTTTTGTGCCAGTTTGGGCGTTGAACTCCACTTTGCAGCTTGTTTCTGGCGCTGGACGCCAGAATTGGGCAGAGAGTTGGCGTTGAACGCCAGTTTGCGTCATCTAAACTTGGGCAAAGTATAGATTATTATATAATGTTGGAAAGCCCTGGATGTTTACTTTCCAACGCAATTGGAAGCGTGCCATTTTGAGTTCTGTAGCTCCAGAAAATCTATTTTGAGTGCATGGAGGTCAGAATCCAACAGCATCAGCAGTCCTTCTTCAACCTCTGAATCTGATTTTTGCTCAAGTCCCTCAATTTCAGCCAGAAAATACCTGAAATCATAGAAAAACACACAAACTCATAGTAAAGTCCAGAAATGTGAATTTAACATAAAAACTAATGAAAACATCCCTAAAAGTAACTAGATTCTACTAAAAACATACTAAAAATAATGCCAAAAAGCGTATAAATTATCCGCTCATCAGCTATGCAGCATCCAGACGCATCAAAAGACTGCCTGAGCACTGATATTATTGACTCCCTGGTGGAAGAGGTCAATATGACTGAGAGACTTGAATCAGAGCTAGAGGATATTTTTAAAGATGTTCAGCCTGATCTGGAGGAACCAGAGAAAACAGAAGAACATCTGAAAACTCCTCAGGAAGAGGAGAAGCCTCCTAAACCTGAGCTCAAATCACTACCACCATCCCTGAAATATGTATTTCTGGGAGAAGATGATACTTTTCCGGTAATCATAAGCTCTGGCTTAGAGCTACAGGAAGTGAAAGCACTAATTCAGGTGCTAAGGACACACAAGACAGCTCTTGGGTGGTCCATAAGTGATCTTAAGGGTATTAGCCCAGCCAGATGCATGCACAAGATCCTATTGGAGGATGACGCTAAGCTAGTGGTTCAACCACAGAGGCGGCTGAATCCAGCCATGAAGGAGGTGGTGCAGAAAGAGGTCACTAAGTTACTAGAGGCTGGGATTATTTATCCTATTTCTGATAGCCCCTGGGTGAGCCCTGTCAAGTTATCCCCAAGAAGGAAGGCATGACAGTGGTTCATAATGAAAAGAATGAACTAGTTCCTACAAGAACAATTACAGGTTGGCGTATGTGTATTGACTACAGAAGGCTCAATACAGCCACCAGAAAGGATCATTTTCCTTAACCATTCATAGACCAGATGCTAGAGAGATTAGCAGGTCATAAATACTACTTCTTCTTGGATGACTATTCAGGTTACAACCAAATTGCAGTAGATCCTCAGGACCAAGAGAAAACAGCATTCACATGTCCTTCTGGAGTATTTGCCTATAGAAGGATGCCATTTGGTCTGTGCAATACACCTGCAACCTTTCAGAGGTGCATGCTCTCTATCTTTTCTGATATGGTAGAGAAATTTCTGGAAGTCTTCATGGATGACTTCTTAGTATTTGGAGACTTATTCAGCTCTTGGCATGATCATCTAGCACTTGTTCTGAAAAGATGCCAAGAGACTAACCTGGTTTTAAACTGGGAAAAATGTCACTTTATGGTGACTAAAGGAATTGTCCTTGGGCATAAAATTTTGAACAAAGGAATAGAGGTGGATCAAGCTAGGGTAGAGGTAATTGAAAAATTACCACCACCTGCCAACGTTAAGGCAATCAGAAGCTTTCTGGGGCACGCAGGATTCTATAGGAGGTTTATAAAGGATTTTTCAAAAATTGCAAAACCTCTGAGCAATTTGCTAGCTGCTGACATGCCATTTATCTTTGACACTGAGTGTCTGCAGGCGTTTGAGACTCTGAAAGCTAAATTGGTCACAGCACCAGTCATTTCTACACCAGACTGGACATTACCATTCGAACTAATGTGTGATGCCAGTGACCTTGCCATTGGTGCAGTATTGGGATAGAGGCATAACAAGCTTGTGAACGTCATTTACTATGCTAGCCGTGTCTTGAATGACGCACAGAAGAATTACACCACAAAAAAGGAGTTGCTTGCAGTGGTTTATGCCATTGACAAGTTCAGATCTTATTTAGTGAGATCAAAAGTGATTGTGTGCACTGACCATGCTGCTCTAAAATATCTCCTCACAAAGCAGGATTCAAAATCCAGACTCATACGATGGGTGTTGCTTCTGCAAGAGTTTGATATAGAAATAAGAGACAGAAAAGAGACAGAGAACCAAGTAGCTAATCACCTATCCCGGATAAAACCAGTGGCAGGAGTGTCCCTCCCTCCTACTGAGATCTCTGAAACCTTCCTAGATGAGCAACTCTTTGCCATTCAGGAAGTACCGTGGTTTGCAGACATTGTAAACTATAAAGCTGTGAGATTCATACCCAAAGAGTACAGTAAGCAGCAAACAAAAAAATTGGTTTCTGAGGCAAAGTACTACCTGTGGGATGAACCATATCTCTTTAAGAGGTGTACAGACGGAGTAATCCATAGATGTGTGTCTAGAGAAGAGGCACAGAAGATTCTATGGCACTGCCATGGATCACAATATGGAGGACATTTCGGAGGTGAGCGAACGGCCCCCAAGGTTCTCCAATGTGGCTTCTACTGGCCTAATCTCTATAAGGACTCCCGAGAGTTTGTACGTAACTGTGACAGTTGCCAGAGAGCTGGTAATCTGCCTAACAGTTATGCCATGCCTCAGCAAGGGAGTTGTTTGATGTATGGGGTATTGACTTCATGGGGCCTTTCCTATCATCATATTCAAACACTTATATTCTGTTGGCAGTAGACTATGTATCTAAATGGGTAGAGGCAATTGCAACACCCACAAATGATACTAAGACAGTGATGAAGTTCCTCCAGAAGCATATCTTCAGCAGGTTCGGTGTCCCTAGGATACTGATCAGTGATAGAGGCACTCATTTTTGCAATAAACAGCTTGACTCTGCTCTGGTCCGATATGGTATTAACCATAAAGTGGCAACTCCATATCATCCACAGACAAATGGACAGGCTAAAGTCTCAAATAGAGAATTAAAATGGATCCCGGAACAGACAGTAAGTACCCGTAGAAAGGATTGGGCAAGAAGTTTGGATGATGCTCTGTGGGCATACAGAACCGCATTCAAGACTCCTATAGGGACCTCTCCATACCAGCTTGTGTATGGAAAAGCCTGTCATCTGCTAGTGGAACTGGAACACAAGACCTACTGGGCAACCAGGTTCCTAAACCTTGATGCTAAGGTAGCTGGAGAGAAAAGATTACTCCAGTTGAATGAGCTGGAGGAGTTCAGACTCAACGCTTTCGAAAAGGCTAAAATTTATAAAGAGAAAGCAAAAAGATGGCATGACAAATGATTGTCATCTAGAGTCTTTAAGCTAGGACAGAAGGTCCTACTATTTAACTCTAGGCTTAGATTGTTCCCTGGGAAATTGAAATCCCGGTGGCGGGGACCATATGTGATTACAAGTGTGTCACCATATGGTTATGTAGAGCTTCAAGATATTGATTATGACAAAAAGTTCATTGTTAATGGACAGAGAATCAAACATTATCTTGAAGGTGATGTTAAGCAAGAATGCTCAAAACTGATACTAAATTAAAAGGCTCAGTAAAAGTCCAGCTAAAGACAATAAAGAAGCGCTTACTGGGAGGCAACCCAACCATTATAAAAAATTAGATGTTTATAACAATTATATAAGTTTTTTAATTTTCTTCCTAATGTTAGCTAATGCATTTCAGTGAATCAGTCAGGAAAATGGAGGTTCAAGACATATAACAGAGAAATCACAGAGAAAAGAAGCTCACTGGCGTCAAAATGCCAGTAAAGAGGCAATTTGGGCGTTAAACGCCAGAATGGCTACCATTCTGGGTGTTTAACGCCAGTAAAGGTATCATTTTGGGCGTTAAACACCAGAATGAGCAGCATTCTGAGCGTTCAGAAAAACGCCCAGTAGAGAAGGATTTTTGGCGTTTAATGCCAGCCAGGTATGGCCACTAGATGGGTGTTAAACGCTAGAATAGGTATCATTCTGGGCGTTTAATGCCAGAACAGCTAGGGGAGAGGTAATTTCGTTTCCAATTCAATTTTTTTTCGAATTTTCATGTTTTAATTCAAAATTTTCTGGATCCAAACATTACAAACATTCATTTTTTAATTTCCATTAACAAAAATTCATAATCTTATAAATTCATTTTAATTCTCATTCAATTCTTTTCAATTCTTTTTCAAAAACTCATTCATCTTTCCAATTTCTTTTCAAATCTTTTTAATTCATTCATATTATCTTTTATTTCTTAGATGCATAAAAAAAATTCAGATTTAACTTCTGCATATCTTTTTTATATCTAAATTTTGAAAACAATCTTCTCTTTTTCATATCATGTTTATCTTTTATCAATCATATCTTTCAAATCATATCTTTTTCTAAAAATTCAAATACATTCCCTCCCTCCAATTTATTTATACATTTGGCCATCCCCTTTACTCCATCATTCGAATCCTTCTCTCCATCTATTCATCTTCTTTCTTTTTATTTTGCTTGAGGGCAAGAAAATCTCTAAGTTTGGTGTGATTTCCGTGATTCCTGAGTTAAAACAAACTAATCTCATGGCACCCAATAGAAGACAAATCGCTTCAAGAGACAAGAAAGAAAGCAATCCAAAACCACGTTGGATGCATGAGAACTTCTGCACCAAAGAACATGCAGACCATTATTTTAAAATTGTGTGCAGAAGATCAGTGATCCCGGAAGTTAAGTTCAATTTGAAAGAAGATGAATACCCAGAGATCCAAGAGCAAATTCAAAACAGGAGCTGGGAAGTCCTGGCTAATCCTGAGATACATGATGGAAGAAACATGGTCCAGGAATTCTATGCAAATCTGTGGATGACAGAAAAGCAAAGATTAGAGGGAACTACTTTCTACTCCTTTCAGACTATGGTCAGAGGGAAGATTATTTACTTCCATTTTGACAAAGTGAGAGAAGTTCTCAAACTTCCTCAACTACAAGATGATCCAGAGTCCTTTAATAGGAGAATGGCTAATGATAAAAGGCTAGATCAAGTTTTAGAGGATATATGCCTCCCTGGAACCAAGTGGATTACTAATTCAAAAGGTGTCCCAAACCAACTAAAGAGAGGTGATCTCAAACCAGTTGCTAAAGGTTGGCTGGATTTCATTGGGCGTTCTATACTCCCAACCAGCAACCGATCTGAAGTCACTGTCAAGAGGGCAGTGATGATTCACTGTATTATGCTGGAGAAGGAGGTAGAGATTCATCAACTGATTCCTGTTGAAATTTACATGTTTGCAAACAAGGAATCCACTGAGGCCAAATTGGCCTACCTAAGCTTGACTAGTCTGTTATGCAAAAATGTGGGGGTACAGATGGGTGTGGATGAAAATATCATAGTTGAATGCCCAATCACCAAAAAAGTGATGGATGGACCTCAAATTCAAGATAACCTCATCAAGAGGGGGGCGCATGAGCTCCTCCTAGAAATTCCTCAATTTGACTATTGGGCCCGCTTAAAAGCATCTGTCACCAAGCTGCAAGAAGCTGTGAATCAACTCAAAGAAGAGCAGCAGAATCAAAACAACATGCTTTGCAAAATGCTCATAGAACAAGAGAAACAAGGGCGCGAGATACAGGAGCTAAAGCGTCAGAAGCTGTCCCTCGAAGAGTTGAACGTCCCACAGATTGAAGGAGCACCTACCCTCAAAATCAAAGTTGTTGAGTCCTAACTCTGTGATAACATTTATTATTAGAAACCTATTCTAAGAGTTACATGAGCATTAGAATTAGAGTAATTTATTTTTATGTCTTTAATTTCCTTTCTTTTATTATTACTTGTCTGCTTTTATGTTTCTTTTATGTCTTATTTTTATTACATGATCAATAAAGTTTAGAGTTTATGTCTTAAAGCTATGAATGATCCCATGAATCCCTCACCTTTCTTAAATAAAAAATATTTTTAATTGCAAAAGAAAAAGAAGCACATGAATTTCGAATTCTATCTTGAAAATAATCTAATTATTTTGATGTGGTGGCAATACGTTTTATTTTCTAAATGAATGCTTGAACAGTGCATATTTTTTATAGTGAGGTTTATGAATGTTAAAATTGTTGGCTCTTGAAAGAACAATGAAAAAAGAGAAATGTTGTTGATAATCTGAAAAATCATAAAATTAATTGTTGAAGCAAGAAAAAGCAGTGAAAAACAAAAGTTTGAAAAAAAAAAAGAGAAAAAGAAAGAAAAAGAAAAAGCAAGCAGAAAAAGCCAATAGCCCTTTAAACCAAAAGACAAGGGTAAACAGGATCCAAGGGTTTGAGCATTAATGGATAGGAGGGCCCAAAGGAATAAAATCCTGGCCTAAACAATGTGCTTGTGGCGTGAAGGTGTCAAGTGAAAAGCTTGAGACTGAGCAGTTAAAGTCGTTGTCTAAAGCAAAAAGAGTGTGCTTAAGAGCTCTGGGCACCTCTAACTGGGGACTCTAGCAAAGCTAAGTCACAATCTGAAAAGGTTCACCCAGTCGTGTCTGTGGCATTTATGTATCCGGTGGTAATACTGGAAAACAAAATGCTTAAGGTCACGGCCAAGACTCAGAAAGTAGCTGCATTCAAGAATCAACATACTGAACTAGGAGAATCAATAACATTATCTGAATTCTGAATTCCTATGGATACCAATCATTCTAAACTTCAAAGGATAAAGTGAGATGCCAAAATTGTTCAGAAGCAAAAAGCTATTAGTCCCCCTCATCTAATTGGAACTGAGCTTCATTGATATTTGAAATTTATTGTATTTTCTCTTCTTTTTATCCTATTCTGGTTTTAGTTGCTTGGGGACAAGCAACAATTTAAGTTTGGTGTTGTGATGAGCGGATAATTTATACCCTTTTTGGCATTGTTTTTACATAGTTTTTAGTATGTTTTAGTTACTTTTTATTATATTTTTATTAGTTTTTATGCAAAAATCACATTTTTTGACTTTACTATGAGTTTGTGTATTTTTTTGTAATTTTAGGTATTTTTTGGCTGAAATTAAGGGACCTGAGCAAAAATCTGATTCAGAGGCTGAGAAAGGACTGCAGATGCTGCTGAATTCTAACCCTCCTGCACTCGAAGTGGATTTTCTGGAGTTACAGAAGCCCAATTGGCGCGCTCATAATTGCGTTGGAAAGTATACATCTTGGCTTTCCAGCAATATATAATAGTCTATACTTTTTCTGACATTTGATGGCCCAAAACTGCGTTAAAAAGCCAGCCAAAAACTTTCTGGCGTAAAATGCCAGAACTGGCACCTTTCTTGGCATTAAACGCCCATTTTGGCACCCAGGGTGGCGTTTAACTCCAACTTGAAGCATATGCACGTGTAAGCTTGAAAGCCCAGCCCAAAAACTCACCAAGTGGGTCCCAGAAGTGGATTTCTGCACTATCTGCACTTAGTTACTCATTTTCTGTAGACCTAAGTTACTAGTCTAGTATAAAAATTACTTTTAGAGATTCATTTTGTAACTTATTTTACACTTCATATTGTACCTTTTACGGCATGAGTCTCTAAACCCCATAGGTGGGGGTGAGGAGTTCTGCTGTGTCTCAATGGATTAATGCAATTACTATTGTTTTCTATTCAATCACGCTTGATTCTGTTCTACGATACTCACTCGTACTTCAAACTAGAGAAGACGATGATCCGTGACACTCATCATCATTCTCACATCTATGAATGCATGCCTGACAACCACTCCCGTTCTACATGAGCTCAACGTAGTCATTTGGTGACAGCTTGAGTGCGTATCTCTTGGGTCTCTAATCCACGGACCGAGTCTGTGAGATCAGAACCTTCGTGGTATAGGCTAGAACCAATTGGCAGCATTTCTGGGATCCGAAAAGTCTAAACCTTGTCTGTGGTATTCCGAGTAGGATCTAGCAAGGGATGACTGTGACGAGCTTCAATCTCACAAATGTTGGGCATAGTGATAGTGTGCAAAAGGATAGAGAGATCCTATTCCGATGCTAGTGAGAACCGACAGATGATTAGTCGTGCGGTAGCTGTACCTGGTATTTTTTATCCGAGACGAGAAATCCGACAGTTGATTAGCTGTGCAGAGATCGTACCTGGTATTTTTCATCCGAAAGGATCATACAGCTTACCATTGAAGGAAGCCATGCGTGTTTAGAGAAGAAGACAGTAAGAAAGCAGATATTCAGGTGACAGAGCATCTCCGGAACCTCAACCTGTTCCTCATTACTGAATCGCAAGTACCATTTATTTCATGTTATTTACTTTTCATAAACAAAATCAATTATATCATTTGAACCTCCTGACTAAGATTTACAAGATAACCATAGCTTGCTTGAAGCCGACAATCTCTGTGGGATTGACCCTTACTCACGTAAGGTATTACTTGGACGACACAGTGCACTTGCTGGTTAGTTGTGCGGAGTTGTGAAAAGTGTAATCACAATTTCATGCACCAATGGCCAAGTCATATGAATCAAACAAAATGTTCATTGTGGCATTTTATCGAACATGTGGTATGCAATGTGCAAGTTCATCACAATTAAGCTCAAATTTGATCATAACCAATCCAACCATCAAGCAACAACACTTTGCAATACAAAGAAACAACAAAGAAAGCAACGAATTCAATCTAAGAAACATAAAAGAAATGAAATCAATTGCAAAAATATTAACATAAATAGAAAGGAAAAATAAGAACCTGAGATATAGAGGTTCAAAAGAACAAGAACTAGGGAGGGACAATGGCCCTTCTTATAACCACTGCAAAATCACGGCGTTTGGTTTTGCCAGAAAAAGACGCACCGGAAGAGAGAACTCACCGATGGTGAATAGAGAAAAGAGAAAGGAATGAAAGAAAGAATGAAAAAAGAAGAGAGGTAAGAGAAAGAGAGAGAGAAAGGGGCCGCCGGCGGTGGGCTGACGGCAGCAGTGGCCGGCGGCGGGGAGCGGCGGAGCTGGGCAGAGAAGAGGGAGAGAGCAGCTGTGAAGGAAAGCCCTGTTAATGCCTAGAACGCGATGCGTGCAGGCGCACAGGAGCCTGTGCGGACGCACAGAAGGCGCATGATAAACCACTATTTTATGGTTTATCTTGTGCTCAATTGAGTGGTTTTTATCAACTCTTTACCCACTTATTCATACTAATCGCATGTTTTACGTTTTCCTTCCTGATTTTGTGCTATGATTGAAAACATGTTTCTTTGGCCTTTAAATTGCTAATTATTAATCCTCTCCTATTACCATTCGATGCCTTAATGTGTGTGTTAAGTGATTTCAGAAATTACAGGACAGGAATGACTCAGAGGATGGAAAGGAAGCATGCAAAAGTGGAAGGAATACAAGAAGTTGAAGAAATTGCTAAGCTGTCAGCCTGACCCTCTCGCACTAAAACGGTCATAACTTAAGCTACAGAGGTCCAAACGATGCGGTTCTAGTTGCGTTGGAAAGCTAACGTCCGGGGCTTCAATTTGATATATAATATGCCATAGTTTCCCTGACGCTAAGCGACGCGAATGCGTGCTCCACGCGGATGCGTCGCAGTGACAAAAATCAGCGTGGCAGATTTCTTCTCCAGCGATTTCTGGGCTGTTTTCGACCCAGTTTTTGGCCCGGAAAACACAGATTAGAGACTATAAAGTGGGGGAATCCATTCATTCATAAATATCAGCTCATAATTCACTTTTCATAATTTAGATGTAGTTTTTAGAGAGAGAGGTTCTCTCCTCTCTCTTAGGATTTAGGATTATGATTCCTCTTAAAGGAATTAGGATTTCTTATTATTTAAACTTTATTATTTCAACTTACAATTTCTTCCGAGTTCCAGGTTCAATGTCCTTTTTATTTATTTTATCAATTTAGCTTATGAACTCTTTATGTTTGGATTAATTTCCTTTTATTAATGCAATTGAGGTATTTCAGATTTATGGTTCTTATTTAGCTTTTTATATTCTTGGCTTTAACTGATTAACTGGAGGCTCTTGAGTTATCAAACTTATCGTGATTGATTGTTATGTCTGCTAATTGAATTGAATTCCACTAACTCTAGTCTTTCCTTAGGAGTTGGCTAGGACTTAGGGATCTAACTAATTAGTCCACTTGATTTTTCCTTGCTTTCGTAAAGGTTAACTAAGTGAGATTAACTTCAATTCTCATAAGAATAACTAGGATAGGACTTCCGAATTTTTATACCTTGCCGAGAGTTTATTTTATAGTTATTTATTTATTTTACTTGTCATTTAAATTATTTGTCCCTTACTTTCAAAACCCCAATTTACAAAACTCATAACCAATAATAAGAACATACCTCGCTGCAATTCCTTGAGAAGACGACCCGAGGTTTAAATACTTCGGTTATCAATTTTAAAGGGGTTCGTTACTTGTGACAACCAAAACATTTGTAAGAAAGGATGATTGCTTGGTTTAGAAACTATACTTGCAACGGGAATTTATTATGAATTCTAAACCGTCAATCATTTGTTCTTCAGCGCAACTTAGAAGGGTGCAAACGCACACAGCGTGCGATCGCTGCGACCAGAGTGGTTGGAAAAAGACGTGCGGACGCACAAAGACGTGTGACCGCACAGACAGTTTTTTTTTGTACTTGAGGATAGAATCATGTGTGCTTGCGCACACAAGTCCGTGCGCACGCACAAGGGCCAAAAATGGGGGAGGTTGATCAGGCGCACAAGCTGTTCCCTCGCTCCCACCAGAGGGGTTTTCAATTGGTGTGCGGGCGCACACGTCTGTGCGGCCTGTAACACCCTAATTAGCCTAAGCTTTACCTCACGTTGTAAAGCAAAGGTTAACCAGAGACTACGATAGTTCTAAAGCTCATATGTATAATATATAGAAAGAATAATATAATCTAAAAGCCCGATGAAGGATATAGCTCAAAAACAGGATTTGAAAAGCGCAAAGCGTATTAACGAAGCTACTATCTTAAAGCATAAGAAACAGAAGTAATATAAACAAGGTAATAGTACAATAGTTTAATATCATAAGAAAACTAGCGATGACTCGCGGAGTTTACGCTGGCTAGCCATATACAGACCATATAGAAACCTGACAGTTTTAAAAATAGCTTATACAAGTTTTTCTCTCATAAATATGCTTCTAGGCAAAACAAAATAAAAAAGAGAGATGTATAAATAGACAAACCAAAAAGACTCCAAAAGAATCCAAGATCCTCCGCTCCTGTCACCATCTAAAGCAACTCACCGAGGTGGGTTGCAACCTGCATCTGAAAAACACAACAAAGATATGGTATGAGAACCGGAGGTTCTCAGTATGGTAACAGTGCCCAGTGATGTAGGATATAAGACCCCGGGACGCCAAAGGCAATCCTAAGCTCCACATCCATCACAAGATTCAAGCTTAAAGCATTCTAAAACAAAAAGCATAATATAAACCTCATCATAAATAAACCGGGTGATCTATCTTAAGGGAGTTCTAATTCTAAACAAACACCGCTGTCCCACAGCCTTCACCAACCTATCCTCCATGTGATCCCATCGCCACCGCCTTCCGAACCTCCTCAATCCCAGTAGAAAGCACAATTAATAATAATGCATGTAATTCATAAGTAACAGCATACAAGGCAAGTAGATCAAATAAGCAATTAGACATGTTATTCAATTAGGCATACAATTACAAATCGGCAAAGCAAGAAACAGGTAGAAAATGCATATGATGAATGCCTGCCCTACTGGCTGTGATATCACATTGTCGGTTCAATTGCCAACCCGACAAATCTCCATAGAGACGTCGCCCTTCGGATTTCTCATATGGGAAGCCCCGAGATATAGTGCCCGGATCACTGTTCAGGTACCGGCGCCTGCACGCTCTATAGGTCCGAAGGGATGCGAGCGGGATAATCTTGCCACAGACCTCATATCTCAATGCAAGCGGGACGAACCACCGCCCTTACGCCGCCGCCGCTACCTCAACAGGCGGGATCCAACCACCGTCCCTGCCGGGTGCATAGTGTCTCATATTCTCAGTAAAAATAATATTTCAGTGGTTTTCAGAAAACATTTTTAGTATACAGAGATCCATCGTCTCAATCCGAGTCCTCGACTCATCTCTACCACTGTCCCGTTCATAACTCAGTTTCCAAGGTCAAAAGTTCATCCTTCTTTATCTTGTATATCACTCATCCTCCACCCAAGGTCAAATCATCCTTAGCACGCCAGAAACCTAGGCCTCCGTTTTCTAATTTATCATAAAACAGTGTTCTAGAAACCTTAAGTTACATCCTATGTTCCAATACTCAAAATTAAATCCATAACTTTTAAAATGGTGTTTTAGAAGCTTACAACCATGTTGGGAAGGTAGAACAGTTCAAAACAAATAAAATTTTGAGAAACAGGACGTGTGCGGCCGCACAAGGGTCTATGCGTGCGCACACTCCTGAGAGTTTTAAAATGCGCACGTACACATAGGGGTGTGCGTACGCACAGGTGTCAATTTTTACAAGGATCTGTTCACTCGCACAACCTGTGCCAGCGCCCCCAACAGACTGACCTTCCCGACGTGTGCGTCCGCACAGACCTGTACGTCCGCACAGGTTAAAGTTTTTCCTTAGATGTGTGTGCGCACAAGCTGTGCTAGCGCTGAGAACAGAACGCACTTCCCTGCCTGTGCGTGCGCACAGACGTGTGCATCCGCACACATCAAAAATCATGAAATTCTGCAACTTTGCAGAATTTCATATTTTTAACACCAAATTTGAAGGATCATAACTTCCTCTACAAAATTCCAATTTTCAAAAATTTTATATCGATTTAAAGAGTTTTCAAAGATCTTTAATTATAAACAAATTTCAATCAATTTTGAAAACTGAGGAAAAAGTTCACCAAAAACTCAATTTTACCTACTTTACAATTTACACAATTTCTTACCATACACATCTCAAACCATACCATACCATCCGAAACTCCATTTTTCATCAAAATGTACCTATTGTATCATAATAAACTAACCTTAACACATTCTCCTTCTCATTTCATTACTTTCAATTCCAACATCAACCATATAACACTTATGATCAAAATCACCATCACACTCACCATTTCATAAGTCATCATACTACAATTATCATAAGGAACCAACTTCCAATCCATACAATTATTCAACATCAACATATCATTAAAATTCATCATAATCAACCCAACAATCATCAATCCATCATCATATAACACACCAACCATCATTTTAGTTCAACCTATCTTATTGGTCACTAGCCTATGTGTCCATGAATATTATATACTACATAGAGGAAACCGAAACCATACCTTGGCCGATTCCATTTATGCACCCAAATTCCAACTTAGCACAAACAAGCTTCCAACCTCAATCCAAGCTTTCAATTCTACTCCAATAAGCACAATTAATTTCTAAGAGCTCCCAAAGCCACAATAACCAAACTTTATACATATAAATCACCTTAAATCAACCTAGGGTTCCAATTAAACATAAATCCACAAGGGTTTAGTGGCCCTTACCTTCTCCAACAGATTTACTAGCAAGAATCTAAGGCTAAGCAAGGATTAGAGCAAACCTAAACACCAAGAATCACAACAACTCATTTAATCAAAAACCCTATAAACCTGACATTTTGAGGAGAGAAACTGAGAGGGATTCGGGCTTTTCTTACCAGTTTCTTATATGAGTTTTGTAGAGCTCTTCACAAGAAACACGTAGCCGCTGACGGCACGCAAATCGGAGCTCTTTAGCTCAAGATATGAGCTTTGGAAGAAGATGATGAATAGTGCTCACTCTCTTCTCCACTCCTCCTTTCAATTTCTGATTGTGTGTGCTTTTTAGTGTGTTGTGATGCTGGTTGGTTCATTAATTGAGCCTTTTATATGTTGGGCTTGGGCCCAACTTGGGCCCGGTCCAACCCGTTAGCGTTTTTAGCCCGTTTGGCCCAACTTCGGGCCAAACCTTTAAAATTAACGCCCGGTTTTCCATTTCTAACATTTTTCAAATGTTTTTGCCAGTTTTCACTTTTTCTCATGCGGTACCGGGTAGACTTGAATCGGTTCAACTGGTTCAACTGTCGGTTCGCGGTTCTTCACGGTTTTTCGCAGAAGGCACATCTTCTTACTCAGAAAAACCCACTGAGTCCAAAAATCACCTTTAAATCCTCAAATTCTCACTCTAACTTTTCAGAATTTAATTTGGGCAATTAATCACTTAATTAACCGGTTGATTAGACGCGGTTCTTACATTCTCCCAACCAAAATAAGAAGTTTTTCCCTCAAAATTTGAATTACCTGAGAAAAGCTCAGGATAATCCTTTCGCATTTCAGACTCCAATTCCCAAGTGTGCTCTTCTACACCTGCTCGCTCCCAAGCAACTTTTACCAACGAGACTTCCTTTCCTTGCAGCTTCTTTACACTAGTGTCATCGATTCTCACTAGCGTTACTTGGAAAGTTCAGTTCTCCTCCAACTCAACTGACTCAGGCTCCAACACATGAGCCGCATCCGACGTGTACTTACGGATTGTTGAAGCTTCTGTTCATCTTGCTGAGCCCTTTGTATTTCTGATTTAAGCGTGCTTGAGATTTGTAGCTGGTTCAAACAAGCTCTTCTGGAAACTTCACCAATATCCAGCTTAAGATCCACAAACTTATCTACTAGCTCCTCTTCCTTAATCCTCATCCAAGCTATCGTTAGAGATTTCCGACTCAAAGCGTCTGCTACCACGTTCGCCTTTCCAGGGTGATAACTCAACTCGAAATCATAATCTTTAAGCGATTCTATCCATCTTTTCTGGTGCATATTTAGCTCTTTCTGATCAAAGATATACTTGAGACTCTTATGATTAGAAAAGACGCTAAACTTTACTCCGTACAAGTGGTATCTCCAAATCTTCAATGCAAACACAACCGCCACTAATTCCAAGTCATGAGTGGGGTAATTCACCTCATGCGGTCTCAGCTGACGTGATGCATAAGCCACCACATTCCGATGTTGCATCAACACGCAACCCAAACCTTTCAGTGACGCATCACAATATACTTCAAACGGTTCATGCGATTCCGGTAAGATTAAAACAGGTGCTGAAGTTAACCTCTACTTTAAAGTCTGAAAACTCTCTTCGCACTCCGATGTCCACTGGTCCACGAAATTATGATCACACTTTTTACAACTTCACACAACAAACCAGCAAGTGCACTGGGTTGTCCAAGTAATACCTTACGTGAGTAAGGGTCGATCCCACGGAGATTGTCAGCTTGAAGCAAGCTATAGTCATCCTGTAAATCTTAGTCAGGCGAATTCAAATGGTTATGAGGTTTCGATAATTAAAAGATAAATAAAACATAAAATAAAGATACTTATATAATTCATTGGTGGGAATTTCAGATAAGCGTTTGGAGATGTTTTGTTGTTTTTGAACCTTTTCTTTCCTATTGTCTTCTTCCAATCATGTGTGCTCCCTTCCATGGCAAGCTGTATTATCCTCTCGGATGAAAAATACCAGGTACGGTTTCTGCACGGCTAATCAACTGTCGGATTTCTCGTCTCGGATGAAAAATACCAGGTACAGCTACTGCACTGCTAATCATCTGTCGGTTCTCACTAGCGTCGGAATAGGATCTCTCTATCCTTTTACACACTGTCACTGCGCCCAACATTCACGAGTTTGAAGCTCGTCACAGTCATCCCTTCCCAGATCCTACTCGGAATACCACAGACAAGGTTTAGACTTTTTGGATCTTAGGAATGCTGCCAATTGGTTCTAGCCTATACCACGAAGGTTCTAATCTCACAGATTCGGATGCTCTGTTGTCAGGAGAGACGATGCAAATCGTGGATTAGAGACCCAAGAGATTATACTCCGGCTGTCGTCCAATGACTATGTTGAACATCATGTAGACCGCTTGTGGTTGTCAGGTACGCGGATCTTGGCTAAGCGACTAATGAAGAAAGGGGGTGATTATCACGGGTCACCCCTTCATTCTGACTTAACTGAATTAAGTATGAGAATATATCTTGGAGAAGAATTAAGCGTGAATTGAAAGAGAAACAATAGTACTTGCATTAATTCATGAGGAACAGCAGAGCTCCGCACCTTAATCTATGAGGTGTAGAAACTCCACCGTGGAAAATACACAAGAGAAAGTAGTCTAAGCATGGCCGTGTGGCCAGCCTCCCATGTCTAAGGACTAAACGTCCATAGCTTGATATACAATAGTAAAAAGTGCTATTTATACTAAACTAGTTACTAGGGATTACAGAAATTAAGTAACTAAGTGCAGATAGTGCAGAAATCCAATTTTGGGGCCCACTTGGTGTGTACTTGAGCTGAGCATTGAGCTGTACACGTGCATAGGCCATTTCTAGAGTTAAATGTCAGCTTGGATGCCAGTTTGGACGTTTAACTCCAGTTTTGGTGCAAGTTCTGGCGTTTTACGCCAGTTTGAGCCATCAAATCTTGGGAAAAGTATGGACTATTATATATTGCCGGAAAGCCCAAGATGTCTACTTTCTAACGCAATGAAGAGCGTGCAAATTGGGCTTCTTTAATTTTAGAAAATCCACTTCGAGTGCAGAAGGGTCAGCATCCAACAACATCTGCAATTCTTTCTCAGCCTCTGAATTAGACTTTTGCTCAGGTCCCTCAATTTCAGCTAGAAAATATCTAAAATTACAGTAAAACACACAAACTCATAGTAAAGTCTAGAAATGTGATTTTTGTGTAACAACCCTGATTTTCGAGTATACGAGATCTTTTTTGAAGGCACGGAATCCTCCGGAAGATCAGTAAGGGGAGAACCTCTGATATATCATCAAGTATCTCAATCCTCATTGTCATTATGTCATCTTTAAGATAGAACCTTTTATGAGGCAAGCTCAATAACGCAGTCACGAAGAACCTAGTTTTTAAACCGTATCGGTTAGGAGTTTTGATTTGGTTTTTCGTAAATAGTCTCAGTTTGACAAATCGGACTCGATTTATGAGACAAGAGAGATAATAGGATGATATTATCATTATATTACTATTAGTAGCTTCTTGAATGATATTATAAGGTTACCTGATCAGTTTTAGTTAAAAACAGAAAACCGGTTTAACCGGGTTCACAATTTACTGGTGCAGCTTAGCACCAGCACTCTCTGATGACTTTAGAAATGCTAAGGCCTCATTATTCATGTTTTATTATCATAATAAATATGTTACTAGTGTCATTTATGCTAGTTGCTCAGAAAATAATTTTTAGGGATGTTTTTGCAAGTGTTCTGATACATCTAGTTTTACTAGTTATACACCTGAGATATTTTAATATTATTTTAATCCACCTCCAAGCCAACCAATCACAACTCACCCTACACACCCAAAACCCTCAAGGCTGGCTCATTTTCACTTTGTGGCCGAAAATAGGTAGAGAGAAAAAGAGAGAAAAGTTCTTAGTTCCAAATCTTCAAAGCTTGATTTCTGCTGAACTAAAACTAAAATCAAAATTCCAATCCGACCAAAATGATCCTCTCTTCTTTCTCTACATGATCATATGACTTATCAAGGCTGGAATCAAGGTGATTTGGCTGCGCCATCTCTCTTTTGATTCGGTTTCAAGGAAACATGGTTAAATATGTGTTTTCTTGATGTGATTTAGGAGGAAAAAGTGCTTAAGGACCACCTGAAAGTTTAATTGAATTAGGAGCAGCAAAACCAGGTAGGGTGTCACAAAATTAATCTTGATTATTTTTTTTTGAGTTGTGTGAATGTTGTATAAATTGGCTATGCTAAAAATTAGTTGCATATATGATTGATTCTTGGTGAAAATTTGGTGAAATTTTGATGAAATTTGATGAAATTCAAGCTTTAAAGTTCATGTTCTTGGGCAGCTGGAAAAACGAAACCCTAAGCTTAAATTGAGGTTCAATTTGTGTTGAAATCATGTAGAAAAGAAAACGAACTAGGGCAACATAGTTAGTCCTGGAATTGCGAATAGGGTTAGGTATTATATGAAAAGTTAAACTGTTTCAGTATAGACTTAATGAACCTATACTTGGGACAGGCTAACTATTCATATCGAAATTTACATAAGCTTTAAATACATACGTTAAGCAGAGAAAAGAGTAACCAGAGCAGAGTAAAGAGATACAGAGAATAGAGTAACCAGAGTAGAGAAAAGAGATCAAGAGAAAAGAGTAATTTGATAAAGAGAAATAGTTTGAGTCAAGATGTTGTAAAAGTAAAAGCTGTAGAGTTTGTATAGTATGATTGAACAGCAAAAGAAAGAGGTACTGCATAAGAATGTGAAAGTGATGATGAATAATGAGAATGTTAATGAATGATGATAATGAGAATGATTATGTAAGAATCTGCTGCAGAGAGGTAGTCAGATAGATGGTGGTACGACCACAGAGAATGCTTTCCTGGGATACCTTGCTATAATGCTTTGCTGTAAGACAGAGGTTGCTTACAGTGAGTGTGTTGTTGCTCCTGTAAGACAGAGGTTGCTTACAGTGAGTATGTTGTTGCTCCTGTAAGACAGAGGTTGCTTACAGTTAGTCTGTTGGGCGTATATCGGCTAATAAGTGCCGCCCTGCAAGACAAAGGTTGCTTGCAGTGGATACCCTGCAAGACAAAGGTTGCTTGCAGTGGATATTGCCAACAGGAAAGCCTTATCCAGACAGAGGTTGCTGGGTAACGTCGTTACATAACGTCCTTCTAGTATGATCATGACGTACCAGAAATTGGGTCGTTACATTTTGCATAAAAACTAATAAAAATATAATAAAAAATAACTAAAACATACTAAAAACTTTGTAAAAACAATGCTAAAAAGGGTATAAATTATTCGCTCATCATCCACACAAATGGCACCTCTTTCCTTGTTAATTTCATCATCGGTAGTGCAATCCGGGAAAATCCTTCAATAAATATCCGATAATATCCAGCTAAACCCAAAATGCTCTTGACTTCGGTCACAGTCGTCGGTCTTTCCCATTCCATCACCGCTTCTACCTTAGAAGGATCTACAGCTATTCCTCCTTTACTCACCACGTGGCCTAAGAACTTTACTTCCTCCTTCCAGAACTCGCACTTTGACAACTTAGCGTACAACTTCCGCTCCTTCAAGATTTGCAACACAATTTTCAAGTGTTCCTCATACTCTCTTGCCGTCTTAGAGTAAACCAATATGTCATCTATGAAAACCACCACGAATTTTGTTGAAAAAGGGACGAAAGACTCTGTTCATGTAATCCATGAAAACAGCAAGTGCATTCGTTAACCCAAAGGACATTACCGCAAACTCCTAGTGTCCATAGCGTGTTCTAAACGCAGTCTTGGGAATATCATCCTCCTTCACCCTTATCTGATGGTAACCGGATCTCAAATCAATCTTGGAAAACACTCTAACTCCTTGTAATTGATCCATCAAGTCATCTATTCTTGGCAGCGGGTACTTGTTCTTCACGGTCACCTTGTTCAACTGTCGGTAATCCACGTACAAACGCATTCCCCCATCTTTCTTCTTAACCAATAAAACTGGCGCTCCCCACGGTGATACACTCGGCCGAATGAACCTCTTGTTCAGAAGCTCTTCCAACTGAGTCTTTAACTCTGCCAGCTCTATCAGAGCCATTCTATACGGCGCAATCAACACTGGCCTAGCTCCCGGCACCAAGTCGATCGCAAATTCAATTTTTCTCTGAGGTGGGAACTCAGCAATATCTTCCAGGAATACTTCTGGAAAATCTCTAACCACTGGTATCTGATCTAAGCTCTGGGCATCACCCAACGCATTAGCAGCAAACAAAATATAACCCTGACACTCCTCCCCACTACAGTGCACCATTACAGAGTTCAGGTAATACCCCGTAGCTACCACTGCTCCATTTTCTCCTTCCAGCAAAAACCGAATTGTCCGTTCAAAACAATCCAACAAAACCCGGTTCTTCAACAACCAATCAAACCCCAAAATCATCTCCAGTCCCACCATCGGTAAACAGATCAAATCGTGCACAAAGTCTCTACCCTTAAGCTTGAAACCTACTTGTCTACAACCTGACCTAGTCATAACTGTTTGATGCGGAGTATGTACATGCAGATCAAAAGGTAACTCTGACACTTTCAAGCCTAATTCCTCAACTTTAGCAAACGAAATAAACGAATGCGAAGCTCCAGTATCATATAACGCAACTAAGGATTTATCACCAATTAAACATATACCTCTCATCAACGGATCTGCCTTAGAAGCATCCTTGGCATTCACAGCAAAGACTCGACCTTGATGCTGACTCTGGCCTGCATTCTGATTCCTCCCACGAGTGCAATCCCTCGCGAAATGACCAGGCAAGCCACAGTTGAAGCACCCACCTATACCAATCTTGCAAGAGTCATATGGATGAAAACGTCCACAACGATCACAAGCTAAATCCGAAGAACCCTTACTCTAATTTCCTCTCCCTTTGCCACGCTGAATCTGGTCGTGTGTGTTCTTTCTGAAGCCTCCTTGACCTTGAGGCGCATATCCTCCTCTCTTGAAGCTTTGTCCTCTCAGATGAAGGTACTTGCCACGCCCACGACTAGAACTCCCTCCATGAGAATTCTTAGATGCCGCCACGGTCATGGCATACTTCTCCACTACTCTAGCCTTATTCACCAAGTCGGAGAAGACACGGATCCCCATAGGTGCCATGATGAGCGGATAATTTATACCCTTTTTGGCATTGTTTTTACATAGTTTTTAGCATGTTTTAGTTACTTTTTATTATATTTATATTAGTTTTTATTCAAAAATCACATTTCTGGACTTTACTATGAGTTTGTGTGTCTTTCTATAATTTCAGGAATTTTCTGGCTGAAATTGAGGGATATGAGCAAAAATCTGATTCAGAGGCTGAAAAAGAACTGCAGATGCTGTTGGATTCTGAACCTCCTGCACTCGAAGTAGATTTCCTAGAGCTACGGAAGCCCAATGGGCACGTTCTTAATTGTGTTGGATAGTAGACATCTTGGGCTTTTCAGCAACATATATTAGTCCATACTTTGCCCGAGATTTGATGGCCCAAACTGGCACTAAAAGCCAGCCAATAACTTTATGGCGTAAAGCGCCCAAACTGGCACCAGAACTGGAGTTAAACTCCCAAACTGGCACCCAAGCTGGTGTTTAACTCTAAGAACAGCCTATGCACGTGAAAGCTTCAATGCTCAGCCCAAGCACACACCAAGTGGGCCCTGGAAGTGGATTTCTACACTATCTTCACTTAGTTACTCATTTTCTGTAAACCTAGGTTACTAGTTTAGTATAAAAACTACTTTTAGAGATTTATTTTATATCTTATGTAACTTTTTACATCTGAGAACCCTTGGACAGGAGGCTGGCCTCACGGCCATGCCTAGGCTATTTTCACTTATGTATTTTCTACGGTGGAGTTTCTACACCTTATAGATTAAGGTGATGAGCTCTGCTATTCTTCAAGAATTAATGGAAGTACTATTGTTTTTCTTTAAATTCACGCCTACTTCTTCTCCAAGATATACTCTTGTACTTAATCCAGTTAAGTCAGAATGAAGGGGTGACCTGTGACAATCACCCACTATCTTCGTTACTCGCTTAGCCAAGATCCGCGTGCCTGACAACCACAAGCGGTCTACATGATGTTCAACATAGTCATTGGACAACAGCCAGAGTATATTCCCTTTGCTATCTAATACACAGACCGAGTCCGTGAGATTAGTATCTTCGTGGTATAGGCTAGAACCATTGGCAGCATTCCTGAGATCCGGAAAGTCTAAACCTTGTCTGTGGTATTTCGAGTAGGATCTGGGAAGGGATGACTGTGAAGAGCTTTAAACCTGCGAATGTTGGGCACAGTGACAGTGTGCAAAAGGATAGAGAGATCTTATTCCGACGCTAGTGGGAACCAACAGATGATTAGCCGTGCGGTAGCTGTACCTTAGAGATTTATTTTATATCTTATGTAACTTTTTACATCTGAGAACCCTTGGACAGGAGGCTGGCCTCACGGCCATGCCTAGGCTATTTTCACTTATGTATTTTCTACGGTGGAGTTTCTACACCTTATAGATTAAGGTGATGAGCTCTGCTATTCTTCAAGAATTAATGGAAGTACTATTGTTTTTCTTTAAATTCACGCCTACTTCTTCTCCAAGATATACTCTTGTACTTAATCCAGTTAAGTCAGAATGAAGGGGTGACCTGTGACAATCACCCACTATCTTCGTTACTCGCTTAGCCAAGATCCGCGTGCCTGACAACCACAAGCGGTCTACATGATGTTCAACATAGTCATTGGACAACAGCCAGAGTATATTCCCTTTGCTATCTAATACACAGACCGAGTCCGTGAGATTAGTATCTTCGTGGTATAGGCTAGAACCATTGGCAGCATTCCTGAGATCCGGAAAGTCTAAACCTTGTCTGTGGTATTTCGAGTAGGATCTGGGAAGGGATGACTGTGAAGAGCTTTAAACCTGCGAATGTTGGGCACAGTGACAGTGTGCAAAAGGATAGAGAGATCTTATTCCGACGCTAGTGGGAACCAACAGATGATTAGCCGTGCGGTAGCTGTACCTGGTATTTTTCATCCGAGACGAGAAATCTGACAGTTGATTAGCCGTGCAGAGATCGTACCTGGTATTTTTCATCTGAGAGGATCATACAGCTTGCCATGGAAGGGAGCATGCATGGTTGGAAGAAGACAATAGGAAAGCAGAGGTTCAAAAGCAACAAAGCATCTCCAAATACTTATCTGAATTTCCTACCAATGAATTACATAAGTACCTTTATTTTATTTTATGTTTTATTTATCTTTTAATTATCAAAACCTCATAACCATTTGAATCTGTCTGACTGAGATTTACAAGATAACCATAGCTTGCTTCAAGCCAACAATCTCCGTGGGATCAACCCTTACTCACGTAAGGTATTACTTGGACGACCCAGTGCACTTGCTGGTTAGTTGTGCGGAGTTGTGAAAAGTGTGAATCACAATTTCGTCCACCAAGTTTTTGGCGCCATTTCTGGGGATTGTTCGAGTTTGGACAACTGACAGTTCATCTTGTTGCTTAGATTAGGTAATTTTATTTTATGTTTAAACTTTTTATTTTTAATTTCGAAAAATTCAAAAAAAAATTATTTAGTTTTCGAAAAAAAAATAAAATACAAAAAAAAGTGTTCATCAGAATTTTTAAGAATGAATTCTAGAGCTTCATGAGATATGTTAAAACCTGGCTGGCTGTTAAGCCATGTCTAATCTTTTGGACTGAGGTTTTCACTTTCCATTGCAAAAAGGACATGCTAGTATGTGTTATGTTAAAGCTTGGCTGGCCATTTGGCCATGTCTAATTCTTTTGGATTGGAGCTTTAGAGTAACATTGTATGAGCCTTTGGATTCTCATTTAAAATTCTGTGCTGAAGCTTGGCTGGCCATTGGCCATGTCTAATCTTTTGGACCGAAACTTTAGACTAACATTACAGGAATCCTGGAATTCTTATTAAAAATTTTGAATTTCTTTATTTTCTTTTTCAAAATAATTTCGAAAAATATACAAAAAAAATTAATAAAACCATAAAAACCAAAAAATTTGTGTTTCTTATTTAAGTTTAGTGTCAAATTTTAAATTTGGTGTCAATTGCATATTTTTTATTTTTTCTAAAATTTTCGAAAATTCATGTATTGTGTTCATCTTTGATCTTCAAGTTGTTCTTGATGATTTTCCTTATTTGATTTTTACATTTTCTTGTTTTGTGCTTTTTGTTGTTTTTCATATGTATTTTTGAATTATTAGTGTCTAAAGTTTAAAAATTTTTAAGTTTGGTGTCTTGCATATTTTTCTTTTCTTAAATATTTTCAAAAATGTGTTCTTGATGTTAATCATGATCTTCAAAGTGTTCTTGGTGTTCATCTTGACATTCAAAGTGTTCTTGCATGCATTATTTCTTTTGATCTTAAAATTTTTATGTCATGTGTCATTTTTTTGTTTTTCATAAAGTTTGAAATTTTGGGTTAATTTAGTCAAAATTTTTAAATTTTAGTTGTTTCTTGTTAGTCAAGTCAAAATTTCAAATTGAAAATTCTATCTTTTCAAATCTTTTTCAAAATCAAATCTTTTTCATTTTTCTTTCATGTTTTTCGAAAAATCATTCCAAAAATTTTTCAAAATCTTTTTCTTATTTTTATTTCAAAATTTCGAAATTATTGCTAACATTTAATGTTTTGAGTCAAAAATTTCAAGTTCTTGCTTGCCTGTTAAGATAGGTTCAATCTTTAAATTCTAAAATCATATCTTTTAGTTTCTTGTTAGTCAAGTCATCAACTTTAATTTCAAAAATCAAATCTTTTTAATTTCCTTTTCAATCTTTTTCAAAATAAATTTCAAATCATATCTTTTTAAAATTTCAATTTCAAAATCTTTTTCTAACTTCTTATCCTTTCAAAATTGATTTTCAAATCTTTTTCAATTAACTACTTGACTTTTTGTTTGATTTTTTAAAAGTTTACTATTTCTTATCTTTTTCAAAACCACCTAACTACTTTTCTCCCTCATTAATTTCGGAAACTAACTAACAACTTTCTCAAAAATCTTTTTAATTAATTAATTTATTTAGTTTTCATATTTTTATTTCTTTTCTTAATTTTCGAATTCTAACTTAATTAATTAAATAAAAATAAAAATATTTTTCTTCTCCCTCTTTTTAAATTCGAATTTCTTCTCTCTCTCATCTCTTTCTATTTATTTTATTTATTTACTAACACTTCTCTTCTTCTCATAATTCGAACCCTCTCCCTCTCTCTGTGTTCGAATTCTTCTTATTCATTCTCTACTTCATTCTTCTATTCTTCTACTCACATAAAGGAATCTCTATACTGTGACATAGAGGATTCCTCTTCTTTTCTGTTCTTTTCTTTTTCATATGAGCAAGAACAAGGATAACGACATTCTTGTTGAAGATGATCCTGAACCTGAAAGGACTCTGAAGAGGAACCTAAGAGAAGCTAAAGC
Organism: Arachis ipaensis; assembly: GCF_000816755.2. Taxonomy (NCBI): domain Eukaryota; kingdom Viridiplantae; phylum Streptophyta; class Magnoliopsida; order Fabales; family Fabaceae; genus Arachis; species Arachis ipaensis. The sequence goes on along the minus strand of NC_029787.2, from coordinate 60,176,060 downwards.
ACAACACTCTGGAGAGGACCTTATAGAAATTTTCTAAAATGAAGAAGACATGGCAGCCGAAAATAACAACAATGGTGGAGATGCAAGGAAGATGCTTGGTGACTTTACTGCACCAACTTCTGACTTCTATGGAAGAAGCTTCTCAATTCCTGCAATTGGAGCAAACAACTTTGAGCTTAAGCCTCAATTAGTTTCTCTAATGCAGCAGAATTGCAAGTTTCATGGACTTCTATTGGAAGATCCTCATCAGATTTTAGCTGAATTCATGCAAATTTGTTATACTGTTAAGACCAATGTGGTTGATCCCGAGGTCTACAGACTTATGCTTTTTCCCTTTGCTGTAAGAGACAGAGCTAGGATATGGTTGGACTCACAACCTAAAGAAAGCCCAAACTCTTGGAAAAAGTTAGTCAATGCTTTCTTGGCCAAATTTTTTCCACCTCAAAAGTTGAGCAAGCTTAGAGTGGAAGTCCAAACCTTCAGACAGAAGGAAGGTGAATCCCTCTATGAAGCTTGGGAAAGATACAAGCAATTGATCATAAGGTGTCCTTCTGACATGCTTTCAGAATGGAGCATCCTATGCATATTCTATGATGGTCTGTCTGAATTATCCAAGATGTCATTGGACCACTCTGCTGGTGGATCTCTTCATCTGAAGAAGACGCCTACAGAAGCCCAGGAACTCATTAAAATGGTTGAAAATAACCAGTTTATGTACACTTCTGAAAGAAATCCTGTGAATAATGAGACAACTCAGAAGAAAGGAGTTCTTGAGATTGATACTCTGAATGCCATATTGGCTCAGAACAAAAAATTGACTCAGCAAGTCAATATGATTTCTCAGAGTCTGACTGAAATGCAAGCTGCATCAGGCAGTACTAAAGAAGCCTCTTCTAAAGGAGAAGCTTATGACCCTGAGAATCCTGGAATGGAGAAGTGAATTACATGGGAGAATCCTATGGAAACACCTATAATCCTTCATGTAGGAATCATCATAATTTCTCATGGAAGGATCAGCAGAAGCCTCAACAAGGCTTCAAAAATAATAATGGTGGGAGAAATAAGTTTGGCAATAGCAAGCCTTTTCCATCATCTTCTCAGCAACAGACAGAGAATTCTAAGCAAAGTATTTCTGACTTAGCAACCATAGTCTCTGATCTATCTAAGACCATTCTCAGTTTCATGACTGAAACAAGGTCCTCCATTAGAAATTTGGATGCACAAGTGGGTCAGTTGAGTAAAAGAGTTACTGAAATCCCTCCTAGTACTTTTTCAAGCAATACAGAAGAGAATCCAAAGAGAGAGTGCAAGGCCATCACTATATCCAAAATGGCCGAACCTGTAGAGGAGGAAGAGGCAGTGATTTCCAGTGAGGAAGACCACAATGGACGTTCACTGACCACTAAGGAGTTCCCTAATGAGGAACCAAAGGAATCTGAGGCTTATACAAAGACCATAGAGATTCCACTGAACTTACTGTTGCTATTCATGGGCTCTGATGATTATTCTTCCTCTGAAGAGGATGAAGATATTGTTGAAGAGCAAGTTGCTCAGTATCTAGGAGCAATCATGAAGTTGAATACTAAGTTATTTGGTAATGAGACTTGGGAGGATGAACCTCCATTGCTCATCAATGAACTGAATGCTTTGGGGCAACTGAAATTACCTTAGAAGAAACTGGATCCCGGAAAGTTCTTAATACTTTGTACCATAGGCACCATGACCTTTGAGAAGGCTCTATGTGACCTGGGGTTAGGAATAAACCTCATGCCACTCTCTGTAATGGAAAAAGTAGGGATCTTTGAAGTACAAGCTGCTAAATTCTAACTAGAACTGGCAGACAAATCAAGGAAACAGGCTTATGGACTTGTAGAGGATGTCTTAGTGAAGGTTGAAGACCTGTACATTGATAAGCGGATAATTTATACGCTTTTTGACATTGTTTTTAGTATGTTTTTAGTAGGATCTAGTTACTTTTAGGGATGTTTTCATTAGTTTTTATGTTAAATTCACATTTCTAGACTTTTCTATGAGATTGTGTGTTTTTCTGTGATTTTAGGTATTTTCTGACTGAAATTGAGGGACTTGAGCAGAAATCAAATTCAGAGGTTGAAAAAGGACTGCTGATGCTGTTGGATTCTGACCTCCCTGCACTCAAAGTGGATTTTCTGGAGCTACAGAACTCGAAATGGCGTGCTTCCAATTGCGTTGGAAAGTAGACATCTAGGGCTTTCGAGCAATATATAATAGTCCATACTTTGGCCAAGAATAGATGACGTAAACTGGTGATCAACGCCAGCTTTCTGCCCAAATCTGGCGTCCAGCGCCAGAAAAGGAGCCAAAACCAGAGTTGAACACCCAAACTGGCACAAAAGCTGGCGTTCAACTCCAAGAAGGACCTCTACACGTGCAACACTCAAGCTCAGCCCAAGCACACACCAAGTGGGCTCCGGAAGTGGATTTATGCATCAATTACTTACTCATGTAAACCCTAGTAGCTAGTTTATTATAAATAGGACCTTTTACTAGTCTTTTTGACAATCTTTGATCCTGGATTGTATTCTGATCATGTGATCACGTTTTGGGGGCTGGCCATCTCAGCCATGCCTGGACCTTTCACTTATGTATTTTCAACGGTAGAGTTTCTACACTCCATAGATTAAGGTGTGGAGCTTTGCTGTTCCTCAAAGATTAATGCAAAGTACTTCTGTTTTCTATTCAATTCATCTTATTTCGCTTCTAAGATATCCATTCGCACCCAAGAACGTGATGAATGTGATGATTATGTGTGACGCTCATCACCATTCTCCCCTATGAACACGTGCCTGACAAACACTTCCGTTCTACATGAAATAAGCTAGAATGAATATCTCTTAGATCTCCTAACCAGAATCTTCGTGGCGTAAGCTAGAATGATGGCGGCATTCAAGAGAATCTGAAAAGTCTAAACCTTGTCTGTGGTATTCCGAGTAGGATTCAATGATTGAATGACTGTGACGAACTTCAAACTTGCGATTGTTGGGCATTAGTGACAGACGCAAAAGGAGGGTGAATCCTATTCCAGCATGATCGAGAACCGACAGATGATTAGCCGTGCTGTGACAGAGCATGTGAGCATATTTTTCACTGAGAGGAGGGGATGTAGCCACTGACAACGGTGATGCCCTTGCATAAAACCAGCCATGGAAAGGAGTAACACTGATTGGATGAAGATAGCAGGAAAGCAGAGGTTCAGAGGAACGAAGGCATCTCCATTCGCTTATCTGAAATTCTCACCAATGAATTACATAAGTATTTCTATCCCTATTTTATTATATTAAATTCGAAAACACCATTATCAATTTATATCTGCCTAACTGAGATTTGCAAGGTGACCATAGCTTGCTTCATACCAACAATCTCCGTGGGATTCGACCCTTACTCACGTAAGGTATTACTTGGACGACCCAGTGCACTCGCTGGTTAGTTGTATCGAAGTTGTGAACCATGGTATTGGCACCATGTTCTTGGCGCCATTGCCAGGGAAAGAAAGAGCCATGAATTTTACATAATCAAAGTGTAATCACGATTGCGCGTACCAAGTTGCTCATGTTGCCAGGGATTGTTTGAGCCTGGACATCACAATTTCGTGCACCAAGGACTAAGTCCCCAGGTTGGAACTTTCTCCTCTTGATGTGCTTATCATGTACAGCCTTCTTCTTTTCCTTGTACAGCCTTGAGTTCTCATAAGCTTCTAGGCGAAGATTTTCTAATTCTTGCAGTTGTAACTTCCTTTAGCTCCGGCTGTCTCAAATCCCATGTTGCACTCTTTTACTGCCCAAAAGGCTTTGTGCTCTACTTCAACTGGGAGATGACAGGCTTTTCCATAAACTAAGCAGAAGGG
>NC_029787.2:60166005-60172096 GCF_000816755.2 Arachis ipaensis | reverse complement strand
GATCTTCTTCTATAACCATGGAGAGGAAGCATGAAAAGCTTCTCTCAATACAAAGTCAAACAGAGCCCCCACACTCAACTTCTAAATTTGGTGTTGGAAAGCCACCATTAAGCTCTGAATCTCTGTAAAGCTCTCTAAGAGCTCACTGTCAAGCTATTGACATTAAAGAAGCACTTATTGGGAGGCAACCCAATGTTATTTAATTGTATTTATTTGTTATTCATTGTCAATTTATGTTTTCTTTAGGTAGATGATCATGTGAGGTCACAAAAACAACTGCAGAATTAAAGCGGAATCAAAAATAGCATAAAAAATAGCACACCCTGGAGGACAGGCTTACTGGCGTTTAAACGCGAGTAAGGATAGCAGAATGGGCGATTAACGCCCAGTCTGGCAGCATTCTGGGCGTTAAACGCCAGAATTGGCAGACAAACTGGTGTTTAACGCCAGAAAAGGGTGTCTAGCGTCTGGCTGGCGTTAAACGCTAGAATTGGCAGACAGACTGGCGTTTAACGCCAGAAAAGGGTGTCTGATGGGCGTTAAATGCCAGAAAGGGGGCATCAGCCTAGCGTTTAATGCCAGAAAATGTAGCAGAGTTGGCGTTAAACGCTAGAAATGGCACACAGAGGGCGTTTAAACGCCAGAAAGGTGTAGGGAGTAGAATTCCTTGACACCTCAGGATCCGTGGACCCCATAGGATCCCCACCTACCCCAACTCACTCTTTCTCCTCTTCACACCTCTCCATAACACTCTTCCCCAAATACCCTTGACCAATCACATCAATACCTACTTTGATCAATCCCATCAATACCTCTTCCCCAAATATCATTCACCTATCAAATCTTACCCTCTTTCCCATAATCTCTTCACCACTCACATCCATCCATCACAAAACCCCACCTACCTCACCATTCAAATTCAGACCATTTCCTTTCCAAACCCAACCCCCTCTTACACAAATTCCCTCTCCCTCTTATCCTATAAATAACCCTCCTTACCACCTTCAATTTCACACATCATAAACACTCAAACCCCTTTGGCCGAATCCACTCCTCCCCTCCATCTCCTCCATTTCTTCTTCTTCTCCTCCTTTCTTTCTTCTTTTGCTTGAGGACGAGAAAACATTTTAAGTTTGGTGTGGGAAAAATCTTTGCTTTTTATTTTTCCATAACCATTAATGGCACCTAAGGCTGGAGAAACCTCTAGAAAGAGGAAAGGGAAGGCAATTACTTTCACCTCCGAGTCATGGGAGATGGAGAGATTCATCTCAAAAGTGCATCAAGACCACTTCTATGAAGTTGTGGTAAAGAAAAAGGTGATTCCCGAGGTCCCCTTCATGCTCAAAAAGAGTGAATATCCGAAGATCCAACGTGGGATTCGAAGAGGAGGTTGGGAAACTCTTACCAACCCCATACAACAAGTCAAAATCTTAATGGTTTAAGAGTTTTATGCTAATGCATGGATCACTAGGAACCATGACCAAGGTATGAACCCGAACCCAAATAATTGGCTCACAATGGTTTGGGAGAAATACTTGGATTTCAGTCCAAAAACTATAAGGTTGGCATTCAACTTGCCAATAATGAGAGGAGATTCTCATCCTTTCACTAGAAGAGTCAACTTTGATCAAAGGTTGGACCAAGTTCTAATGGACATCTGTGTGGAAGGAGCTCAATAGAAGAGAAACTCAAGAGGCAAGCCGGTTTAATTGAGAAGGCCTGACCTCAAACCCGTGGCTAGGGGATGGTTGGAGTTCATCCAACACTCTATCATTCCTACTAGAAACCGGTCTGAAGTTACTGTGGACCGGGCTATCATGATCCATAGTATCATGATTAGAGAGGAAGTAAAAGTTCATGAGATCATATCTCTAGAACTATACAAAGTGGCGGACAAGCCTTCCACTTTGGCAAGGTTAGCCTTTCCTCATCTCATCTGTTACCTATGCAATTCAGCTGGAGTTGTCATAGAGGAAGACATTCTCATTGAAGAGGACAAGCCCATCACTAAAAAGAGGATGGAGCAAACAAGAGAGCTCACTCATGGACCTCAACAAGAGCATAAGGAAATTCCTCATCATGAAATCCCTGAGATGCCTCAAGGGATGCACTTTCCTCCACAGAACTATTGGGAGCAACTCAATACCTCTTTAGGATATTTGAGTTCTAACATGGAGCAACTAAGAGTGGAGCACCAAGAGCACTCCATCATCCTCCATGAATTAAGAGAGGACCAAAAGGCCATGAGAGAGGAGCAACAAAGGCAAGGAAGAGATATTGAGGAGCTCAAGCACTCCCTAAGATCTTCAAGAGGAAGAACTATCCGCCATCACTAAGGCGGACCCGTTCTTTAATCTCCTTGTTCTTATTTTTTCTATTTTTCGACTTCTATGCTTTATGTTTTATCTATGTTTGTGTCTTTATTATATGATCATTAATGTTTAGTGTCTATGTCTTAAAGCTATGAATGTCCTATGAATCCTTCACCTTTCTTAAATGAAAAATGTTTTCTGAAAAAGAAAAAGAAGTATATGGATTTCGAAATTTATCTTGAAATTAGTTTAATTATTTTGATGTGGTGGCAATACTTTTTGTTTTCTGAATGAATGCTTGAACAGTGCATATTTTTTATAGTGAAGTTTATGAATGTTAAAATTGTTGGCTCTTGAAAGAATAATGAAAAAAGAGAACTATTGTTGATAATCTGAAAAATCTTAAAATTAATTCTTCAAGCAAGAAAAAGTAGTGAAATTCAAAAGCTTGCGAAAAAAATAAAGAAAAATAAAAAAAAAGAAAAAAGTAAGCAGAAAAAGCCAATAACCCTTTAAACCAAAAGGCAAGGGTAAAAATGATCCAAGGCTTTGAGCATTAATGGATAGGAGGGCCCAAAGGAATAAAATCTTAGCCTAAGCAGCTAAATCAAGTTGTCCCTAACCATGTGCTTGTGGCGTGAAGGTGTCAAGTGCAAAGCTTGAGACTGAGCAGTTAAAGTCGTGGTCCAAAGCAAAAAGAGTGTGCTTAAGAGCTCTGGGCACCTCTAACTGGGGAATCTAGCAAAGCTGAGTCACAATCTGAAAAGGTTCACCCAGTTATATGTCTGTGGCATTTATGTATCCGGTGGAAATACTGGAAAACAAAATGTTTAAGGTCACGGCCAAGACTTATAAAGTAGCTGTGTTCAAGAATCAACATATTGAACTAGGAGAATCAATAACACTATCTGAATTCTGAGTTCCTATGGATGCCAATCATTCTGAACTACAAAGGATAAAGTGAGATGCCAAAACTGTTCAGAAGCAAGAAGCCACTAGCCCCGCTCATCTAATTAAAACTAATCTTCTTTGATAATTTTGGAATTTATTGTATTTTCTCTTTTTTTTATCCTATTTTATTTTTAGTTGCTTGGGAAAAGCAACAATTTAAGTTTGGTGTTGTGATGAGCGGATAATTTATACCCTTTTTGGCATTGTTTTTACATAGTTTTTAGCATGTTTTAGTTACTTTTTATTATATTTATATTAGTTTTTATTCAAAAATCACATTTCTGGACTTTACTATGAGTTTGTGTATTTTTCTGTAATTTCAGGTATTTTCTGGCTGAAATTGAGGCACCTGAGCAAAAATCTTATTCAGAGGCTGAAAAAGGACTGCAGATGTTGTTGGATTCTGACCCTCCTGCACTCGAAGTGGATTTTCTAGAGCTACAGAAGCCTAATTGGCACGATCTCATTGCGTTAGAAAGTAGACATTTTGGGCTTTCCAGCAATATATAATCGTCCATACTTTGCTCGAGATTTGATGGCCCAAACTGGCGCTAAATGCCAGCCAACAACTTTATGGCGTAAAACGCCCAAACTGGCACCAGAACCGGAGTTAAACGCCCAAAATGGCACCCAAGCTGGCGTTTAACTCCAAGAACACCCTATGCACGTGAAAGCTTCAATGCTCAGCCCAAGCACACACCAAGTGGGCCCTGGAAGTGGATTTCTACACTATCTTCACTTAGTTACTCATTTTCTGTAAACCTAGGTTACTAGTTTAGTATAAAAACTACTTTTAGAGATTTATTTTATATCTTATGTAACTTTTTACATCTGAGAACCCTTGGACAGGAGGCTGGCCTCACGGCCATGCCTAGGCTATTTTCACTTATGTATTTTCTACGGTGGAGTTTCTACACCTCATAGATTAAGGTGAGGAGCTCTGCTATTCTTCAAGAATTAATGGAAGTACTATTGTTTTTCTTTAAATTCACGCCTACTTCTTCTCCAAGATATACTCTTGTACTTAATCCAGTTAAGTCAGAATGAAGGGGTGACCTGTGACAATCACCCACTATCTTCGTTACTCGCTTAGCCAAGATCCGCGTGCCTGACAACCACAAGCGGTCTACATGATGTTCAACGTAGTCATTGGACAACAGCCAGAGTATATTCCCTTTGCTATCTAATACACAGACCGAGTCCGTGAGATTAGTATCTTCGTGGTATAGGCTAGAACCATTGGCAGCATTCCTGAGATCCGGAAAGTCTAAACCTTGTCTGTGGTATTTCGAGTAGGATCTGGGAAGGGATGACTGTGAAGAGCTTTAAACCTGCGAATGTTGGGCACAGTGACAGTGTGCAAAAGGATAGAGAGATCTTATTCCGACGCTAGTGGGAACCAACAGATGATTAGCCGTGCGGTAGCTGTACCTAGTATTTTTCATCTGAGACGAAAAATCCGACAGTTGATTAGCCGTGCAGAGATCGTACCTGGTATTTTTCGTCTAAGAGGATCATACAGCTTGCCACGGAAGGGAGCATGCATGGTTGGAAGAAGACAATAGGAAAGCAGAGGTTCAGAAGCAACAAAGCATCTCCAAACGCTTATCTGAAATTCCCACCAATGAATTACATAAGTATATTTATTTTATTTTATGTTTTATTTATCTTTTAATTATCAAAACCTCATAAGCATTTGAATCCGCCTGACTAAGATTTACAAGATGACCATAGCTTGCTTCAAGCTGACAATCTCCGTGGGATCGACCCTTACTCACGTAAGGTATTACATGGACAACCCAGTGCACTTGCTGGTTAGTTGTGCAGAGTTGTGAAAAGTGTGAATCACAATTTTGTCCACCAAGCCACAGCAGTCATAATGTTGTCCTTCAACCCCCTCTGATACTTAATGCATCTCCAGCTCTCGTAAGTCTCGGGTCACCCTGACACACCCGAGAAAACCTACATAGCTCTTCGAACTTGTTGGTGTACTCAGCCACAGACATGGAACCTTGCTTCAGCTGCATTAGCTCCATCTCCTTTGCTTCCCTTGCAGACTCAAGGAAATACTTCTTATAAAAAGCCATTTGGAACACCTCCCGTGGAATGTCGGCATTTTGAAGCTGTAGCAAACGACACTCAGCTTGCCACCAGGGCTGAGTCTCTCCCGCTAACTGATAAGCGGCAAACTCTACATATTGATTAAGAGGAACATGCTGCACCTATAAAGCACGCTCCATAGCCTGGAACCAGTGGTCCACTTCAACAGGATTTGTGGATCCTCAGAAAGTTGGCAGATGAACCTTGAGGAATGTTGCCAAGGTCATCGGAACTACTCCCGTGTTATTGCCGTTTCCCTCAGCATTATCATTGGCATTTCCTTCTCCGTTCCCATTGCCATTCCCCGCTGGTTGGCCTAACCTCTGCACAGCTTGCAAAGTTGCAGCAGCATTCGCTTCCATGGTGTTTTCTAAGTTAGCCATGGCCGCCATGAACTCAGCATGGTTATCATTTGGTTGCTCATTCCTACTTTCTCGCGTACGTGTTCGACCTCACCTGCGAGTAGCCATGTAGGGTTCCTATCTACACCAAACAATCGATATCAAGGTGATCAGTCTCAATATCAAAAGTCTAGTGCTTCAATTATCCCAAACAGGCACTCACAAACAAGCATGCTATGCATATATCAAGTAGATAACCTAATAGCATCAAAGAAAAGACACACAGAGTATGCAATGAAGCACAATCAGTCCATCCCTCAGGCTCACGAGGACGAACCGCTTTGATACCACTAAATGTAACACCCTAATTAGCCTAAGCTTTACCTC
>NC_029787.2:60153971-60165415 GCF_000816755.2 Arachis ipaensis | reverse complement strand
GACGAGCTTCAAACTCATGAATGTTGGGCACAGTGACAGTGTGCAAAAGGATCAATGGATCTTATTCCAACACTAGTGAGAACCGACAGATGATTAGCCCTATGAAACCCATAGCTGGACCATTTTCACTGAGAGGACGGATGGTAGCCATTGACAACGGTGATCCACCAACACACAGCTTGCCATGGAAGGAGCCTTGCGTGCGTGAAGAAGAAGACAGTAGGAAAGTAGAGATTCAGAAGACAGAGCATCTCCAAAACCTCAACTTGTTCTCCATTACTGCATAACAAGTATCATTTAATTTATGTTCTTTTACTCATTCCAATTAAAACTAAGAATTATTGTTGATATCCTGACTAAGAGTTACAAGATAACCATAGCTTACTTCAAGCCGACAATCTCCGTGGGATCGACCCTTACTCACGTAAGGTATTACTTGGATGACCCAGTGCACTTGCTGGTTAGTTGTGCGGAATTGCAAAAGTGTTATTGTAACTTTATGCACCAGTGTGCATCATCCACCAAAAGGAAGGTCCCAAGAAGAAAATATCCAAGGGATGGAGAAACAAGAAGATCTCCACTGAAGATTTCTCACCAGGAATGAAAGTGATGTTGACTAAAGGCCCAATCTTACCTCATACAGTGAACATGATCATCTCTCTTGGGCATATTGAGCTAATCCATGAGAACACAGGAAAAAGATTCACAGTGAGACGTGAGATGTAACACCCTAACTAGCCTAAGCTTTACCTTGCGTCGTAAAGCAAAGGTTAACCAGAGATTACGACAGTTCTAAAGCTCATATGTATAATATATAGAAAGAATAATATAATCTAGAAGCCCGATGAAGGATATAGCTCAAAAATAGGATTTGAAAAGTGCAAACCATATTAACGAAGCTACTATCTTAAAGTATAAGAAACAGAAGTGATATAAACAAGGTAATAGTACAATAGTGTAATATCATAAGAAAACTAGCCATGACTCACGAAATTTAAGCCGGCTAGCCATATACAGACCATATAAAAACCTGACAGTTTTAAAAATAGCTTATACAAGTTATTCTCTCATAAACATGCCTCTAGGCAAAACAAAATACAAAAGAGAGATGTATAAAAAGATAAACCAAAAAGACTCCAAAAGAATCCAAGATCCTCCGCTCCTGTCACCATCCAAAGCAACTCACCGAGGTGGGTTGCGACCTGCATCTGAAACACACAACAAAGTATGGTATGAGAACCGGAGGTTCTCAATATGGTAACAGTACCCAGTGATGTAGGATATAAGTCCCCGGGACGCCAAAGGCAATCCTAAGCTCTATATCCATCACAAGATTCAAGCTTAAAGCATTCTAAAACAAAAAGCATAATATAAACCTCATCATAAATAAACCGGGTGATCTATCTTATGGGAGTTCTAATTCTAAACAAACACTACTGTCCCACAGCCTTCACCAACCTATCTTCCATGCGATCCCATCACCACCGCCTTCCGAACCTCCTCAATCCCAGTAGAAAGCACAATTAATAACAATGCAAGTAATTCACAAGTAACAGTATACAAGGCAAGTAGATCAAACAAGTAGAAAATGCATATAATGAATGCCTGTCTTACTAGCTGTGATATCACACTGTCAGTTCAATTGCCAACCCGACACATCTCCATGGAGACGTCGCCCTTTGGATTTCTCATATGGGAACCCCCGAGATATAGTGCCCGGATTACTGTCCAGGTACCGGCACCTGCATGCTCTATAGGTCCGAAGGGATGCAAGCGGGATACTCTTGCCACAGACCTCACATCTCAATGCAAGCAGGACGAACCACCGCCCATACACCACCGCCGCTACCTCGACAGGTGAGATCCAACCGCCATCCCTGCCGGGTGCATAGCGTCTCATATTCTTAGTAAAAATAATAATTCAGTGGTTTTCAGAAAACATTTTCAATATACAGAGATCCATCGTCTCAATCCGAGTCCTCGACTCATCTTAACCACTGTCCCTTTCATAACTCAATTTCCAAGATCAAAAATTCATCCTTCCTTATCTCGTATATCACTCATCCTCCACCCAAGGTCAAATCATTCTAAGCACACCAGAAATCTAGGCCTCCGTTTTCTAATTTATCATAAAATCGTGTTCTAGAAACCTTAAGTTACATCCTATGTTCCAATACTCAAAATTAAATCCATAACATTTAAAATGGTGTTTTAGAAGCTTACAACCATGTTGGAAAGGTAGAATAGTTGAAAATAAATAAAATTTTGAGAAATAGGACGTGTACGGCTGCACAAGGGTCTGTGCGTGCACACACTCCTGAGAGTTTTAAAATGCGTGCATACGCACAGGGGTGTGTGTACGCAAAGGTGTCAATTTTTACAAGGATCTGTTCAATCGCACAACCTGTGCCAGCACCCCCAACAGACTGACCTTCCCGGCGTGTGCGTCTGCACAGGTTGAAGTTTTTTCTTAGATGTGTGCGCGCACAAGCTGTGCTGGCACTGCGAACAGAATGCACTTCCTTGCCTGTGTGTGTGCACAGACGTGTGCGTCCGCACAGGTTGAAATATTTGCAGGGTGTGCGTCCGCACGAGGGTGTGCACCCGCACACATCAAAAATCATGAAAATTTGCAACTTTGCAGAATTTCAGATTTTTAACACCAACTTTGAAGGATCATAACTTCCTCTACAAAATTCCAATATTCACAAATTTTATATCGATTTAAAGAGTTTTCAAAGATCTTTAATTATAAATAAATTTCAATCAATTTCGAAAAACGAGGCAAAAGTTATGATCGAGCAAAGTTCACCAAAAACTCAATTTTACCAACTTTACAATTTACACAATTTCTTACCATATACATCCCAAACCATATCATACCATCCAAAACTCCATTTTTCATCAAAATGTACCTATTGTATCATAATACACCAACCTTATCACATTTCCTTCTCATTTTATTACTTCCAATTCTAACATCAACTATATAACACTTATGATCAAAATCACCATCACACTCACCATTTCATAAGTCATCATACTACAATTATCATAAAGAACCAACTTCCAATCCATACAATTATTCAACATCAACATATCATTAAAATTCATCATAATCAACCCAACAATCATCAATTCATCATCATATAACACACCAACCATCATTTTAGTTCAGCCTATCTTATTGGTCACTAGCCTATGTGTCCATGAATATTATATACTACATAGAAGAAACCGAAACCATACCTTGGCCGATTTCCTTTATGCATCCAAATTCCAACTTAGCACAAACAAGCTTCCAACCTCAATCCAAGCTTTCAATTCTACTCCAATAAGCACAATTAAGTTCCAAAAGCTCCCAAAGACACAATAACCAAACTATATACATATAAATCATCTCAAATCAACCTAGGGTTCCAATTAAACATAAATCCACAAGGGTTTAGTGGCCCTTACCTTCTCCAATAGATTTACTAGCAAGAATTCAAGGCTAAGCAAGGATTAGAGCAAACCAAAATACCAAGAATCACAACAACTCATTTAATCAAAAACCCTATAAACCCAAAATTTTGAGGAGAGAAACTGAGAGAGATTCGAGCTTTCCTTACCAGTTTCTTAGATGGGGTTTTGTAGAGCTTTTCACAAGAAACACGTAGCTGCTGACGGAACACAAATCGGAGCTCTCTAGCTCAAGATATGAGCTTTGGATGAAGATGATGAATAGTGCTCACTCTCTTCTCCACTCCTCCTTTCAATTTCTGATTGTGTGTGCTTTCTAGTGTGTTGTGATGCTGGTTGGTTCATTAATTGAGCCTTTTATATGTTGGGCTTGGGCCCAACTCGGGCCCGATCTAACCCGTTATCGTTTTTAGCCCGTTTAGCCCAACTTCAGGCCAAACCTTTAAAATTAAAGCCTGGTTTTACATTTCTAACATTTTTCTAATGTTTTTACCAGTTTTTACTTTTTCTCATGCGGTACCGAGCAGACTTGAATCGGTTCAACCAGTTCAACTGCCGGTTCACGGTTCTTCATGGTTTTTCGCAAAAGGCACATCTTCTGACTTAGAAAAACCCACTGAGTCCAAAAATCACCTTTAAATCCTCAAATTCTCACTCTAACTTTTTGGAATCTAATTTGGGCAATTAATCACTTAATTAACCGGTTGATTAGACGCGGTTCTTACACAGCCGCACAGATAAAGCATGAAAGGGAACGTGTACGTACGCACGCATCTGTGCGCATGCACAATCAGAGAAAACAAGGTAGCACGTACGCACAAGCTGTGCTGGCACTGTGACCAGTGGGCATTTTTAGTTGTGTGCGGATGCACAGGCTCGTGCGACCGCACAAATAGCGAAAAACACAGTTTTGTGCGCATGCACAGCTCGGTGCGTAAACACAGATGCCCCGTTTCAGAAAATTTTTTTCTCTTCAAAACTAAGGTTCCTACCCTTAGCACATCAACATACCAACCCTAAATCATTCAGACAAGCACAATTTCATAGTCCACAAGTGATTGAACTTATTCAACTCAAAATCATCAAACCAAACTTAAGCTAAGTATTATATCACAAGAAAGCAAACAATTCAAAAAGCTATAAAGAAGAGATAGAATTGGAACAATGTTACCATGGTGGGGTGTCTCCCACCAAGCACTTTAGTTTAGAGTCCTAAGTTGGACTTTCATGGCTTCATTGGTCACTTGGAAAATTCACCAACGAGGAAAATCTCCAACTCCTTGGCATTTTTGGGTTCAGTGTGTCCTTTGAATTTGACTTCTTGGCAACATCCTCTTCTTCTTGCTCCTTGCCATCCTCAATGACTTGCTCTTCAACTATGTCGCATCCGAAAATAAAATAAGCTTCAAGAACGTCCTTGTTGGACTCCTCCAAAGTGAACTTGACTAACTTGCCATCCGACTCAAAAGAATAGACTCCCGAAAGTGCATCTAGCTTGAAACGGGCCTGATAAACCCATATTCTATGATATATTTTGTGCCTAATTTAAGTGATTTATTTAATCCTTCACTCACTTATTCATGTTAATTACATGGTTTTACTTTTCCTTCCTTATTATGTGATGTATGTGAAAAACATGTTTCCTATGCTTTAAAAGTAATTATTTTAATTTCCCTTTATTACCATTCGATGCCATGATTCGTGTGTTGAGTAATTTCAGATCTTCTAAGGTAGGAATAACTTAAAGGATGGAAAGGAAACATACAAAAATGAAAGAAAAGCATAAAACGGAGTTTTTAAAGAAACTGGCAGCGACGCGACCGCGTGCTTGACGCGATCGCGTGCCTTAAGCGAAACGCATATGACACGGACGCATGATTGAAGTGACTGCGTGGCAAGAAAAACTCTAAATGACGCGACTGCGTGACCCACGCGGACGCATGACAGAGGCCACGCACCAGAAATTAAAGAAAATGCCCCTAGCAATTTCTGAAGCCTTTTTTGGCCCAAATCCAAGTCCAGAAGGCATAGATCAGAGGTTATGAAGTGGGGGAATGCATCCATTCAGAGGAGAGTCTCCAATTAGTTAGTTTTCATGATTTAGATTTAGTTTTGAGAGGGAGATTCTCTCCTCTCTCTTTAGGATTAGGATTTAGATTAGGATTTTATTCGCTTTCAGGATTATCTCTTTTTATCAGGTTCAAAATTCCTTTTATTATTTTCTCAATTTTATTTATGAATTCTTCTATGTTACAGATTACTCTTTTGAATTAATGTTATTTGAGGTATTTCAGTTTACAATTACTCTCTTTTATTTATGTTATTGTTATTCCCAATCTGAAGACATTTTTATTCCAGTAGATTTATTTTTCTCCTTTTGGTCTTGGTTAAGAAATCAGTAACTCTGGAGTTATCAAACTCAACATGATTGATAATTGTTATCTTTGCTAATTAAATTAAACTTCAATAATCCCAATCTTTCCTTAGGAATTAACTAGGATTTGAAGATCAAACTAATTAGTCACTTGACCTTTAACAGTCTTTTATTTATTTTAATTGCAATTTAAATTACTTGCTCCCTACCTTCAAAACCCCAATTTACAATCTTCATAACCAATAATAAGAACATACTTCCCTGCAGTTCCTTGAGAAGACGACCCAAGGTTTAAATACTTCGGTTATCAATTTTTAAGGGGTTTGTTACTTGTGACAACCAAATGTTTGTACGAAGGGATTTTTGTTAGTTTAGAGACTATATCTACAACACGGCTGTTTTTATAAAATTCTTTACTAGCAAAAATCCCAATGTCAAAATGGTGCCGTTTTCAAGAATGGCCTTCCAAGGAGTATGGATGATGGCTTGTTTGAGTCAATGGGAGGGGTCTCCAAAATGTGAAAATCAACCAGAAAGAGCAATCCTTGAATATTAACTAGGACATTCTCTGCAATCACCACGACTGACACAATACTTTTATCGGCTGACACAAACCTCGCCCCGGACCTCTTTCGGGGAGACAAATTCAATATTTCATAAATGGGGAGTGCCATAATGCTTACGCACGCCCCCAAATCACACATACAGTCCATAAATTTCATCCCACCAATCAAACAAGTGACCAAACATGGGCCGGGATCATTGCATTTTTCAGGAAGTAAAGAGGAGATAGAATCATCTACCAGCTTTTTGTTGAGGTTGCCAAGCTTGTCTTTGTGAGTGCAAACATCCTTAAGGAACTCGGCATATCTTGGCACTTTTTGAATGGCTTGAAAGAGGGGGATGGTGACTTTAACCTTCTTAAAATCTTCCACCATATTAGGGTCAAGCTCTTCTTGTTTCTTGGCTGATAAACCCCAATTTTGGGGTTTATCTCGTGCTTATTTTGGGGGATTTTATCACCTTTTCACACATTTATTCAATGAAATAGCATGGTTTTGTAATTCTCCCTTAATTTGTGCTTAAGTGTAAAAACATGCTTTTTAGGCCCTTAAATTGGTGATTTTAATTCACTTTAATTCCATTCGATGCCTTGATGTGTTTGTTGAGTGATTTTAGATTCATAAGGCAAGTATTGGATGGAAGAAATGAAGAGGAAAGCATGCAAGTGGAGAATTCATGAAGAAATGAGCAAAATAGAGAATTGAGGGCCACGCGCACGCATCATGCGCGCGTACGCGTGCATTGGATATTTTCAAGCCACGCGCGCGTAACTCACGCGTACGCGTGAGTAGAGGTTTTTGCCAGCAACGCGCACGCGTCACCCACGCGTACGCGTAACGCTCGGCACGTGACCCACTTAAAGTGAAATCGCTGGGGGCAATTTCTGAGCTGTCAAGACCCAAATCCAACTCAATTATGAGGGTATTTCATGCGGAATTCAAGCTTGAGCAAAGGAGGGAACACTTAGTTGTAGCTTGGCATCATGTAGTTTAGTTTCTAGAGAGAGAAGCTCCCTCTTTTCTCTAGAATTAGGGTTCTTAGGGTATTTCCATCTTAGATCTAGGCATGATTTCTTGATTTCATCTTGTTTCTTTTGCAATTTCTTGCTTCTACTACTTCAATCTTCTTAGTTTTCTTATTAATTATACTTTTATGTCTCTTTTATGTTTATGAATGCTCATATTGGATTTGGTTTACATTTAATGCAATTTGATGTTTGATGTTTCTTTTATTGTTGAATTGAGTTGTTGATTTACTTTTCTTGCAATTGGTAGTTGTTAGATTTTATTATTCTTGCACATTTACCATGCTTTCCTTTTATGCCTTCTAAGTATTTGACAAAATGCTTGGTTGGATGTTTGAGTAGATTTTGAGCATTCTTGGCTTGGAAATAGAAATTAGGTGATCTTGAGTCATTAAGACCCAACTCATGTTGGCAATCTAGAGTTGTTAGCTAGTATTGTTTTCATTAACTCTAATCTCTTGCTAATTCAATTAGTGAGTTGATTAGGACATTTGGATTGAGATTAGCTAGTCTTATAGACTTTCTTCGAGTGTGAAGATAATATGATACCTTCTTCCATCGTTGAGGATGACGTAGTAAGATAAATTCTTGTTTATTATTGTGACATGATTATCTAGTCTTATTTGACGTTCTCCCTATGTGAAGATAACATGATACCTTCTTCCATTTGTTAGAGTTGACTAAATAAGATAAATTAATCATTATATGACTAGGATAAAAAGCCTATATTCTCAATCCTTGCCATGAATGTCTCTCTTTTTATTACTTGCTTTCTTTAATTGCTTGCTTGATTTACTCTTCTTGTCATTTAAATTCTTGCCCATTTAATTTCTTGCCCTTCTACCAATCAAACCCTTGTCCCTCCACAGCCAATAATTGACCACTTCATTGCAATTTCTTATGAGACAACCCGAAGTTTAAATACTTCGGTTAATTCTTATTGGGGGTTTGTACTTGTGACAACCAATATTTTTGCATGTGAGGATTCTTTGTTGGTTTAGAACTATACTTGCAACGAGATTTCATTTGAGGAAATTCTAAACCATACAAGAAACCGAACATCATTGGCCTTCTTGGCTAAGGTTGGGAATGGAATGGGCAAAGGCTCTTCAAGCAAAGTCTTTCTCTTTGGCTCCTTAACCTTGGGTGGTTCTTCCTCGCTTTTGTCAACACTTTCACCTTTATCCCCCATCACCTCCACTTCATCTCCTACCTCTTTGTGGTTCATCTCCTCACTCAACTTTGTAGGTATAGCAACATTCTTATCTAATTTAGTGCCGCTCCTAAGGGTAATGGCATTAATGCTACCCTTAGGATTGGGTTGAAGTTGGGAGGGTAAACTACTCGAGGTTGAAGCTTGTTGGGTGTTTTGGGCGGTTTGAGGAGGGAGAGTTAAACGGGAAAGGGCTTCGGCTATCGTAGCCATATATGCATCTTGTTTCTTATGGAACTCGCGTTGTTCTTACGTGAAGGTATGAATTGTGTCATTCATGTGAGGTTGATTGGAGGGAAGGGCTAGACCTACTATGTGGGTGTAGGTACTTCCCTTGAGGTTGAGATTGTGGGGGTTGTTGGTAGGGATGTTGGTATTGTGGTTGACCTTGGGGATGTTGATGGTAGTAGACTTGAGCATTTTGGTTGAGTTGAGTTTGAGGGGCTTGGTTCCACCTTTGGTTTTGATTGCCTCCATGATGGTAGGATCCTTGGTTGTAATTTGGTCTTTGTGTATAAGGGTTGGCTACCGCCAATGTAGTGTCCTCTTGGAGTTGAGGGCTCTCATCGGTGTAATGAGTGTTACAAGCACAAACACCACATAACCTTGATGGTCCTCCGATCCTTGGAGGTTGAGGTGGAGCATTTATCAAAGCTTAAGGAATTTGTTGCCCTTGGGTGATTTGTCACAACAAGATTGTCATTTCACCGAGGGTCTTGGTCAAAATAGCATCTCCAGAGGGAAAAACTTCACTCAAAGCTTTCGTTTGTAGACTCCTTGCCCTTGAGTGTTGAGTGGAGTCCGCTAAGTCTGATATAACTTCCCACGCTTCTGCAACGGTCTTGTTTTTTGTCAATGATCCTCCACTCGTGGCATCTAGGAGAAGTTTGTCTTGATGGTGCATTCCTTGACAAAAAAAACTAATAAGAACCAACTCATCAATCTGGTGGTGAAGGCAAGCCTCCAACAACTTCTTGAATCTCTCCCAGTATTCATACAAATTCTCTCCATCTCGTTGCACAATGCAAGAGATCTCTCTTCGTAGCTTGTCTGTTATCTAAGGAGGATAGAACTTTTCCAAAAATTCTTTACGCAACAAGTCCCAATTGGATCTAACTTCCCCCGATTGAGTATAAAACCACTCCTTCGCTTTTCCCTCCAAAGAGAAAAGGAAAGAGAAGACCAACACTGCGGCTTCATCCGCCCCATGTCTTCTCTCAGTTGCACATGCAACTTAGAAATCCTTTAGATGCTTCAGAGGATCTTCCCCAGGTAATCTATTGTATTTGGGGAGCAAGTTTATCGTGTCGGACTTGAGCTCAAAATTTGGATCTAAAGCCGGATACATAATTTGAAGCGGTTGCAAGTCAAGATCAGGAGCTTCGGCCTCCTTCAAGGTGATTCTTCAAGGTGGGTCTGCCATGACGGTGTCACCTGAGTCACTCAAAGAGAATTCAGTACTCCCCATAGATGAATATACAGTCTCCTCGTTGATTGGAGAATGATGGTCACGGATGGGTGGTGATAGTGAATTGGAGTGCTCCTCAAGGGAGCCCGATTCACTATCCACAAAAGCTTGCCGACGCGGAGCTTGCCTTATACGAGTTAAAGTTCTTTCAATTTCCGGATCAAAAGTGGCCAAGCTTGGGTTTGGAAGCGACCGTGTCATTCAACTGAGGAGGCAATGAAACCATACAATTATGAAAAGCAAAACAAAAATAGACAAGTAAACAAGAACCACTTAATAATCAACGACTTCTAAGACTAACTACAGAGAAAAGTAGTATCTACAATTAGTGCCAAGTAGCAAACCAAAAATCATGTATTTACACTATTCACATGTTTACAACAACTAAAATTATAGCACTCATTGCACTTGAACTGAACTCCCCGGCAACGGCGCCAAAATTTGACGAGAGCCCAAATGCACAGGGTTAGGAACTTGATTATCAAAATGGAATTGGCGTTGTAAGTAACCCAACAAATTGGCCATCAATCAAATTGGAAACTCACAAGATGTGTTACAATTCAAAACTAATTCGAAACCGAGAGTATTTGACTCCCGAGTCGTCTCCCAAGGAGTACTTTAGAACAATGAGTGTGTAATTCCGGTTGTAGTGATCAAGGGGTTGTCAATGAAGAAATAAACATATAAAGCAATAAAAGGGCATGCAAAATTGTAATGATTGAACTAATGAAGAAATTAAAGAACCAACTATGTAATATAAACAAGAAAAGTATAAAGGAGATTAACATAGAAGTGTATGAAAGATTGAAAGTATAAAAAGAGTCTTGGCTTGGAGTGAGCTAAGGGTCCTTTCCTTGTTGGAACCTGATGCGCATAAACTTGTTATGCTACGATTTAGGAAATTGCACGATCGGCAAAATTCCTTCCGGCAAGTGCACCGGTTATCGTCAAGTAAAAACTCACAATAGAGTGAGGTCGAATCCCACAAGGATTGGTTGAGTGAGCAATTCAGATTAGAAGTGTGTTCTAGTTGAGCGGAATCAAGATTTAGATGAGAATTGCGGAATGTAAAATTGGCGGGAAAAGTAAATGACAAGAAATTGAAATGGCGGAATCTTAAATTGCAATGAATTAAAGAGCATAAGCTAAATTGCTGAAATTAAAAGGGAATGGGGGTGATTGCATGAATTTAGTTGCAGAATGTAAAGAGAAAGTGGAAATCAGAAATGGGGAATTCATTGGGTTATAGGAGATATTGAGATCTCCGAATCAAAACATGTTTATCTCTTCCTCAACCAATGCGTTCATTGAATTTTGCTTGGCAATCTTATATGATTGG
>NC_029787.2:60116428-60153325 GCF_000816755.2 Arachis ipaensis | reverse complement strand
CAGACACTTCCAGTGATGCCTTTTGTGGAAGCACGTTTAAGCTCCAGTTTAAGGTTAAACTGGAGCTTAAACGTGGAAATGGCTCCCTGGTGCTTTTCCCCTTTCTGGCGTTTAACCTCCAGTTTAAGGTTAAACTGGAGGTTAAACGTGGAAGCTTAGAAGGGTAGAGAAAACTTGGTCGAACACGTTTAAGCTCCAGTTTAAGGTTAAACTGGAGCTTAAACGTGGAAATGGCTCCCTGGTGCACTTCCCATTTCTGGCGTTTAACCTCTAGTTTAAGGTTAAACTGGAGGTTAAACGAGGAAATGCTTCCTGATTGGCATTCTCATTCTGGCGTTTAACCTCCAGTTTAAGGTTAAACTGGAGGTTAAACGTGGAAATGCTTCTTTGGTGAGACTTTCATTCTGGCGTTTAACCTCCAGTTTAAGGTTAAACTGGAGGTTAAACTTCAGTTTCAGCATTTCTTAGCCTTCATGATTCTGGCGTTTAAGCTCCAGTTTAGGCTTAAACTGGAACTTAAACTCCACATGTGATATTCAAGCTTCCTTTATTGATTTTGTTGCTTCCTTGCCTAGCCTCTTCTTCCCTGAAATCATCCAAACAAATTGATATTTAACCTTGTCCTTCTCCTCCATATCTCCCAAGTAATGTTTGAGTCTTTGACCATTCACAGTGAAGGTTCGTTGTGACTTTTCTTCCATGATTTCTACTTATCCATATTTGGAGACCTTGGTGACAAGGAATGGTCCAGACCACCTTGATTTTAGCTTCCCTGGAAATAGCTTCAGCCTAGAATTGTAGAGCAATACTTTTTGTCCTTCTTCAAATTTCCTTGGGGCTATGTTGCTGTCATGCTTCTTCTTTGCTCTTTGTAAATTTTGGCATTCTCATAAGCTTCAGCTCTGAACTCTTCCAACTCTTGAATTTGCAACATCCTTCTTTCTCCAGCAGCTTTGCTGTCCAAGTTCAAAAGTTTCAAGGCCTAGTATGCCTTGTGCTCCAACTCCAGTGGCAAATGGCAAGCTTTTCCGTATACTAGTTGGTAAGGAGACATTCCAATTGGTGTTTTGAAAGCTGTCCTATATGCCCAAAGAGCATCATCTAGCTTAATCGACCAGTCCTTCCTTGAAGTTCTCACAGTCTTTTCCAGGATCCTTTTGAGTTCTCTGTTAGATATTTCGGCTTGCCCACTTGTTTGTGGATGGTATGGTGTGGCTACCTTGTGTTTGACTCCATATTTTAGAAGCAATGCCTCTAATGGTTTGTTGCAGAAGTGGCTTCCTCCATCACTGATGATTGCTCTTGGAACCCCAAAACGGCAAAAAATGTATTTTCTGAGGAAGTTCATGACTACCTTATTATCATTGGTTGGAGTTGCTATTGCTTCAACTCATTTGGAGACATAGTCTACTGCCACAAGAATGTAATTATTTGAGTATGAGGAGGGAAAGGGTCCCATGAAATCTATCCTCCATACATCAAACAATTCAAGCTCCAGAATGAATTGTTGTGGCATTTCATTTCTTCTTGGCAGGTTCCCCGCTTTCTGGCATTCATGGCAGTGCTTCACTAGTTCCTAGACTATTCCTTCTGTAACCATGAAATGACATTTTTCCCAGTTTAATACTAGGTTAGTCTCTTGGCACCTCTTAAGCACCAAGGCAAGGTGGTGTAGGCAGCTAGGAAAAGAATCTCCAAACACAGAAAAATCATCCATGAAGACCTCAATAAATTTTTCAGTCATGTCCGAAAAGATGGACAGCATGCATCTTTGGAAAGTGGCAGGTGCATTGCACAATCCAAAGGGCATGCGTCTATAAGCAAAAACTCCATATGGACAAATAAATGATGTTTTCTCTTGATCTCTAGGATCAACTACTATCTGATTATAGCCTGAGTATCCATCCAAAAAGCAATAGTAAGCATGTCCTGCAAGCCTTTCAAGTTGTTTCTAATTTCCTGGTGAGCTCTGCTAGTTGCTTGGCAAACACCTTGTTTTGGGCTAGAATTGTATCAACATGGTTCAGCTCCATGACTCCCTTAGTGTTGTGTCTCTCTGATGCATAGTAGTACTCATTCTCAGCCACTGTCTCAATCACTTCAATGGCTTCTTCCACAGTCTTTTTCCTGTTCAATGAACCTCCTGATGAATGGTCTACCGCCTTCCTTGATTCATAAGACAGTCCATCATAGAAAATATGCAATTGCACCCAGTCATGGAACATGTCTGGTGGGCATTTCCTTGTCAAATCCTTGAATCTCTCCCATGCCTCGTAGAGAGTTTCACCATCTTGTTGTCTAAACGTCTGAACCTCAAATCGAAGCCTATTGACCTTTTGTGGGGGGTAGAAACGTGCCAGAAACTTGCTTTCCACCTCATCCCAGGTTGTTAGGCTCCTAGTTGAGGAATTAACTCAAACAGTTAGTGAGTCAGTGAGTTAGTTGCTTGAATTTAAAGGCATAAAGAAAGAAAGCATGTTACAGAGTGCAGAAATTAAAATTCAACAAGTAACTTGTACTGAATTAATCAAAATAAAAAAATTGCTCAATCTAGTTAACTTCCAATTTGAGAATTGTCAATCGAAAACCAATCCCCGGCAACGGCGCCATAAACTAACTGAAGCTTAAACGTGGAGATAGAAAAGGCAGCCCTGTAGGTCGAACACGTTTAAGCTCCAGTTTAAGGTTAAACTAGAGCTTAAACGTGGAAATGGAAGAAGGCATCCTGGAGGTCGAACACGTTTAAGCTCCAGTTTAAGGTTAAACTGGAGCTTAAACGTGGAAGCTGAGAAAGGTAGCCTTGGAGGTGTCGAACACGTTTAAGCTCCAGTTTAAGGTTAAACTGGAGCTTAAACGTGGAAATGGAGAAAGCAACCCTGGAGGAGAAAACTTGGTCGAACACGTTTAAGCTCCAGTTTAAGGTTAAACTGGAGCTTAAACGTGGAAATGGCTCCCTGGTGCACTTCCCATTTCTGGCGTTTAACCTCCAGTTTAAGGTTAAACTGGAGGTTAAATGAGGAAATGCTTCCTGATTGGCATTCTCATTCTGGCGTTTAACCTCCAGTTTAAGGTTAAACTGGAGGTTAAACGTAGAAATGCTTCTTTGGTGAGACTTTCATTCTGGCGTTTAACCTCCAGTTTAAGGTTAAACTGGAGGTTAAACTTCAGTTTCAGCATTTCTTAGCCTTCATGATTCTGGCGTTTAAGCTCCAGTTTAGGCTTAAACTGGAACTTAAACTCCACATGTGATATTCAAGCTTCCTTTATTGACTTTGTTGCTTCCTTGCCTAGCCTCTTCTTCCCTGAAATCATCCAAACAATTGCATCAAAGTCTTGCAAAATTTCATGAGAAATCTTCCATTCATAGCATTCAAGTAATATAACTAAAAACTCATGGAATTTGCATCAAAATCATACTGTTTGGATGGTTCATTGCTTTGTTCTTCTTTTAACCATTCTTGGTTACTTTAAGCTCAAGAAAATGCATAAAACAACTAAAACTATCAAAAAAATGCTAGTGAAACTAGCCTAAGATGCCTTGGCATCAGAACCACAACTATGACAATTATGATGGATTACTCTCACTTGATCAACCCTCACATCGGAAAGTAAGTTAAATGAGCATAAGTGTTCCTAACCCACAAATCCTAACTTGCTTGCTAATTGCCTTAGCAACAAATTAGTGTTAGTGGGAATAAGAATAATTAACAAATCCTAACTTGCTTGCTAATTGCCTTAGCAACAAATTAGTGTTAGTGGGAATAAGAATAATTAACAATCGAAGAATTGAAACTAAATGTTGGACATTCCAACTCTAGAAACCCAATTGCTCACTTTACCCAAGCTAAGAGTAAAAAATTTAGCCTAAAACCATGTTGGACATTGGTGGCAGGCGGAATGCCACCTGCTCCAACTTCAGAACGTCGATGTTCCTTGGGATGTATTCCGGACGGCCTTCTACAAGAAGTACTTCCCTGAGTCGGCAAGAGAAGCAAAGAAGATGGAACTGATGCAACTAAAGCAAGGTTCTCTATCTGTGGCGGACTACACAAGCAAGTTTGAAGAACTCTGTAGGTTTTCTAGGATATATCAGGGTGCCACGGAGACCTATGAAAGTTGGAAGTGTGTCAAGTATCAAGGTGGCTTGAAGGGCGATAGCATGACTGCTGTGGCTCCTATGGAGATTCGAATTTTCTCCAATCTGGTGAACAAGGCAAGAGTGGTTGAGGAATGCACAAAGACGGTAGCCTCGTCAAGGGACATTCGTGGAGGATACACTAGTAGAGAACACGACGATTACCTTGGGTCAAAGGGACAAAACTTCAAGAGATATGGTGAAGGGAAGTGGTCAAGAGCTTACTCCTCTAATATGAAATGTCAGGAGTGTGGGCACTACCACCCGAATAGCCCATGCCAGTTGGGTAAGAAACTATGTTACAAGTGTGGCTCACCGGTACATTTGGTTAGAGATTGTCCACACCGAGGAACACATGGGGCGGATGGATCACAGCAACAGGGTTGAGGTAATTATGAAGCCGATGACCAAATATTAACTTATCTTCATAGTAAAGATTATCGTCGTTCGTGTTGAAAAAGTTTTAAAGCTTAGATTAATTTTTAAACTTGGTTTGGAAAACATGGTTTTAGTTGGGACCCGAAAAGGGTGGCAAAGCCCAAGTTTTAGGGGAGATACTGCAAAATTTTTATGAAATTTAAGATTTTGTTTTAAGAATGTGATTTAGAAAAGGAATGAATTTGAGATGTTCTATTACTTGGTTCTTGATTTATTAAGAAATAGATGTTTTTCGAGTTTAATCTATCTACGGAAAGCGAATGTTTTAAGATTGATTTAAAAAAGAAAGAACCTATGTTTTGAAGTTTGATTAAAGAAGTACCTTTGGAAGAGTTTTAGCGGATTTTAAAAGAAGTTGAACTTTGATTAATTAGGTTCATTTTGCTTTTGAAGTATTCTTTAAGTTTTGACTTAGCAAGACTAAACAACTCCGAGCCTTGGAAACGTTTCCGATTTACGAATGAAATGAAATTGGCTTTTAAGCATTTTGGTTTTGAAAGTGGCTCGGAACTTTTGGCCTACATGCCTTGGTTTTGATTTTAAATCCCCATTTTAAATGGTTTCAATTTGAGTAATTATGATTCCGAGGATTTCTAAAGGGTTTAAGAAGTGAGGCAAGTTATTCTTCCCTAGAGTCTTATGTCATCTCAAAGAAAGTTCCGTTTTGAGGTGATGATTGAAAGTCTTTTGGAAGTTTTGTGAAATCTTAGAGGTAAGGTTTAGGGTAATTGGGGTGTTACAATCTGCCTCCTCTTTACGTTCTTATTCCATCGTTCTAACATATATCTTGGTGACACTTTGTTTACTCGGTCAAAGCTTAATGTGCTCAGAGAGTGACGGCACAATATCCCTCTTGACTCGAATAATAAGTACTGGCATTTAACTTTAGATGATATTGCATATGTAACTGCAAACTTGTTAAATGTTGAGTTACAAACCTGTTCTATGATGACAAGTCATCTTATGCTAGTTTTACAAGCATCTTTCATTAGTTTCATTAGGTTTTATGCACTTTCTTGCAAGATAAGTAAGTGATTGGAGTGGATTTTTATGATTATCTTGAATCAATCAAACGTCATTTATTTTACACAAAATCATAGGTTTTATGCTAAAATTATTTGATTTTATAAATGATGCAAAGATCTTGTGATTTTGGTGAGGCTTTGATGTATTTTTTTGGTTGATGATAAGTGAAAAGATAAAGGAAGAGAAGGAGAAAGCACAAATTAAGCTCAAACAGAGGAAAGAAAGATTTTGGGGCACACTTTGAAGTTTGAGCACGCTTTGGACCTTAGGCCATGCTTTTAAAAGCGTGGCCCATGACATTAAAGCATTGCGCTTAACCAAGGGAGCAAAGGTAGCGTTCAAGATTTTGAACGTAGCGCACCATGAGGAAGGCACACCAAGACATGCCAAGGCACAGCGTTCAAAAGTTTGAACGCCACGCTCCCCTTTTGCAACTTTCTCGTGACTCTTTGGAACCAAGGAAGGCTGGGCGCGCTCAAAGCAAAACAAGAGGGTAGCGTTCTAAGGAGTGAACGCTACGTTCACCAGCTCCACCTTTTTCGTGGATTACTAGCAAGGGAGCAAGGCAACTAGGAGCGTTCAAGGTTTTGAACGTAGCGCATCAAAGAAGCCAAGCATGCACAAAGCAAAACAAGAGGAAGCGTTTGGAAAAGGCAACGTAGCATTCACTAGAGGCAACGTTTTCGTGCTTCAGGCCTTGGGAAGGAAGACTCAGCAAGGGCTAGCGTTTAGAGGAGTGAATGTAGCGTTCACTTATTGAATGCTATGAGAAAGGAGGCTTGGAACGAGGAAGGCACGCAAGCAATAGTGAACATAGCATTCACAAAACCAAACGGAGCACTCCCCCGGGAGCTAACCACACACACCATGACCCATGCCACTTGAACCATAAAGCCAACCAGACCCATCTTTCTTCAAATCCAAAAATCAAAAGGCCCACTCCAAGCTTTAAAGACCAAAATAAAAAGTGTATAAATAGGAGTTAATTTGATTTGTAAAGGGACCTTTAGCTCATTTTTAGTTTTTCACTTTTGAATTTTCATTTGAATTTGGGGAATTGGGATTAGATCTATATCTAGTTTGCTTTCTGTTTTCATTTTTTTCTCCTGCAACTTCTAATTTCTATTTTGGGTTTTTAAATTTAGATTGAAGAGCTCCATTGATTCTTAATCTGAGAATCATCTTTTACTTTTCTTCTCAATAGTTCTAAGAATTGAATCTTAATCTTCTTTTCTGGTTTTCATTTTCATTTTCTTCTGCAATTTTTCTTCTGCTTGGTCAAGAGAATAATTGAGATCTGGATCTATTTTCTGTTTTCATTACTCTTCTTTAATTGTCAATTTCCCTTGAGGATATCATAATTGATTTAAGTTTTCTTGCTGTTTTGTTTCTTGAAGATATTTTCTATTTCTGTTTTAGCTACAGAGATCTAGATCTGAATCTGCATCTCATAGTTCTTTGATTTACTTTAATTTACATTTTCTTGTTCAATTCTGAATCCCAGTACCCAAATCCCTTTTATTCTTTACGCAATTTACATTTCCCAGCAATTTAGATTCAGCAATTTAAGTTTCTTGCACCCTAAGTTTCAGTCATTTACTTTTCTTGCAATTTAAGTTTTAGCTCTTTTACTTTCTTTCTCTTTAAGTTTCTGCAAACT
Source organism: Arachis ipaensis (assembly GCF_000816755.2). Lineage (NCBI taxonomy): Eukaryota > Viridiplantae > Streptophyta > Magnoliopsida > Fabales > Fabaceae > Arachis > Arachis ipaensis. Next base: position 60,146,066 of record NC_029787.2, on the reverse strand, counting down.
TACTTCTTCTGCACTTTAAGATTCGGCCAATTTACTCTCTCCCTTTTATTTACTTGCAATTTAGCTTCTGTTAATCAAGTTTCACTCAAATCATCAAATATTCGCTTAACTAAGTTCATCACCTAACTAAAATTGCTCAATCCATCAATCCCTGTGGGATCGACCTTACTCTTGTGAGTTATTACTACTTGATGCGACCCGGTACACTTGCCGGTGAGTTTTGTGTGGAATCGTTTTTCCCTCATCAAGTTTTTGGCACCGTTGCCGGGGATTGATTTAGATTGACAATGATTAAGTATGGTGAGAATCTAGATTAAGCATTTTCTTTTTCTTTTTACTAAGCATACTAACTATTTGAGTTTTTGTTTAAACTAACCTTAACATAACTCTAGCAATAGAGTGGATTGTGTTTCTTGGTTTCTGGTTTTGTGTGTATGACAGAAGCAAGAAGAGAGGTCTCCACCTCTTGTGGCCCTGATGAGAGAACTCTTCAAAGACTAAGGAGACAATCAAGAGGAAAGGGATTCATTGGTAGAGAGGAATCAGAGGAAGAGATTCAAGAGATGGAAGGAAATGCTCCGAATCCACCAGAAGGAGTGCCTAACAACAATGGCCAGCCTCAAAGGAGGGTTCTAGCCTCCTATACTTTCCCTAATCCAAGGCACTATGGGAGTAGCATACTTACTCCAAATGTCAATGCAAACAACTTTGAATTGAAGCCTCAACTCATCACATTGGTGCAAAATAATTGCTCTTATGGAGGAGGTCCCTTGGAAGATCCAAACCAGCACCTATCCACCTTCCTGAGGATATGTGACACAGTGAAGACCAATGGTGTGCATCCAGACATTTACAAGCTGTTGCTATTTCCATTTTCCCTGAGAGACAAAGCTGCTCAATGCTTGGAGGCATTTCCAAGAGAAAGCATCAACAATTGGAAGGATCTAGTAAACAAGTTCCTAGCCAAGTTCTACCCTCCCCAAAGGATCATCAGACTCAAAATAGAGGTCCAAACATTCACTCAGATGGATGGAGAGTTATTGTATGATGCTTGGAAAAGATACAAAGTTTTACTCAGGAAATATCCACCAGAGATGTTCAATGAATGGGATAAACTTTAAAATTTCTATGAAGGATTGACATTGAAAGCTCAAGAGGCACTTGACTACTCAGCAGGAGGTTCATTACAACTCATGAAGACAGCTGAGGAGGCTCAGAACCTCATTAACACTGTAACGAACAACCAATATTTCTATGGTCATCAAAGGCAACGCCAACCAGCTCAAAGGAACGGTGTATTGGAGCTGGAAGGTGTAGATACCATCTTAGCTCAAAAACAAGGTGATGCATCAACAAATTCAACAACAGATAGAGATGATGGCCAAGAGAATTGATGGTCTTCAAGTTGCAGCAGCGAACACTCCTAATCAACCATCATGGGGGCAAAATGAGGTGCTCTACGAAGAGCAGCAACAAGAGCAAGTCAATTATATGCACAACCAAGGAGTTAATAAAAATGAATTCCATGGAGATACCTATAACTCATCCTAGAGGAACCACCCCAATTTGAGGTGGGGAGATAATCACAATCAAAACCAACAGCCTTGGCAGAGAAACTCAAACCAAAACAATTCCAGAAACACAAACCATCAAAACCATCAAAACACTAACCAAAACCAATACAGAAAACCACAAAACAATCAACCTCAATCTAACTACTACCCAACCAACAACCCATCCAATACCCAAAATAACTATCATCCACCCTCAACATCCCGTAATCGACCACAAGGTAACCAGCAAGAACCATGAAGTTTCAATGTGGAATCTAGATAGGCAAATTGGCCAACTATCCAAGCATACAGTGGTTGAGAGACCAACCAATGCATTGGCAAGTGACACCATTCCCAACCCCAAGGAAGAATGCAAGGCAATCCAATTAAGGAGTGGAAGAACTTTGGTGAATGACAAAGATGCCACTAAGAAGCCAACAGAGGATGACAAGACCAGCAGTAAAGAGCAAGTGACAATTAAAGAAAATAACCGAGAAAGGCTCAAGGAAAAAGAGGAAACTCAAGCTTCAAAGAAGGGGAAGCAGATTATGGAGGAGCTATCACAAGAACAGAAGAAGATAGTGAAGCCTTACACCCCTCCCTTGCCATATCCTTAAAGATTGCAGAAAGAAATCAAAGACCAACAGTTCCCCAAGTTCCTAGAAATGTTTAAGAAGCTAGAGATCAATATTCCACTTGCTGAAGTATTAGAGCAGATGCCTCTATATGCAAAATTTTTCAAAGAGCTCATCAACAAGAAAAAGAGCTGGAATGAGAAAGAGACAATGATCCTAACATAAGAATGCAGTGCTGTGATGCCAGGGCATCTTGGCCAGTTTCACTGACCTTTTTTTTACTGTTTTTAGGTTAGTTTCATGCATTTCCTTAGGAAATAAGCTAGTTTTGGGTAGATATTCACTTACACCTTGACTCAAGCATACATTGTGCATTTTACATTATTTTATGAGGATTTTGCATAAGTTTAGTGACAAATTGAATGTTGCATTGCCCATGACTTGGACTAGAACTTTGATGCACTCTATTGCTTGATTTCAGGACCAAAGGAAGCAAGGAAAGGGAGGAAACTTGCAAGGTTAATGAGAAAAATGATTGCCAATGACACTCTCATAGCCATCATTGCCCACGTTAAGAGTCACGTTAACTAAGTTAACGTGATCTCTAACGTGGAAAAAGGGAAGTTGAGCCAACGTTAGTGACACTTAACATTGTCACTAACGTTGGCAAACACTCATGAGTGGCCACGTTAGAGCCCACGTTAACGTAGTTAACGTGGCCTCTAACGTTAAAGGGGGAAGAGAAGCCAACGTTAGTGACATTCAACATTGTCACTAACGTTGGCCTAAGGATGCAACACACCACGTTAACTCCCACGTTAACTTGGTTAACGTGGGAGCTAACGTAAGAAGTGAGAGTTGTCGCCAATGTTAGTGACACTCAACATTATCACTAACGTTGGAAGCAACCACACAACCCCCTAAGGAGCCACGTTAACTTCCAAATTAACTTAGTTAACGTGGAAGCTAACGATGAGGAATGAATGATGAGCCAACGTTAGTGACACTCAACATTGTCACTAACGTTGGGATGGCAAAGAATTGCCACGTTAGAAGCCACGTTTTGGATGGAGAAACCACCCAAACTTTGGGTGGGGAGGTGAGCAAGATCAAAACCAAGACCAGACACGTTACAACTCCAACAACAATGCAGCTCACCAGCAATTCACACAGAGGACGTCTCAACACCCCCACAACAACACTTCTTCATATGCTTATCAAAACCAAAATAACACATCTGCTCCGAATCACCCATCAATTGATGACAAGCTCTCTAAGATTGAAGCCCTACTTGAAGGAATATGCCAAGAGATTCAAGAAAATAAGGTGTTCAAAGAGGAAGTGCGAGCCAATATTAAGAACCAGGGAGAGACCATTAGGAAGCTGGAATTCCAGGTGGGATATTTAGCTTAGAAGATTCCCAAACCCACCGATAGCTTTCCAAGTGACACGAAGAAAAACCCCAAGGGAGAAGCAAAGAAAGTAAGATGGGAAGATTGCAAAATGGTCACTACGAGTGATCAAGAGACTGAAGACAAGCAAGGCAAACTTTGCAAACAACCCGAAGACAACTCAACAAAGGAGGAGGATAGAAATCACCAAGGACCAGAAATTTCACAACAAGAGTTACTGAAGCTCTATGCTCCCTTCACTCAACTGCTCAATGGTGCTGTGGGAAAGAGAATATACTCAAGGTTCCTAGACTTGTTTGCATCTCTGCATGTAAACATACCATTCATCAAGGCAATTCAACAAATGCCTTCATTCATCAAGTATATGAAGGAACTTCTTCCCAGGAAAAGCTCACTCAAAGGAGGCCAGACTATAGTGATGAACAAGGAATGTAGTGCCCTTATTCAACCTGAGCTGCCTACAAAAAGAAGAGACCCAGGGAGTTTTCACATCCCTTGTGCCATAGGTAAAACTATGTTCGATAGAGCACTATGTGATTTGGGGGCCAGCATCAACTTACTGCCTTTACCCCTGGTGAAAAGGCTGCAGATTAATGAGATAATGCCCACAGATGTAATCATCAGACTGGCTGACAAAACTCAAAAGCAAGCAATAGGAGTGGTGGAAAATGTGTTGCTAAAGGTTGGGAAATACTTTATCCCAATAGACTTTGTCATTCTGGACATGGAAGAGAGTCACACTCACCCAATCATATTGGGAAGACCATTCCTAGCTACGGCCAGAGCACTTATCGATGTAGAGAAAGGGGAGCTAATATTGAGAATTCATGATGAACGACTCAGCTTCAATGTCTTCAAACTCTCACAAGAAATAGATCAAGAGGACAAGGAACTAAGCACAAACGATAAAGAGACACTGAAGGAGGAGACAAGCACTGAAGCACAGCAAGTTCATTTTGAAACCCCCTCAATTGATAAACAAGGAAAACAGCAATTGCCACAGCTCAAGGAAAAGTTGGAGGAACCTAAACCTCTAGAGGCATGTGAAGACAACATCACAACTCCTTGGAAAAAAAAGGTCACCAAGGGGAAGGCAACCTCAAAAGAAACAAAGAAGAAGGTACCAAGGAAATGGAAGAACAAGAAGATCCCTACGGAAGACTTCTCTCCAGGGGATAGAGTTGTCTCAGCTTACTTCCCAGATATTCCCCCTAATCTCCCTACTGTACCATCTCAGTTACCTAAAGTCTTCACTATCAACAGAGTTCTTTCCCTGGAACATGTGGAGATCATTGATCCAACCAATGGATACAAGTCCACAGCAAGAGGGGAGGACTTTAAGCACTACCAACCACCCTGATGAAGGAAAAACGTCAAGCTAGTGACGCTAAAGAAGCGCTTCATGGGAGGCAACCCATGTTTTATATGATTTTAAAATAATGAATAAATCAATGTTTATGAATTTCAACCCAAACTTGACAAACATTTGGTGAAATCTTTATCATGCAGTATATAGTGAAGAACAAGTTTGGTGTTCAAAGCAAACCAAGATGCATGCTAGTCTTGGGAGCTTTGAACAAAACTTTTCATCACATTGCTTCAAACTAAGTTTGGTGTCACCCCATAGTGCCACCAAAATGCATATAAGGACCCATCAATAGTTAGTTAGTTAGTTGGAATTCATAAATAGACAATCAAATCCTTTCTTCCCTTGTATTCTAGCCGTAGAGTTTGAATTTTTTTATGATATTAATTTCCTTATTTTAAATCTTTATAGGAAAGGAAAAGGAGCATAAAAAGGGATAGATTGGACAACCAAACAAAGAAGGTTCAGACACCACAAGAGGAGGGGTTACACACTTGTTCTAAAGAGGGAATACATTGAAAAATGTTGCCATGCAACATTGAAAAAAATGGAACCCTTAGAACACCGAGCAATCCCCATCATAAAGTGATGATCCTTGTCTTCTAGCCATGCATAACCCTAACCGTCCATCAAGTGACCACTTCATCAATCTACACCCTCCATTCTCTCACAACCTCTTTATATAAACGACCCTTGTTCGTACCATCCTTCATTGTCATCACACACCCTTCACCACTTTTCATTTCGGTACAATAAACCCCCTATCTGATTATAAACGTTCCTCCTCTCACTCTCTTCATTGCCATAAAACCCTAAACAACCAAAAGTCTCCACAACCTTACCACCTTCACATATTAATCATCATTCATGGCATCTTCAAGTTCTAAGAGAAGGGAGGGAAAGGAACCCATGGAAGAACACCCATATGATGAGAAGAGATTTAGAAGTTTGCATCATGCATTGCAATACGGGTGGATGGTTGATAAGGAAATCATCTATGAGCTGGGGTTTCAAGTTAAGAAGACTGAATGCCCCGAAATCATAGAGAAGGTAGAAAGGAGAAGATGGGAGCTCTTCACTGACCCGGTCACTAAGGTGAATGCAAATCTCATAAGAGAATTTTATGCAAATGCAGTCAGATATGATAAGAAAGATGAGTCATATACAAGCTTTGTGAGAGGAACAATGGTGAATTTTGGTCCCATGAGTGTAATGAGGGCATTGAAGCTATGGTCTATACCGTTTGAAGAAGAAAGTTACCACTCAAGATGGGACAACAACCCCAATTATGACCAGCTTTTACGAGACCTTTGTGTACCAGGAGCTGACTGGGAAAGGGGTGCAGGAAATAAACCAAAGTTCATTAAGAGAACAAACCTCACTCCTGAAGCTAAAGGGTGGTTCGAGCTAGTGAGGAGGTCTATTCTCCCAGCTGCAAACAACTCGGAGGTGAATCTCGAGAGAGCAACAATGGTGCATTGTATACTCAAGGGAGGAGAAATCAAAGTTCATGAGATCATAGCTCAAGGCATTAGAAAGATGGCAGAGAAAAGCGACTCAAGAGGAACATTAGGTTACCCCAGCACTATTTACCGAATATGCAAGAAAGCTAGGGTGGTTTTTGAAGATGAGGACCCCGTTTGGATAAAGGAAGGCATTCCAATAACGGTCCGAAGGATGAATGCTGCAGCATCCCCCCTGCCTCAACGGAAGCAAAGAAAGAGGACAGCCCCTCAAGTAGTGGAAGGCCAAGTCTCAAAGGGTCAAGCACAACAGACCTTGGACATGCACCAATTGCAGGAGGCCATTGATGGCTTATTTAGACAATATTTGGAAAGCCAAGGAGCACAGAAAGAGCTTCAACTACAGATGATGGGGCAGCAAGAGGAAACACTTTCAAGATGGATGACTCAGCAAGGTGAAAAGGTTTATGTTTTAAAAGACCAGAGCGGAGTTCATATTGTGGAAGTGCATTCATGAATCTTTGGGGTAGTCATAAGTTAGCTAAGTTGGTTCAACCACAAGGTTAGGAGGACAACTATCTATCCTGAATACTTGACTTTGGATATACCCACGAGACTGAGCATATGACAAGATCCTAATAAGAGAAAAGGGAAAGAATAATGGAAGTGAAAAATAAAAGAAAAAGAGTAAGCAATAAGGCTAGGCACCAATGGTTTGGACCTTGAGACAAGTGTCTGTGGTGCTCCTGTGTGAGGGATCTACTTGGATGAATAAGCTCTCAGGGGTGCTTTATCACTTGGTAACTTGGGTTAACTAACTCGGGATTATCAGCTGAAAATCCACTATCAAGAGTAACCCTCACTACAGAGCATTTAGTAACCCAAAGAGGTGCTGGACACCAAGGTCTCAAGAAAAGAAAGCCAACGTTACTGACACTCAACATTGTCACTAACGTTGGAAGCAACCACACAACCCCCCAAGGAGCCACGTTAACTTCCACGTTAACTTAGTTAGAAAAAGAGAACTACTCTCTGTATTTTACTTTCTCTACATTTTCTAGTTTTAGGATGTATTCTCCATCTTTGTTTTCATTTTCAAGAGCTATGAACAACTAAACCCCTTTCATTGGGTTAGGGAGCTCTGTTGTAATTTGATGGATCAATACTAATTTTCATTTTTCTTCTTCTATCTTTTCTCTTGATTTTACTTGAAAGCTTTCGATCTTCATCCAATTGAGTAGTTATCTTGGAAGAGAAGCTATTCAAACTTGGATCTCTTTTGAACCTTGAAAGAAGAATGAAGAGATTAAGCTAGAAATGCTTTCTCATGCTGGACCAAATTGGGTTTGGATGGGTATGTGATTATAACCCTCTCAACACTTGATTTGGGAAATGTATGTGGTATAATCAGTGACCATACTTCATCTCTTCTCATGAGCAATTGACCAAGGAATTGGCTATTGATCAAGATTTGAGAGATTGAATTGCAAGAAATTGTAATTCAATCACTTAAGATTGCCAAGGAGATCAATGAGTGCATTGATTGAGGAAGAGATGAAAATGAACTTGATCCGAAGAATTGCAACATCTCCTAAGCCCAATGAACTCCCCATCTCTGATCTTACCCATTCTCTTTAATTTCTGCCATTTACTTTTATGAGCAAATCCCCCATTCCCATTTACAATTCTGCAATTTATTTTCAGTCATTTACTTCCAGTCCTTTAATCCTAGCATTTACTTTTCTGTTATTTACATTCCCGCCATTTTATTTTCTGCAACTCTCAACCCAAATTTTGAATTCGCTCAACTAGAACATTCTTCTAATTAAAGTTGCTTGATCAATCAACCCCTGTGGGATTCGACCTCACTCTATTGTGAGTTTTTACTTGACGACAAATTCGGTACACTTGCCGAAGGGAGATTTGTTGTGAGACAAGTTTTTCCCGCATCATGCTGTCATCCAAAGAGGTCTTCCTCCATAGCTCAAAGATCCAGGAAGCTTCATCCTATCCTGCACTATAGGCAAGAGAACATTGGAAAAAGATCTCTGTGATTTAAGAGCTAGCATCAATTTAATGCCCCTCTCACTAATGAAGAAGCTTACAATAGAAGAAGTCAAGCCTACCAGGATGTTACTCTAAATGGCTGACAGATCACTCAAGATACCAAATGGGGTTGTGGAAAATTTATTAGTGAAGATTGGAGAATTCATTTTCCCTGCTGGCTTTATTATCTTGGACATGGAAGAAGAGGGACACAGTTCAATCATATTGGGACGGCCTTTCTTAGCAACAGCAAGAGCCATCAATGATGTGGAGAAAGGGGAGATGACCCTCAGGGTGCATGATGAAAAGATGATCATCAATGTCTTCAAGGCCATGCAATATCCTCTAGAGAAGGAAAAGCACATGAGAGTGGAAATGATAGAAGAAGTGGAGGAGGAGCTACTGGAAGATGACAACTAGGAGGAACAAGAAGAGGAAATAGAGGTGGAACAAGAGTTCATAGAAGAGGAAGTGGTAGAGATCTCCTTTGAAAGCAAGGCAGAGGAGAAGCCAAAATAAGAGTTAAAGCCTCTTTCCCCTCATCTCAAGTATGTATTTTTTGGAGAAGCAGAGGCCTTGCCAGTGATCATAAACTCCTCTCTGAACATAGAAGAAGAAACAAAGCTGATTGAAGTGTTAAAAGTTCACAAGACAGCCTTGGGATGGACGATTAATGATATCAAGGGAATAAGCCCTGCCATCTGTATGCACAAAATTCTATTGGAGGAAGATTCAAGGCCTGTAGTTCAACCCCAAAGAAGGCTTAACCTAACTATGAAGGAGGTGGTTCAAAAAGAAGTGATGAAGCTATGGAATGCTGGGATAATCTTTCCAATCTCTGAGAGCTCATGGGTGAGTCCGGTTCAAGTTGTACCAAAGAAGGGAGGAATGACAGTCATCTCCAATGAGAAGAATGAGTTAATTCCCACCAGGACAGTGACTGGGTCGAGGATGTGCATAGATTATAAAAGGCTAAATGATGCTACAAGGAAAGATCATTTTCCTCTCCCATTCATCGACCAGATGCTAGAAAGATTGGCTGGCCATGCCTATTATTGCTTCCTGGATAGGTATTCTGGGTATAATCAAATAGTGGTGGATCCCAAGGATCAAGAAAAGACTTCCTTCACCTGTCCATTTAGAATCTTTGCTTACAGAAGGATGCCGTTTGGACTGTGCAATGCCCCTGCAACTTTTCAAAGGTGTATGCTTTCTATATTTTCTGACATGGTAGAGAAATTCTTGGAAGTCTTCATGGATGATTTTTCTGTCTTTGGCAATTCATTTAACACTTGCCTGCATCATTTAACTCTTGTTTTGAAAAGGTGCCAAGAAACTAATCTGGTATTGAATTGGGAGAAATGCCATTTCATGGTTCTTGAAGGGATAGTTCTTGGGCATAAGGTTTCAAGCAAAGGTATAGAAGTTGATAAAGCAAAAATAGAAATCATTGAAAAGCTTCCTATACCTGTTAATGTGAAAGTAGTAAGGAGTTTTCTTGGACATGCTGGTTTTTACAGGAGGTTCATCAAAGATTTTTCAAAAATAGCAAAACCATTGAGCAATTTGCTAATGATTGATAATCCTTTCATCTTTGATGACAATTGCAAGCTTGCCTTTGAAACTTTAAAGAGAAAACTCATTACAGCACCAATCATCACACCCCCTGATTGGGAATTACCTTTTGAACTTATGTGTGATGCAAGTGACTTTGCAATCGATGCTGTATTGGGGCAAAAGAAAGACAAGTTGCATCATGTTATATATTATGCTAGCAAGGTGTTGAATAAGGCATAGAAAAATTACACCACCACTGAGAAAGAGCTCTTGGCAATTGTATATGCATTTGATAAATTTAGACAATACTTGATTGGTTCAAAGATTATAGTATATACTGATCATACTACTCTCAAGTATCTCATGTCTAAACAGGATTCAAAGCCAAGGCTTATTAGGTGGGTGTTGCTGCTACAAGAATTTGACATTGAAGTGAGAGATAGGAAATGAAATGAGAACTAAGTAGCAGACCATTTGTCAAGAATATCAAAAGAAGCCAATCAAGCTCCACATTCAGTGAATGAAAGCTTTCCAGATGAACACCTCTTACAAATCCAACAAGCTCCCTGGTTTACAGACATTGCAAACTACAAGGTTGGAAGGAAGATTCCCCAAGAATTTACCAAGCAACAAGTGAAGAAGCTGCTCAATGAGGCCAAAAAATTCTTATGGGATGAACCATTCTTATTTAAGAGGTGTCCAGAGGGAATGATTAGGAAATGTGTTCCTGAGAGTGAGATGAGAGACATACTATGGCATTGTCATGGTTCAGCTTATGGTGGACATTTTGGACCAGAAAGAATAGCAGCCAAAGTACTCCAAAGTGGATTTTATTGGCCAACCATCTTCAAGGATGCTAGAGAGTTTGTTTATCAATGCAATGAGTGCCAAAGAGCTGGAGGATTAACAAGAAGGAATGAGATGCCTCAGAACTACATCCTAGAGGTAGAACTATTTGATCTTTGGGGCATAGACTTTATGGGCCCTTTTCCACCCTCATATTCTTTCAAATACATACTTGTGGCAATAGAGTATGTCTCAAAGTGGGTGGAAGCCATAGCAACAACCACATGTGATGCACAAATTATCCTTCAATTCCTTAAGAAGCGCATTTTCACTAGATATAGAGTGCCTAAGAGTCTTGTCAGTGATGGTGGTAGTCATTTTTGCAACAAACAGATGGAGAAACTACTTCACAAATATGGGGTGATGCATAAAGTAGCTACACCATATCATCCACAGACCAATGGCCAAGCAGAGCTTGCAAACAGGGAGTTGAAGAGGGTTTTGGAGAAAACAGTAGGGAGCACAGGAAAGGATTGGGCCAGAAAATTAGAAGATGTTTTCTGGGCATATAGAACAGGATTCAAAACCCCCATTGGAAAGTCTCCTTTTCAGTTGTTATATGGCAAGTCTTGTCACCTTCCTGTAAAGCTTGAGCATAAAGCTTTCTGGGCCACTAAACTCCTCAACCTTGATTCTCAAGCAGTAGGAGAGAAGAGGTTATTGCAATTAAATGAGTTGGATGAGTTTAGACTAGAAGCCTATGAAAATGCTAAGATATACAAGGAAAAAGCTAAGAGATGGCATGACAAGAGGATCTCAAAGAAGGAGTTCAAACCAGGACAGCAAGTACTCTTGTATAACTCCAGACTCAAAGTTTTTCCTGGCAAACTCAAGTCTAAATGGACTGGTCCCTACTTGGTGACAAAAATTCTTCCTTATGGAAGCCTTGAACTGCTAGATGAAGTAACAAAGAACAATTTCACAGTAAATGGTCACAGGGCAAAGCATTACTTGGGAGGCCATTGGGACAAAGAGAAGGAGATTCAAAAATTAAGCTAAGCAAGAATGAAGGATGTTAAGCAAGTGACATTAAAAGAGCGCTTGTTGGGAGGCAACCCAACCAAAGGTAGTTTTCTTTGCTTAACAATTTCAATAAGAGGGTTAAGTAGTTTTATCTGTATTGCAAGGAGCTAAGTTTGGTGTTGCACACCAAAACAATTTAAGGGTGAATAAAGGATGCTAAGTTTGGTGTTCCACCAAAAATCTCATTTAAAAACACATTTTAACCCTCTGCATTAATAGTTACTAGCTCCAAGCAATCAGTAAAATCACTAAACCATTATCTGTCTTTTAGTTTTTAGTTCATTACTTTTAGCAAAAGCACATTGCTTCATGTAACTGATGCATCGCGGACAGTAGCAAGAAACTAAGTTTGGTGTTCCCTCACCAAAGTAAGTTCAAGTTCATGCTAACCATTTGCCTAAGTGCTTGGAAAAACAAGCAACTTCCAATAATTATGCAGAAAAGACACTCAGCCTCTTAAAAGAATCATCACCAAGGGAAATGCAAAAGTAAAATATGATGATGACAAAAGGGAAGCTGCAAGACACTCCTGAGAGGTTGTATTGTCACAAAATTCACTATGCTTTAAAATGCTCTGAATGAGAAGTTGCTAGTTACCTTAATGTTTAGTTCAAATAATGCAAATTTTTATGTCTGCACTAGTTTAAATGCTTGTTATCACTCATCTGCATTAAATTCATGTTTTGTTTCCCTTTTTGCATCAATAAGAGAAAATGTTTGAAATAGAGAGTAAGTGTCCAATGTGGTAGGAATTAGAATGAAACTTGTGGTGGTAATTTCTTGATTGGATGATAAGCTCAATAATAAAAGCTGCATAATAGAATGTTCTATCTAGTGTGAACTTAGTTGTTGTCATAAAACCTGTTATTAATGAACATCCCTGGAAAATGAAGCAAAGTAAGAAAGAAAAAGAAAATAAAAGCCAAGAATTGGCAAGGAAACAAACAATAAGGCTAGACACCAATAGCTTGGACCTTATGACATATGCCTGTAGTGCTCCTTGTACTAGGATATGCTTGGACAATTAGGTTCTGAGGAGTCTTTTAAAACTTGGTAACTTGGATTAACTAATCCGGGATTATCAACTGAAAGTCCATCATCAAGAGCAACCTAGCTACAAAGCATTTAGTGATCCAAAGAGATGCTGGGCATCAATGTTCCTAAGAGGATTTGTGAGCCAAATGTCTGTAGTGAAGAAGTGTTGAGCAAAATTGAGCCAAAAGGCTGCTGCAACACTTGACACTAAGTTATCATTGAGAAATAAGCTTTCTAAGTAAAAGAAAGAAGGAAAAACTAAAAGGGATCAATCAAAAAGCAAGGCATTATGACAGCAACTCTAGTGAATCCTCAAAGAAACATTTCCTATCTATTAGCAAAGAATAAGTGAGCTGCATTTTTGTCTGCATAAAACCCCATAGTTCAAATTATGTTATCTGCTAAATAAGGACTTATATACTTCTCTGTTTCATTTCATTTCTTCTCATGTTTAGTGCTTGCTTGGGGACAAGCAAGGTTTAAGTTTGGTGTTGTGATGACAAGTCATCTTATACTAGTTTTACAAGTATTTTTCATTAGTTTCATTAGGTTTTATGCACTTTCTTGCACGACAAGTAAGTGATTGGAGTGCATTTTTATGATTATCTTGAATCAATCAAACATCATTTATTTTACACAAAATCATAGCTTCTATGATAAAATTAATTGATTTTATAAATGATGCAAAGATCTTGTGAGTTTGGTGAGGCTTTGATGTATTTGTTTGGTTGATGATAGGTGAAAAGATAAAGGAAAAGAAGGAGAAAGCACAAATTAAGCTCAAACAGAGGAAAGAAAGATTTTGGGGCACACTTTGAAGTTTGAGCACGCTATGGACCTTAGGCCACGCTTTTAAAAGCGTGGCCCATGACATTAAAGCGTTGCGCTCAACCAAGGGAGTAAAGGTAGCGTTCAAGATTTTGAACGTAGCGCACCATGAGGAAGGCACACTAAGACATGCCAAGGCATAGCATTCAAAAGTTTGAACACCACGCTCCCCATTTGCAACTTTCTCGTGACTCTTTGGAACCAAGGAAGGCTGGGCGCGCTCAAAGCAAAACAAGGGGGTAGCGTTCTAAGGAGTGAACGCTACGTTCACCAACTCCACCTTTTTTGTGGATTACTAGCAAGGAAGCAAGGCAACTAGGAGCATTCAAGGTTTTGAACGTAGCGCATCAAAGAAGCCAAGCATGCACAAAGCAAAACAAGAGACAGCATTTGGAAAAGGCAACGTAGCGTTCACTAGAGGCAACTTTTTCGTGCTTCAAGCCTTGGGAAGGAAGACTCAGCAAGGGCTAGCGTTGGAGGAGTGAACGTACTGTTCACTTATTGAACGCTATGAGAAAGGAGGCTTGGCACGAGGAAGGCACGCAAGGCAATAGTGAACGTAGCGTTCACAAAACCAAACGGAGCACTCCCCTGAGAGCTAACCACACACACCATGACCCATGCCACTTAAACCAAAGCCAACCGGACCCATCTTTCTTCAAATCCAAAAATCAAAAGGCCCACTCCAAGCTTTGAAGACCAAAATAGAAAGTGTATAGATAGGAGTTAATTTGATTTCTAAAGGGATCTTTAGCTCATTTTTAGTTTTTGACTATTGAATTTTCATTTGAATTTGGGGAATTGGGATTAGATCTAGATCTAGTTTACTTTCTGTTTTCATTTTCTTTCTCCTACAACTTCTAATTTCTGTTTTGGGTTTTTAAATTGAGATTGAATAGCTCCATTGATTCTTAATCTGAGAATCATCTTTTACTTTTCTTCTCAATAGTTCTAAGAATTGAATCTTAATCTTCTTTTCTGGTTTTCATTTTCATTTTCTTCTGCAATTTCTCTTCTGCTTGGTCAAGAGAGTAATTGAGATCTAGATCTATTTTCTGTTTTCATTACTCTTCTTTAATTGTCAATTTCCCTTGAGGATTTCATAATTGATTTAAGTTTTCTTGCTATTTTGTTTCTTGAAGCAATTTTCCACTTCTGTTTTAGCTACTGAGATCCAGATCTGAATCTGCATCTCATAGTTCTTTGATTTACTTTAATTTACATTTTCTTGTTCAATTCTGAATCCCAGTACCCAAATCCCTTTTATTCTTCAAGCAATTTACATTTCCCAGCAATTTAGATTCAGCAATTTAAGTTTCTTGCACTCTAAGTTTCAGTCATTTACTTTTCTTGCAATTTAAGTTTTAGCTCTTTTACTTTCTTGCTCTTTAAGTTTCTGCAAATTTACTTCTTCTGCACTTTAAGATTCAGCCAATTTACCCTCTCCCTTTTATTTACTTGCAATTTAGCTTCTGTTAATCAAGTTTCACTCAAATCATCAAATATTCGCTTAACTAAATTCATCACCTAACTAAAATTGCTCAATCCATCAATCCCTGTGGGATCGACCTCACTCTTGTGAGTTATTACTACTTGATGCGACCCGGTACACTTTTTGGTGAGTTTTGTGTGGAATCGTTTTTCCCTCATCATTCTACAACTTCATATACCGTATAACCTAGAGCGGACTGCATTGATCTTGTGATGCAATTCACCTTTCCTCTAAATTGTGCTTGAACTTTCCTGAACTTCTCGTGAGTATACACATGCTGAAATTGAGCTTCTATTGAGGATTTTGTTGCACACGGTATGACGGTATGAAAATCTACAGCATCCGATTCTCTCTCTCTCTCTCTGTGTGTGTGCTCTCTACTTACTATACAATTATCATACTGTTTGACGAATTGGATAAGTGAGATGTTGTGCGTAATAAACTTGTTAAAAAAAGCATGCATGCTCTTGCTTCTTTGTGTGCTTCTCATCCCGGTGTGATCGAGATAAAGTGGAATCCATAAATGACGATCTTCAAAAAGCTCTAAAAAAATCAGAAAATGCCTAAATCAAAACCAAAATACACTGAAAGACGTACAATTTGACACCTCTATTACACAAGTAAATACATATAAATATCCACACACTAAAAGTAACAACATCAGTAAATCCTAATAAAGACACCATTACCTAAAAGCCACTTGTTGTCCCCAACACCATACTTCATCAGAAAATCTTCCAATTCTTATCAAATGATTCTTTCGTAAAAGAGTTCCAAACAACATGACTCATCTCGTGTAAAATTTCTTCGTGTCACTTATAGCCATTTAACATGATATGCCAAATACACCACTGGTGAATTGTTAAGAATGCCTTTCGGAGCAATTCCTCTAATGCAATGAAGCCAACATTCAAATAACCATTTGAATGATTGAATATCCTCGTTTTTCATCAAAGCACATCCCAGTAGTGTGACTGACTGTGGTGAATCACCCCAATAAAGGAACCAAAAATCATATTACACCTGAATACGACACAAAAACAAATCATATACACCAAAAAACTATCTAAATACACCGAAAGTGTTTCAAAATACACATAAACCAGAACAATATATTACCTGTTTGTATTGTAAGTGGTATCGAATGAAATAACATCTCTAAAATACTCACAGGCGCCCTGCTTCTTGTGTCGGCCCAAAAAGCAATCTTAATTAATTAATCAACCTCAAGTTCAAGCTCGAAAAATAAATTTTCATTATTCTCTTTTATCCTTAATAAGTATTTCCCAAATTTCTTTGCATCCACTAGTTCTGAAATATTTCGCACTTCTCTCGTGATGTAATTTTTCACATCTTTTTCAATAAAGCTTAATTCACGATGACTGCCTGCTGCTGCGACAAATGATTGATATGTTTTGCTTGGTCTAATTCTGGCTTCCTCATTATTCTCTATTGTATGTCGTATAGACATGCTTAATTATCTGTGTTGTTTAAGCATCTCGGCTTGATTTGGACAGCACGGATGTGAATGATGCAACACAACTTTCGAAATGATTCAAACACCAACGTCCTTGAATATATGTATATAAATTCTTGCAGGAAAATTTAAGCTAGTTGGGGGATTTGTCTTCTCAGTTGGAGATATTTTCGATTTCCATTTCCCCTCTCTGGTATATGTAATCAATTGGTTCTTAATTTCCTTTCCCTTCTTATTTGTGTTCCAAACTTTAGTAGAAAACCCTGCAAATTTAGAATAATCTTTGTAGAATTTTCTAGCTTCTTCAAGCATGTTAAAAGTCATCCTAATCTTTGGAACAAGCTGCTCATCAATATCATACAGAAACTAAAAATACACTGAAATCATTCCATAATACACCATATTAGAATCTAAAAAACACCGAAACTTTGAACGAATAGATTCATCAAAATAATAAAATCAGATTCAGAACTCGTATATTACATTCAAATTCAAACCAGCAACCATAAGCAACAATTTTCACAAACAAAAGAAAAATTATTCAACTACAGAATCATAAACAACTAATAAACTACATTAACTAGATTCAAACCACACCTCACCACTTGATTCGATTCAAAATAATAATACAATTCAGCCTGGTTCAATTGAAAGTCTGAACCTAAAAATACACCAAAAGATTACCAAAATACACCAATTTATAAATAGAAATACACTGAAACGAGAACGGAATAGATTCATCACAATAATAATTCAAATTCAGAACTCTTACATTACATTGAATTCAAACCATCAACCGTAAACAGCAAATTTCAAATACAAATACAATATTTTTCACATATAGAATCATAAACTACTAATGAACTACATTAACTAGAATCGAACTAGGCCTCAGCCACTTGATTCGATTCAAAACAATAATCTACTTCGCTCTGGTTCAATTGACAGTCTGAACTTGAATCATTCATTATCTTCAACAACGAAATACCTATTCAAAAACTTTGATCCAAATCTTTAAATCAGATAAAAGAGAATTGAAATTGAACGAAGAAAATACAGAGAAAGAAAAGAATATAGCGAAGGAAGAGAAACGCAGAAAACACAGAGATGGAACAGAATGTAGAGACGCACAAAACGTTGAGAAAATTGGAGAAAGAAAACGAAATCCCCATGAAAAATGCAATTATATATATTCGCATGTTGAGGCAAAAGTTTGTTAGAAATAATGGCACGTGAAGGGGAACTAAGTCAAAGCTACTTAATTAGACTTAGTCGGTTAATTGACTTAGATGTAAAGATTAATTAAAAAAAAAAAAAAAAAAAGTAAGAGTCGGAAAAGGAAACCACGTGAAGACTTGTCATATCCTTTGCCTTCCCGCATATTTAAAAAAAGTATGTTGTTTCGGGAAGTGAAGAGTAAAAATGGTCTTAAAGTACTTGTGCGCAAACATGAAGCACGGAACATGAGGTTCGTCCCATGAGTAGTCTTAAAGCTAAAACATCATTCCTTCTTTGTGGAGGAATTAAATATCAACAATTTGGATAAAACATGCTATATTTTTTATTCTTAATGTCTGTGATTTTCTTTAATCTTTTTTTTTTTTTCAATTTTTTCTTAAATTATTTGAAGGTAAAGGACACCATATGAGAAGACAAAGTATGACAACTAAAGTAAATGTAAAAACAAAAACAACAAATGAAGATGTAACTTTGTACAACTCTAATATAAAAGGCCTATGTCTTTTTTAAAAAAATAAATGAAGATATAGTTTTGTACAACTCTAATATAAAAGGCTTATGCCTTTTTAAAAAAAAAAATTGAAATTTTTAAACTAATAAACTATATTTTAATTTATATTACATTTTAGTTAAATAATTATATAAAATTATATACAAATTATTAAATAAATATTCTACAAAATAATTTTCACTTTAGCTTAATAATAACTATTGAACTTTCAGTTGTTGTATCTACTCAGCTGCAAAGGGATAGTGGTGGTTGCTAAAAGGGAAGTGATCGGAACGAGATAGGGAACTGGAAGTGGGATTGGAAATTAGCTACCTTCAGACAAATATAAGCTCTTTTTTTCAATTTCTTGCGGTATTTTCCAACTCTATAGGTTAAGGACTAATTTGTGACGGATCTAAGTTCTATTCAATGATTTGCCCCTGATCAACGAATAGCTGTATACACAAGGCGGGATTCATATTCCGACACTTGCTCAAACAAACGAGTGAATTACCACTCAATCAACTTAAGTTGATTAAATATAAGCTCATTATTTGGTTGGTTTTGGTTGATGTGATTCCTATAGCTTGGTTTCGGCTTCTTAGATTACTGTTATTCTCCCATGTGCTCTAAGGTGCTACGAGAGTTGGATACTACTCTCCACTGCTTTGTGGGGATTGCAGTAAGTCTTGGGTAATTTGGTAGCAATTTGGTTTCACGCAAAACATGAGATTTCTACCTTGGATTTGGATGGTTGGCTTAGGTCAACTTGGGGAAATCCACGAGTGATATCTTCATGGCAAAATTCTAGTGTTAACTGGAAACGTTTAAATTCAAAGAAACTGAGTGGTCGATGGGCGAGGTGTTGCATTCGACTCGTGTTGTTGCGGTGGAAATTGTTGCGCATACATCAGCAAAGAGAGGGAACATTAGTGGCGTCAAATTTGTAGAATTTTTGCCTAGCTTTCACCATTAGGAGCCTGTGCTTGACCGTAACTTTTTCTGTGTTTTCTTTGTAGCCTATCAACATTATTTAAACTGCCAATGTATTATTATGCTGGTTTCTATGGGACTTAAATAATTAATCAATGCAAGACTTGGTCAAACATTAATAATCAAAATTAAAATTATTTTACTTTCCGTCTTTCTGTTACAATTGACCACTACTCTCCTATAATATAATTCTTATGCGATTAACGCCAAAAAAGGACAACTCAAGGGAGAGCAGCTTAAGATCAAGAGAAACCACATCCATCCACTGTTTGCAAAAAGGGTTTCGTTGCACATCAAGGAGAAATACTGCCAGACACATTGCCAGAAACAGTCATATCTGGCACATAATGACATTCCAGGGAAGCATTTTCTGGCAGAGTAGTCCTTTTTTCTCTCTGTACAAAACACAATTTGCTTTATCCTTCTTTTTTTCCATTATCATTGTTTATTTTTACATGATTACTCTGAATAATTAGTTTCAGAATCTGTAACCATAACTATCTCCATGTCTCTGTTTTCTACTCTAACTTTATCATCATCCTTGTAATCCTTTGGGAGAGCATTACAATCAATGGTGTGCCATACTGGTCTCTCCTCTTGAAACAATCTACAGGTGAATTAGAAGCAAAATATAAATATCTCAGTAAACACTGACGAGGTGGCATTTGGTAGCAAAATAAGAAAGAGAACAAGGTTAGGAACACGAGATTGTCTTTGTACATTGTTCAATAGTACTGGGGGATGAGAAAATATTTTATGAGATCATTACTCCTGGCCGGATAGGTGGTCCGGCGGCAGGAGTGGTGGTCCAGTGGAGGACAATGAGGTAGATCTTTGGTCTGAGTTAGAGTTGGGTATTCAGTGCACTCACTTTTCAGAAGTACACAATAAGTGTCTAGTCCAACTTAACATACTAAGGGTTGTGTGTGTGTGTGTGTGTGTGTGTGAGAGAGAGAGAGAGAGAGAGGGGCTTACGGGTGCTTGCATAATGTAGGGCACTGAATCGTAATTGCATATTTGCAAGTGGAAATTTCAGTGATTGAACTTATCATTGCTCTGGGTTCTGAGCATACAAACCTCACCTGTGATGAATGTTTGAATGAATTAATGAAATCAGTATGATTTTCAAAAGCAAAAGAACTAGATTTTGGTAGATTTCATACCTCAGTCTCTCGTGGTTTACTTGTAAGATCACAGGTAGTTCCATTAGTATATTGATGAGCATGATACCTGAATAAACATCATGTACAAAGGTTGTTTTCATCACAGAATTTATCGTGTAAAAATGATTCTCCAAAAGTTAACCTATCTTCACACTAATGTGACCTTAGTGTGACGGTCATTGGAAGGTACCTTTGAGATGCATCTTTTGAGCGAGGATCCTTTAACGTAGAAATGTCAGAGAGATTTTGGTTATAGGCAGCTGTAGCCTCTGGGTCATAAACTCCCAATACAAACTCCTGGACCACCTATAACAAGGAAAATGAAATGATTATTGGACATGAAAATGTTTCTTTAACTCTCCAATAACAATAGCGATATTATTGACTAATTGACCAGAAATTTTAGGAAAAATTGCTATAAGCACATCGATATTGATGACCAAGAAAAAGGCTCCAACCCACCCATAAGATTTATTCCAATCATTAACTTCTATTATCAGTGATCAATAAAGGATAAAATTTGGTCCCCTCAAAACAAAGACACACTTTTGATGAGATGAACCTACTCAAACAATGATTCATGCTGGTGGCTCCAGCTCCACCAGAACTATAATTTTGGTCTTTTTTCTTTAAAAATAGAACCTCTATTATTAATGGGAGAAAGAGAGAATCCAAATCCTGGTAGTATGATAGAATCTGCTAGGAAAATACCAAGTTACAAGTAAACAAATCTACAAAGCTGAATAACTATTTTTTTGACTAACTTGTTAAAACAATCAGCTTTCAGAGTAAAAATGTAAATATTGTAAATCATTTGAATTTTCATATTATCTAAAATTATTGATTACATTTACATCTTTCATATACACCAAAATAAACATATCAAAGGCTCTGAAATGTATGAAAATAAGAGCTATTCTATCATATTTTTACTGGTTTTCAATCTTTTTCAAAACACGGCATAAATCTAAATAACTGACATTATTTAATTGGGTCTATAACAATTATGTTCTAGATAAATATCATGGTGTACAACTGTACATGTGCCAACTTTTATAGCAGTGCCAAGTGATCCTGAACATGTTGTAATTACTGATATTGTTGATCTAGATTAACCGGGATAAGAAACCTAACTCCCAAAGAGTGAAAGCCAAGCCATGACAACCACCTTTACCCATTCAAACTCATTCATGAATGTAATCCCTCTCACAATTGCCTTTATCTAGAGGATCAATAAGAGATAAACTTGTAAAAAGAAAATGGAGGATTAAATCCAAAGGGGATAAGTGTATACCTTATCATCCTCCAAATGTAGCTGTCGCAACTTCTTTTTGTAGCAAAATTCGTATGACCACCAACCTTCTTGCTGCATAAACAACATCAGCAAATGTATATGAACATGATTTTAGCATTACAATACCATATATCTGAAAGAAGTTCCAGAGAAAGCAAATATTTAGACCACAATAGATATTACTTAATAAGTCACCACTCAACAACATTAGTGTAATGCAAATACTAACTCTGACAAAGCATGGACCATTCAAAACTTCTAGCAATTCGTCTGGTGTCTTCTGTTTAGCCCTTTTCTCAGTTTCAACAATCATGCTGCTAACATTTTGCTGGATAACAGGCTTTCCACTTTTTTCCTTTTCAACCCTAGGCAAGTAACAAATGAACTTCTGTCCATTTTTGTCCGGCATGACAATAGACTCCTGATCATCATCCTGGAGATAGAGAACCTCATGCTTATTAGAAGGTGGATGTAATAAGATACCCAAAGGCACGCACACTGAGACTATCAATTCACCAAAAATATGACTGTCATATAAGCAAAGGTTTATAAAACTACGCAAAAGGCACAATATGGTGATTACAAAACTACTCTTATAAATTAAGTTACTAAAATGTCTGGAGTTTTGGGCACCACTGTCAGTATGAAGTTGTCAAACAATTTAGAACCTTAATTTCACAAAAAAGGGACCAACCACTCTTATTTCCATCCTTCTTTATACTAATAACAAGTTGCCTTTTATCAAGAGGAAAAAAAAACAATGAGAGAATCTTCTAGACACTATTTCAATTACGTAAAGGAATACAATTAGGTTCGATAAAATTACAAATGGAAGAGACCAAATTGAGAATATCCAAAAGGGGCAAATTCCTATGAGAAATTTCGAAAGGAGAAAATATACTTAATCATTGAAAGAACAATAGATTAACACCCCCTAAGCAATGGCATATAACAAACACGTTTCAGAAGCTTACAGGATGATAAGGGGATTCTTCTGAATGAAATTCGATCTTGTATTTCGGTTCACGAGAGCTGCCTCCACCAAATGTGCTACCTGTTTATATAATTGGCAGTGACCAAGCTCAAATACTAATAATAACGGGAAAAAAAAAATTGTATAGTATACTAAAATTCAGCAGTTAGATCATTTAAGAACAACCACGACTCAACATATATAAACCTAAAGAATCAAAAGCTACTTTTCACATCATGGAAACGCTCAATTGACCATAAGGTGCATTCTTTCAGCACAAACCCAGACTAAATTATTCAGAATTTTAATCATCGCCTATTTCAATGACGCAACAATATCCAAATTATTCACGAACATGAAAATCGGTAAAGAAAGAAAGGTAGTAAATAAAAGATCGATTTACCGATATTTGCAGGGAAGATGTGTTCGCCGAAGATATGGCTTAAGAAGATGTGAGATATCAGGAGCAAGAAAAGTGCTTTCATCTTGACGGGTTTGCAATTAAAGGAAATACGTTATAAGAATAAACTAGGTGAGTCTGAGGGAGTCGATTATACGACTCCGACCAGTCCTGGCTCGCGTGTGGGGTTCCGGCAAGTTCTTGAGATCTAGCCAGGTGGATCTCGCGGGGCAGAATGAAAGGTGAGAACTGAGAAAGAGGGGCTTACAGTGTCATCTCACCATGACTACTATATTAACTAAAAATGGAATCAAAATCCATAACTATTTATCCTAGTATATGTTCCCGTACACTGTATGGGATAATTAATAAAAATATATAAATTTTTTTATTAAAAAAGATTAAACAAAATATATATATTAATTATTAATATAAATATTTTATAAAATTATAATTAAAATTAAATTTTAAGAATTTTTAATATTAAAAATAATTAGTATTTGTCTTAACAATGTGAGTTTATTGAGTAGTTATTTTATTCATCAGCTTAAATAAGTATTAAGGAGTTCGAATCTCGTTTATGCGTGTATAACAATTCATTGACTAGTGGTTGACTCTTACTAAATGGAGTATCAATATGTGGTTAGACTTTACAAGAGTACCGAAACCCGCGAGTATTCGACCCGTCCATACCTGGTCAGGACGGATAATAACTCGACTCGAGACAGGACAAGTTTCGTTCAGAGTGAGTGTTCGAGGGGGCAAAACAGGATCGAGTTTAAGGTATACCTTTCCCAAGATATATACATATAAATACCTTTTAGGAATTAGGATTCGCCCCACATCATAGATTCAGTGACTCATAGTCTCAGTCTATACTCCAGAGCAACGTTAGAGAGACCCAGTCATCCTCACCTAAAGTCTTCTTCTTGGTTTCTCCACAAAAAACCCCATAGCTCTCATTACCGTCCCAGCTCCCGTCGTCTCGCCACTAAGCCTATCGTCGTCCCTGTTGAGCCCATCATCGTCTACCTTCATGGCTCTCGTTGTCACCGCTGCTGATCCCGACACATTACTGCTGAGCCCGTCGCTACCTTCCTACTGAGCCCCTTTCTTCTAGGTAAATTCCTTAAGCCCTCACCGCTTTCCTCCTGTTGAACCCCTTTTCTCTAGGTAAATTCCTCTCTTTCCCCTCTTTCTCTTCCTATCACATTGTGTGTCTGTTAAGTTCTTCTCTTTTTCTTCCACAAACTCATCACTTGGTCGTCGCTACAGATTTGTGTGAGTCTATCACCGAAGTCCCTTTTTCCTGAGCGTGTCGCAACCTTTCTCCTCTATCTCTCTATCCACAGGTAAGTTCCCATCTCTCTCTCTCTCGCACATTATAAATGACTAAATCTTCATTTTATTGAATCTGTACTTAGTGAAGTTGTGAATTTGTATTGCGATTTTGTTGGTGAAGATGTGAATTTGTGTTGCAATTTTGTTTATATATGTGTAGTGGATCTAATCTGTATTTCATTAATTTCTGTCCATATTATGTACTAATATTTTTCATGATTGATTCTAAAATTATTTTATAGAAAAATAAATATGTTTCATGATTGATTCTTCATTGAAGTGTGCATGTTCTCATTACATAAATTTTATTTTGAATTTTTCATTTTGAATTATTATTGATTTTGGATTCTAATTACTGATGTTGGCATGTTACAATAGTTTATATATGTTGATTGAGAATTAGGATTTTTGTGATTTTGCTTGATTTATATATGTGCAATGGATCTAATTACCGATATTGCAATGGGTCTAATTGCCGATATTGCAATGGTTTGCTCAGTTTTTTCAATAGATGCTTTATATACGGTTTGCTTAGTTTTTTCAATTTTTAAAATATAGGTGTTTTAAGATTATTTCATGGCTACTAATGTTAGAAAAGACACATAAAGCAACAATGTTGCTCCTAATGATATTGAGATTGAAATTCAAGGTAATGTTAATTCACGTTATATTAAATTTCATGTTATTTGACATTATATAAATTTTATATTTGTATTTTAATTTATGATTGAATTTTAATTTTTTATCTTAATTTATGTAAGAATATGTAAATTTTAAAATGTTATTTAATTGTTATAGGATGGGTAGGGGTAGAGAGGGTACCTACAAGAGAGCGTTATGATACAGTATTTTACTACCCGCAGGTATAGGTGGGGTGGGTAGTTGAGAAGTTTAAGGATGGCAGGGCGGGGTCGAATAGGGCAAAAACCCACCCAACTGCTAACCCTATACGTGGTGGATTAGTTTTCGACTTGTCCAATTAAAAAAATACCCTAGAAAAAAATAGTAATTGTTTTTAAAGTAGAATAATTTTTCATTGATAGCAATATTTATAGAGATTTATTTTTGTTAAAATTTACCTGTGACAATTTTATTTGTTAGTATCATATTCATTCTTGAAATCAAAACAATATGATCAATATTGTTACCTGTTAAGATTTGACATTTTATGACATGATTTTCAAGTTTCCAAACTCATAAATGGATACCGTTACAAAAGCTATTAGGTTGGTTAATATTCCTTAATAACATTATTAGAACACCATCATTGAGTATTAATTTGTGGCAAAAGAAACCAATAATAATTTTTGTTATTCAATATATAATTTATTCTATTATAAAATGAATTATTATTTAATAAATTGGTNAACTATTTAAAATTTTTATTAAAAATTAAATGAAAAATATATATAATAATTATTACTATAAATATTTTATAAAGTTATAATTAAAATCAAAGGTTAACGATTTTTAATGTTAAAAATATTAAAAATAATTAGTATTTTTAACTGATTTGAGTTGGTTGAGTGGCCATCATCCCACTCGTCCACTTAAGGAAGTATTAGAGTTTCAAATCTCGCCCTGTATATGTAACAACTCATTGGCTAGCGACAGACCCTTAATAAATGGAGCTTCAATCCATGGTGGATTAGTTCTCGACTTACCGAGTTGGAATACACAATGAAAAAAATAGTATTTATCTTGAAAGGTGAATAATTTTTATTGTTAGCAATACTTGTGGAGATTTATCTTTATTGAAATTTAAATGTGACAACTTTATGTGTTGGTATCATATTCATTCATGAAGTCAAAACAATATGATCAACATTGTTATCGGTTGACATTTCATATTTTATAACATGATTTTCAAGTTTTCAAACTTATAAACTTATGTCATTATAAAAACAATTAAATTGATTAATATTCCTTAGTAATATTACCAAAACACTATCTAGGACTGCACACGAATCGGATCGGATTAGTGATGGGTGGAAAAATGCCGATTAAGAATTTCTAATAAAAACAGCGTTGTCAGTATAGTCTTAACCGACGAAATTTTCACTATCAATTTAATTTGTGTCACAATTAAAATTTAATAACTGGAAGTAGAATTCCCAGGTCGTTTCCCAAAGAGTTGACACAAGGTGCGATTTATTAGTTAGGAATTTTCTGACTATTTTTGAAATTGAGAATGAGAAAAATAAATAATTGGAAAATTAAAGTAATGAGCAGTAACAAGAGATGTTATACAACTGAAATAAGAAGCCTTGGTTAGGAGAGATAATTGGAATTTCTATACTTGTTGTCTTTTCCCAAGTGCAATAGTAAAGGCTTATTGCTTCCACTCAGTTATCCTCTTGCAGTTACAAAATAAGGTCAAGTGGGTAGCACTAACTCTGATTCACAAGTCCTAGTCACTTCCTAGGGAAGGACTAAAGTCATTGAAAATTGAGTTAGCCAGCAATTCTCAATTACATATTATACTTGAGTATTACAACTCAAGAGTTTCCAATTAATCAACTCCTAAGCCAAGTTGGGAGCTCTACTCCATTAACATGAATGCCATTTTCACAGACATGTAGAAAGAGTAGATAGGAGACATGGTAATTAAAATTAATTAAAAAAGGATTAAACAAACAATAGAATTAAATATAAAAACACTTCAATGTATTAATAGTACTCAAAAATAACAATATCCAAATACGAACACAAAGCAATTAAATAGAAAAGAATAATTGAGTTATGAGAAAAGCAAACTAAAGAGATGACGACTTCAACCGAAGGTTAGTAGCAGCTCTCTCAATATCCAATCAAAAAGCAAAACTAAGAAATCTAAGATGATAAGAACCCTAGGAGAAGTAGTGTTTCTCTCTCTAAGATTCAAAACAAAAACTAAAACTAAAGTGAAAGTGAATGTGTGTTCAGTCTCAGCTTGCCTCCTACCTCTAGTATGTGTTTTTGGGCTGAAAACTGGGTTCAAAACAGCCCAAAAATCGCCCCTAGCGAGTTCCGATGAGTGCAGCACGTGACGTTCTGTCACGCGTATGCATCGCTGGACTTCTGGGCTTGTCACGCGTACGCGTCCCTGTAAGATGTGTCAATTCACGCGCACGTATCAGCTATGCGTGCGCGTCGATCCTCACTGCTCAGCTCCTTAGTTTCTTGTGTTCCTTCCACTTTTGCATGCTTCCTTTCCATCTTCTAAGCCATTCCTGTCCTATAAAACCTGAAAACACTTAACACACAGATCACGGCATCGAATGGTAATAAGAGAAGATTAAAAATTAGTAATTTAAGGCCAAAGAAGCATGTTTTCATTCATTGCACAAAATTAGAAAGGAAATGAGAAACATGCAATTTCAATGAATAAGTGTGATATTAGTTGACACAAACCCACTCAATTCAGTCCAAAATATATCATCAAATAGTGGTGCATCAATTGGATATAGCGAAAAATTCTATTCGATCTACACTACACTCATCGGATCGGATCAGATACGATATCCACATTTTTTGAGGTCGGATCTGATCCATATACTTATGGATTGGATCGTATGTCGGGTATATCTGCATAATTCAAAAAATCTATTTTAAGGCCCTGTTTGACTGATTTTATAAAAAAATGTCCAAAAAATTCTATTTTTTTATCACCTATTTAAGCCTATTTACTCCTAAAATATTGTCAATAAAAGTTCTCTTGATTAACAAAAAAATAACAACACAAGATCTATGTTTAATTATTCTAAGTTGAAGTACAACGTAAAAATTAAAAACAACATATCATAAATTCATAAAATAACACACTAAAATTCATAAAACAGTACTTGGTGAAACAAGACACTATATCAGTAATTCAACATACTAAAACAGCAAATTCGAATTGACATATCCACCGTTACAGTACAAAGTTTTCGAATGGCTCAATCTTTTAAACATTTGCCCAAAGATTTTCCTATGGAAACACTAGTACGATCAGCAATCAAATTAAAAGACAGGATCTTCTTATTCAATGCCCACCCATCATCAATATAATGAGATGTTACACACATCTAGTCATGTTTTGAATAGACGTCCAAGTATCGGTAGTTAAAGAAACCATTGATGGTTCAGCTCCAAAAGGGACTTAAGTTTAGTTTTTTCCTCTACGTAGAATTGCATACAACCCTTGCAACTGTCATACGACTTGGGATCTTAAATTGAGGTTGCATTTCACCATAAAAGTCCATAAAACTAGCATTTTTCACAAACCTAAATTGAATCTCATCAATTATCACCATCTTATAAAGTGCAAGCCTACACTGATTCTGATTAAAGTCTACTGCTTTTAGTCTTTGTGGTTCATCTAAATTAGAATTTGTGAACACAAGAGTTTTCTATTTTTTATCAACATGATTTTTTGGGTTCTTTGCACAAGTTCCAATATATTTTTTTAGCTTAGAGGTCCCATCCCTACGACTATGACATTGTAGTAATTTCAAGCAATGTTTACATTAAGTCTTAATTTTCTCATCATTTTTTTAAGTGATCTCAAATAATAGAAGTGGGTCTATTAGACTTTCTTTTACCTGACTGGCCAGATTGTGCGGCTGTCTCTAAAGAAGGAGCATCACTTAAGGCTGGATTGGTATTTGTTCCCCTTCCCTTGTTAATTCTTCTAATGTAGATCCAGCGACACTTGGTGGAGTAGGAATGCTACCAACTTCAGACCCACTTGTGTTGTTAGTAAGTATTTGCTTATCAGCCATTCTAATTTCCAAACAAATGAACAATTCTATTAATTAAATAAACCATATCAGTTTACAATTAAATAAACCATATCACTGTAGAGATTTATTGAGTTCATTAATAACATTGATGCAATGGTTCCAAACCCACAGTGCCACTCGACCAATATAAACTCTATCTTTTAATTTAGATAATTTTTTCTAGGTGATCTTCCACACATTTTACAGAGTTTATTACACAATAACACAATGATTCTGGTACTTTAACATATAAGCATTTGTGTACAAATAATATTTAATTTATTCTAATATATTATTATTTAAAATTAAAATTAAATTACCTGATAA
>NC_029787.2:60115270-60116339 GCF_000816755.2 Arachis ipaensis | reverse complement strand
TTGTAGACAATAGAGACAATGAAGATGAAGGAGACGTGGTTTGATGGAGCCGCTAAAAGAGACGACCATCGCCAATGTAAAACATGACCAAGCCGCTGGAGGAGATGACGAACGTGCTGAGCCATTGATGGAGGAGATGACCACCGTGCCTATAGAGGGAACGACGAATGCGCTGAGCCGTTGATGGAAGAGATGACCACCCCACCTACAGAGAAGATGATCACCGCATCGATAGAAGAGACGACGAGCATGTAGCTGGAGGAAATGGCAAACTTAGGAGACGACGGAAGAGACACAAAGATGAACGAGCGACGGTGACGGTGGACTGAACGCCAATGATGGAAGTGGAGCTGGTGATATGTGAGCATCTTTCTTATCTTTTCTTAGTGAATTTGCATTTGAATTTGTTAAGTTTAATCATGATTTAAGTATTTTAAGCCATTATGAATGTTACTTTGAGTCGTGTGTAATTTGGTTTATTTCAGGTAGCATCCGGACAGATTTGACAGAGTTCGTGTAGAAGAAAAGGAAGAAAGTGGATAATGCTGTAAACCCTGACCTTATCGAATTCCAACAGATATAACATGAGCCATAAAGGTTCCATTGATGCTATTTTAGTGGCATTAGAATGCTAACTTCTAGAGCTTTTCAACGATATATAATAGTCTATATTTTTTCTCTAGAATCATAGTCTTGGTGGCACTAAACTCGAGATTCTCCAAGTTTGGCGCCATAATCATTACAAACTCCCAATTCATGCTGTCTTGGTGGCGCCAAGCTTGGGATTTTCCAAGTTTGGCGCCAAGATGAATAATTATTTATTATTGGACACGGGTGGTGTGGCTCCAAACTTGGCCTAGCCCAAGTTTGGCACCAGCTTTGGGAAAGTCAATGGTCCCCACTTCTCTGCAACAAGCAACGAAGATCTTCAATATATTTTGATTAAACTTTATTTTATTTTACAATAGAAAAAGATATTATTTAGTTTTAGAAAATATATTTTACATTAATTAGGATTAGATATAAAAGAAAAAAGATTCATGTAACACCCTAATTACCCTAAGCATAG
>NC_029787.2:60101736-60115246 GCF_000816755.2 Arachis ipaensis | reverse complement strand
CCCGATGAAGAAATAATACTCAAATATAGAATTACAAAAGCGCGAAACGTTCACACAAAACTAAAAGCTTAAGGTACAAGGTATAGATACAAGATGATAGAACATATATAGATATATGAGTATAATAGTCATAAGATACTAGCCTTAGCCCGCAGAGTTTAAGCCGACTAGTTGATATAGACATACATAGTTTTGAAAGTAAAAAAGCTTATACAAAATATCTCTCTCAAAGTAAGCCTCAAGGGCTAATATAAATGCAAAATTGAGAGAACAATTCAAAATAACCAAAACGACAACAAAATGGAATAAGGTCCTCTGCTCTGTCACCATCAAGCAACTCACCGAGGTGGGTTGCAACCTGCATCTAAAAACAACAACAAAGTATAGAATGAGAACTAAAGGTTCTTAATATGGTAACAGTTCCTAGTAATGTAAGATATAAGACTCCTAGACGTCAGAGGCAATCCTAGAGCTTCATTTCTACACAAGATTCAACTTAAAGCATAACTAAAATTAAAATCATAACTTTAAAACCTTTATGAAATAGAGTAAACTAACTTAAGGGATTTTTAACTATCAGTTCACCGCTATCCCACAGCCTTCACCAGCCTAACCGCCATGCGATCCCATCGCCACCGTCTTCCGAACCTCCTCAATCCCGGCAGGAAACACAAGTAATAACAATGCAAGTAAAGCACAAGTATAGCATGTATATCAAGAAAGTCAAGAAGCAATTAATCATGTTATACACTTAGACAAGCAATTCAAGTCGGCAAAGTAAGCAAACAGATAGAAAATGCACATGATGAATGCCTGTCCTATTTGTCTATGATATCACATTATCGGTTCAACTGCCAACCCGACACTTCTCCATGGAGATGTCGCCCTTCGGTCTCAGAATGGGAATCCCCGAGATATCGTGCCCGGAACATGGTCGAGGATATAGTGCCCGCACACTCTAGTGATTTCGAAGGGATGCGAGCGGGATACTCTTGCCACGGACCTCACATCTCAACGTAAGCGGGACTAACCACAGCCCTTACGCCGCTGCCGCGATCTTGACAGGCAGGATTAACCTACCGTCCTTACCAGGTGCACAGCGTCTCAATAATAGCAGTATAAAACAATATTTCAATGGTTTTCAGAAATCATTTTTCAGTAAGGCCATCATTCCACTCTGAGTCCTAGACCCGTCTCAAGCATCATCAAATCCACAACTCCACAATTTCCTCATATCAGTTGTCTTTACAGTACTCTTCCACTTCACTCAACTAATCCACCCTCAGTACTCCAGAATCCTAAGACTCCGTCTTCTAAACTTTTTACCCTAAACTATCTAGTTAACATATTATGGTATTCTCTAAGTTTCAAATCCTAAAAACAAGTTAAGACACCCTAGAGGAGCTTTACGGAAGTTCACAAGCTTGCCGGGAAGGTAAAACAGTTGAAAACAAGGTTTTCTTAAAAACAGGGCAGTGTGCGTATGCATAGAGGTGTGCGTATGCACAGAAGATAAAAGTTTTCATTTTAAATGCATGCATGGATACGTGCGAACGTCCTTAACAGAAGGCACTTCCTAGCGTGTGCATGCGCACTAGAGTGTGCGATCGCTCTCAACAGTAGGCATCTCCCTGTGTGTGCATACGCACCAGAGTGTGCGTATGCACATTTTCTGAATATCACAGGGTATTGATGCCAGGGCATCTTGGCTAGTTTCACAAGCCATTTTTAGTTTGTTTTAGAGTAGTTTCATGCATTTCTTAGGTAATAAGTAAGTATTGGAATGAGAAAATCATGCATTCCTTGATTTAATCAAACATTGTTATTCTGATGCATTTTTATAAGAATTTTGCTATGTTTACTTGTTGATTATGAATGATGAAATTTCTTGTGAGATTAGCAAAGCTTTCATCCATTTTGTTTGGTTAATGATAGGTGGAAAGGAAGCTAAGAAAAGGGAAGGCAAAGAAGCAACAAGAAGGCCATGAGAGGAGGCAAAGGGAAGCAATATTGGAGCCAAATTTGGTGCTACGACGTTGATGAAAACCTCACTCCCCACAGCCTGAAGGGGTATACTTCCAACAAAAATAACTTAAACTACATAGCTCCAAATGAGGTGATTCTAAAAGCATTGGAAAGTAGGAATCAAGAGCTTTACAAGCATATATGGCACTACATGGTTGACACTAAAATTGAGGGAGAAAACGGCTCCGAAAAGTGCATAAACGAACATGGTACCAACCTGTAGTAAGGCCAGCTGACCTCTGCACCTTCGAAGAAGTATAAATCGAGCTGTGGAGCTCTAAATGATGCGCTTC
This sequence comes from Arachis ipaensis, assembly GCF_000816755.2. Taxonomy (NCBI): domain Eukaryota; kingdom Viridiplantae; phylum Streptophyta; class Magnoliopsida; order Fabales; family Fabaceae; genus Arachis; species Arachis ipaensis. The sequence continues at coordinate 60,112,928 of NC_029787.2, read as the reverse complement.
CAATGGCGTTGGAAAGTAGACATTCAGGGCTTTCCAACAATATATAATAGTATGGGCTGGACAGTATGTTTGAGCTTCTGAATCTGGCAATGTTTCCAATGTTGGCGCAAATGTTAGAGGTCCAACGTTGCCTCCAACGTTGCACTCCGACGCCAGCGACCCTGTCCCCTTCAAAGGAGCATAAATTGAGTTGCAGATGTCCAATTGAGGTGATTCCAATTGGATTAGAAATCTGACATTTAGAACTTTCCAACCATATATAATAGTCTATAGTAGGCATGAAATTTGCAACGTTGACAAGAGGACAGAGTGACGTCCCAAAGCTTGATTTGCAACATTCAGTTTCGAACTTGAAAATTTGGCATCCACGCGCACGCGTAGTTGACGCGCACGCATGGATGTGCGAACTTTAGAGGTCTGCGTTACCTCAAACGTTAGCCTCCAACGTCCGCGATAAAATTTCAGAAATGGGAGTTGGAAATTTTGAATCGACGCATACGCGTCAGTGACGCGTATGCGCGGATGAAAAAAATGCCAATTTGTGCGTAAGCGTGCAGTAAGCGTACGCGTGAAAACGCCAACATTGGAGGTCCAACGCTGAGGCCAACGTCCCCTGCTTTATTTTTAAACTGCAAAATGAAAATTTTGCATCCACGCGTAAGCGTACAGTACGCGTACGCGTGGATGAGCATTTTTGACACTTTTGCACGGACGCGCAAAGCACGCGTACGCGTGAATAGCGGAATGTTGGCACTCCAACATTGAGTCAAACGCCAATGACAGTAACAGAACTGATTTTCTCAACGTAGCGTTTGATTCAACGTTTGCCCTCAAACGTTACCACCAACGTTAAGGCCAATTTCAGTTATAAAATGGCACCCTGCAAGTTATGAATGTTTAGCCATGGTCAACGTCAGCTAGAGTGATTCCTCATTGCTTCAGTCAAGGCCAAGGCCCACATCCAAATGCTTGATCCAATTGAAGATGAGAAGATGTTTATAAATAGAAGAATTGTTGAAGATTAGGGGAGCTTTCGGGAGACCCTGAGAGGGGGATCTGGGAGTTCAATTCCCTGATTCCATTTTTTCTGCACTTTTCTCTTTTAGTTTCTTTTGTAATTTCTTTATTTTCCTGCACTCTTTTTCTTTGTAAATTGAATTGAGCTATGAACAACTAATTGGGTTAGAGAGCTCTATTGTAATTCAATGGATCAATAGTAGTTTTCATCTTCTTCTTCTTTCTTTTCCTTTGATTTTTGTTAGAAAGCTTTCAGTCTTAATTAAATTGGATAGTTGTCTTGAGAGAGAAGCTATCCATAATTGGAATTCTTCGAAGCCTTGAGAGAGGAATGAAGAATTCATCCTAGAATTGCTTTCTCACATTGGATTAGATTGGTGTTTGGATGGATATAGTGACATGTAATCCTACCAACACTTTGATCTATGAATTTGTGTGGTATAGTCAGTGACCAAACTTCAACTCTTCCCATGAGCAATTAAATCAAGACATTGGACAATTGTTCATACTTAGAGAGATTGGTGAGCCAAGACATTGGGATCCAATCATTTATGATTGCCAAGCAATGTCAATGAATGCATTGATTGAGGAAGAGGTGAAAATGATTTGATCCGGAGAATTCAATATCTCCTAAAACCCAATGAATTCCCCATTTCTGACCTACCCATTCAATTTTACTTTCTGCATCTTTAATTTCATGCTTAATTCCCTAATCCCATTTAATTTCCAGCAATTTAAGATTCTGTCACTTTAATTCCCTGCAATTTAATTTTCTGTTCCTTTAATTTCTTGCAATTTAAGTTTTCTGCCATTTTACATTCTGCAATCCCAATTTTAATTTTGATTTCACTCAACTAGCATAATTCTTCAGTTATAATTGCTAGATCTACCAATTCCTGTGGGATTTGACCTCACTCTACAGTGAGTTTTTACTTACCGGAAGGAAATTTGTTGAGAGGCAAATTCCCGCGCATCAGGTATACGTGCGAACAAGTCAAAATATAGCCATTGTTCAAAGCACGCGCACAGCAGTGTGTGTGCGCACACAAACCAGAAATCACAAATTATGCAACATCACAGAATTCATATTTTTGACACCAACTTCTAAGGATCATATCTTTCTCTACAAAATTCAAATTTATACAAAATCTATACCGTTTTAAAGCTCTTTGAATTATCTTTAATTTGATATAAAATTCATTTAATTTCAAAAATCTTAGCTCAAGATATGATCCGTCAAAGTTCACCAAAAACTAGTTTTTACCAAAAGTTCACTAAGTTCTCAAAACTTCAAAATTCACAATCAAACCAATTCAAAGCCTATTCAATTCCACCATAGAACATTACCAAATGTTATACTTTACTTCTTCATCAGAAATCAACCGATTCAACACCTATATTAATCAATTCCTCTTTCATAAACTCAACAATTTCACAATTTGTACATCAATATTCCAATATCAGCAACTTTACATAACCTCACTACTCATAAGCATCGTTTATTCTATCTCAACATCAACAAACATAATATTTTATTATCCTCCCACACAATTATCATTATTCCACCCAACATTATAATTCAACATCGTCATCCACCATAATCATCAGAAACATCAAAATTATCATACATCACAATTATCAACAATCAATTTCAACCCTATCCTATGGTCTACTAGCCTAAGTGTCTAGAAATATTACATATTACATAGAGAAAACTGAAACCATAACTTTGCCGATTCCCAATATGCAAAATACCCAAATTTGAGTCCAACCAAGCTTTCAACCAAAATCCAATGCTTCCAAATATCCCAAGCAACTCCAACAAGCACCAATGCTCACACTAACATCATATATTTCATAAAAATCAAAATATAATACTTCAATATACCAAACCACAAGGGTTTATGAGAAAGCTCACCTTATCCACAGAAATTAGGGATGAAACCCAACAATTTCTTGCTAATGGTTAGTACCTAAACAACCAAAACACAAAAATTCACTCAAAATTCAAGCCTTAAATTTTGAATTTCTTAGGAGGAAAGGAGAGGAAATTTTGAGATCTTACCTACATAAGTTAGATAGAACTAACGGGCTCGGAGAGAGCTTTGCGTAGCCACTGACAGCACGCGAATCCAAGTACCGTAGCCTGTAGCTCAACTTATGGCCACCGGAAGTGGTGGATGAATAGTAACACTTCTCTTTTCCTCTCTTCTCCTCTCTTCTCACTTGCAGCTGGTGTGTGTTGTATTTTGGAGGAGTGAATGAGCTGAAAGCTCATTAAGTGTGCTTTTATATGTTGGGCTTGGGCCCAACTTGGGTCCGGTCTGACCCTTTAGCATTTTCGGCTTGTTTGGCCCAACTTTGGGCCAAACCTTTTAAATTAGCGCCCGGTTTTTAACTTTAATTATTTTTCTAAATTTTTCTACAGGTTTTGCTACTCTTATACAGTACCAGAAAAATTTAAGCCGGTACTTGATGACAAGTCATCTTAGGCTAGTTTCACAAGCCTTTTTCATTAGTTTTTAATAGGTTTCATGCATTTCTTAGGCAATAAGTAAGTATTTGGATGAGAATTTCATGTATATCTTGATTCAATCAAACATGGTTAAATATGTACATTTTCATGAGATTTATACAAGATTTACTTGATTATTTTGAATGATGCAAAATCTTGTGATTTGGCAAGATTTTGATGCATGTGTTTGGTTGATGATAGGTGAAGAGAAGCAGAGGAATGGCAAGGAAGAAGAAGAGAAGGTAATGTTTGAGCCAAAGTTGGACCTCAAATGCTACCTCAAACATTGGCCATGAGGGATTTAAGGTGCATAGTTAGAGCCAAAGTTGGCCTCCAACTATGCCTCAAACTACTCAACTCAAGGTGCCAACGTTGGAGGAAATGTTGGTGATCCAATGTTACCTCAAACGTCTTCGATAAATTTTGATTTCTGGAATTTGAAAAAGTTACATCGACGCACACGCGTGGGCGACGCGTATGCATGGGCATGGAAATTGACAATCCACGCGTACGCGTGGGTGACGCGCACGCGTGACAAAGCCAACGTTGGAGGGAACGTTGCCTCACCAGCGCTACCTCCAACGCCTGCAAAAAAGATTTCAAAATTTGGAGTTGGAAAATTTGCAGTGACGCGTACGCGTGGATGTGCATTTTTGCAAACCACGCGTACACGTGGGCGACGCGTACGCGTGAAAATGGAAAAAATGGCAAGTCATGCGCACATGCGTGAAATGAAAAAAAAAAAAAACAGCTTTCACGCGTACGCGTGAGCCACGTGCACACATGACTAAGAGAACGTTGGGGCACCAACGTTGAGTCAAACATTATTGGCAATGCCCAGAAGAGTTATTTTATGCAACATTTGAGTCAACATTTTTTACACAAACGTTGCTCACCAACGTTCAGGCCAAATTCATTCCAAAAGGCACCCATGCAAGTATGAACGTTGGTGAATTAATCCCATTGTCAACATCATCAAGAGTCATTCCTAACTGCTTCAATCAAGGCCAAGGCCCACATTCAAGTACATGGAGATCCAATTGAAGAGTATAATTAGAAGAGGTTTTGAAGATTAAAAGGAGGGGGGCGCCGGTAGTAGTAGTAGGCTGCAGTAGGAGTAGGAGTAGAGGTTGGAGGATTAGAGACTCCAGAGCTCTCTTGAAGGATTAGAGACTCCAGAGAGCTTAGTTTAGAATTTTTCTTTTGTACCCATTTTACATTCTGCACTTTCTTCCTAGTTTGTATTGAGCTTCAATTTCTCTTATGCAATTTTAATTTCCTGCACTTCTACCTTTCTGCAAATTTTACATTTCCGTTCCTATTGAGCTTGATTTACTTTCATGCAATTTAAATTTCCTGCAAGTGTTCTTAGAGCGATGATCAATTAAATCCCAACTTCTTTAGGGGAGGAGCTCTATTATAATTCACATGATTAAGTGAACTTTTTTTTCTTCTCAATCCGCTTGGATAGCTATAGGATACCTTCTGTTTTGATTGAGATTCATTCACTCCGGAAAGGGGTTTGAATCTGTTGAATGCTTGTGTGAGCCTCGGAAGGGGAATCATGAGCATTAGAATTGGAGCTCTATCCTTCACAATTCTCTTGACCAACACTATTCGGGAATAATTGAGGTCTTGAGAATTAGTGTGGCTTATGGATAAGAGAACATGCTTAACCTCTTCTCATGACAATTATATCAAGGAATTGGCAAGATTGATTGTGATTAAAGAGATTGGGTTGCCAAGGAATTGGGATCCAATAAATTTTAATCCGTCATAGATCTACTCATATGATTGAGAAAGAAGTTGAAACCCATTTGATTCATGATGGATTATGATAACTCCAATCCCTAATGAATCTTTTCTTTTTTTAATTGTCCTTAAGTTCATTTCAATTGCTTGATTTACTACTCTCTTTAATTTTCCTGCACCCAAAGCCCGTTACATTTGATGAAATTTAAATTCTGTTGTCATTTACATTCAGCTCTTTTACTTTCTTTCCCTTTAAGTTTCAGTCATTTAAGTTTCTTGCCATTTAAGTTTCAAGCAATTTACATTCAACTGCAATTTACTTTCTATTGATATAATTTCACTCAAATCATCACTTGTTAGCTTGACTAGACTAATCACCTCACTAAAGTTCCTTAATCCATCAATCCTCATGGGATCAACCTCACTCTTGTGAGTTTTACTACTTGATGTGATCCGGTATACTTGCTGGTTAGTTTGAGCGGAAGCATTTTTTGTTATCAAGTTTTTGGCGCCATTACCGGGGATTGATTTAGATCGACAATGATTAAGTGGGTGATAAGTCTAGATTAAGCATTTTCTTTGTTTTTGTCATTTAAGTTCTTTTAATTTTCTGCTTTCTCTTGATATTGAGGTGTTTGTGTTGTTACCTCACTAAGAAATTCTTATCTGTGACATGAGAAGTTTCAATTTTCCTTGGTGATTGTGTTTCACAAAATTCAAATGGAGTTCACCTCATCTTTTGATCAAGCCAATTTCATGGGATATTACCCACCACAACAAAATGATTCACGTCATTATCCTAATGGTGGCTGGGAATATCACCAAGAATTAACAGATTATGAGTAATCCACCCAGTGGGATATGCTCTAGGGCCACAAAATGATCAAGAAAATTACATGAGATATTATCCACCACCACATGATGATTTATGTCATTATCCTAATAGTAGCTGGGAATATCAATAAGGAATGATGGAGTGTGAACAATCTAGTGAAATGGGATACCTCCCAGGGCCACAAAATGATCCATACTTTGATGAATTCAACAATTACTCAAGTTGTGGATGGGAGGATCAAAATCAAAGAGCTTTTAATAGTCTATACTCCAGTTATCAAGAGCCATCATTGATAAACCCCAATTTTGTGGTTTATATTGTGTAGAATTTGGGAGATTTTGTCAATATTTTCCGCACTTATTCACAAGAAATGCATGGTTTTGTATTCTCTTCCTAATATTGCTCCATGATGAAAAACATGCTTATTTTGCCTTAAAATTGCTATATTTTGATCCTCTTTTATTGCCATTCGATGCCGTGATGTATTTGTTGAGTGATTTTAGGAATAATAGGGTAACAATGGCCTAGAAGAGAGAAAGAAAGCATGCACAAGAGGAAGGAACATGAAGATTTGGATTTTGGGAACTTCAGCACCGGCGCGCACGCGCACTTCACGCACACGCATGGATGAAGATAGCTGGAAGCGGCACACAAGGATGGACGCATCCGTGCGAGTCAGAGAAATTCCACCGACGCGCACGCGCACATGGCGCACACGCGTGAATCACAAAAGCAATCGACGCGCACGCACGCATGGCGCGCACGCGCAGAAAGCTGCACGTGACCTCATTAAAGGAAATCGTGACTGGCGATTTCTGAGGCTCATGAGACCCAATTTCAAGCTATTTCTGCATGGAAAAGACCCAATGATGCAAGGGGAAAAGGGGGGATCATTCATTTGACACTAAGACACAAATTTAGCTAGTTTTTGATTCTTTGTTCTTCTAGAGAGAGAAACCCTTGTTCCTCTCTAGATCTAGTTTTAATTTGATCTTCCCTTGTTGAATTTTGAATTGGATCTTGTTAATTACTAGTTTTGATTATTTAATTTGAATTCCTTAGTATAATTTTACTTAGATCTTTTGTTAGTTTTATGAATTCTTGTCAATTATCACTTTATACCCATTGCATGAATGTTGTGAATCTTGACTTGTTGATATTACATTGATGATTTCTATGATTAATTGTGTTGTTTGAGTGATTGTATGTTGATAATTGTTAGTGGATACTTGTTAATTTCAATTTAATTGCACTTTAAACATGTCTTTTGTTAATGCTTACCATGTGTTTGATGAATTGTTTACCTTGATTATGGAGTAGTTCTTTTCACTCTTGGCTTAGGCTAAGGGAATTGGGTAAACTTGAGTTATTGGGTCTAATGAATTTGATGATTTGGAAACCCTTAGTGGTCAATTTGATAGCCATTGACACTAGCCTACTACTAGGTTAATTAGTAGTGAGGTTAGACCTTATGGGTTGATGTTGACCAAACCATTTAATGTACTTCAAGTGTAGAAGTAGACTTAATGAGTTTGGTTCCTCATAATTGTCAAGATATGGTTATTAGACAAGGATAGTGACCCCAATTCCCATGTCTAGCCAAGAGTTACTTTTATTATCCATATTTGAAAACCCAAATTTTAATTGTCTTGTCTTAGTTATAGTTATTGTTTAGTTTTTAGAGTAGAATTACATTGAATGTTATCTCATTATTTTGGAATAGCTCATGTCTTGCTTAGTTATTTGAATTAGTTTCTTGCAAATTAAGATTACTTGTTTGTTAAGATTTCTCGTTTAATTTCTTGCTCATGACTCACAACCCCGGATTTCGAACCAATGTTGAAGCACATGTTTGCCCATTCCTTGTGAGACGACCTGAGGTTCGAATACTTCGGTTATTTTTATTGGGGTTGAACTTGTGACAACCAATTCCCTTTCAAAATTTGATAGTCGAGAATTGTTGTTGGTAGAGCTATACTTGCAACGTAACTTTATTGAGAAATTCTTTACCGACGCAACTCCCGAGTTGTATCAAATTTTTGGCGCCGTTGCCGGGGAGTGGTTGCAACATATGCCTTGATATTGGTTATGTGGATATGTGAATATTGTAGATAGTTTACTTTCTTTTAATATTTAGCTATAGTTTAAATTTCTTTTGTGTTTGTGCTATGACTCTCAAGTTTGATGACTCGGTCTCAACCGAATTCTAGCTTAGCCGATCTTGATCCTGAGATTGAAAGAACTTTGTTGTACACTCGGCAAGCTAGACGGTGGTTGGACTATACGGCTAGTACTTCGGCCTCTCTTGAGGAACATACCGAATCACTAGGCGGTACCGAGAGTGACTTGGAGTCTGCTACTTCCTATTCTTCTGTTGGCACTACTAATACATCTTTGCATCCTACAGGTGAGCCACACATGGCAGAGCCGCGACGGATCACTTTGCACGATCAAGGAGCTCCGGACATCATACTTCAACATTTGCAAGCAAGGTATCCTAACCTTGATCCAAACTTTGAGTTGAAGAGTAGCTTGATACATCTACTTCCTAAATATCATGGGTTGTCGGGTCAAGACCCCATCCGACATCTAAAGAATTTTCAAGTTGCTTGTTCTACGGCTCGAAGGCATGGAGATGATGAGGTGGCTATCATGGTTTTTGCCTTCCCTTTCTCTCTTGAAGGGCAAGCAAAGACATGGTTTTATTCACTACCGGATGAGATTGCGACTAATTGGAATTTCTTAAGAAGAGAGTTTCTAGATAAATTCTTCCCACCGAAGAAGACCGACTACATCCGAAAGGAGATTTCAGGCATAATGCAAAGAGACCAAGAGAGTTTGTATGAGTATTGGTCTCAGTTCAAAAGGCTATTGGAATCTTGTCCACACCATGGAATGAACACTCACTTGCTCATTAGCTACTTCACCGGAGGTCTTTGTGTGGAAGATAGAAGATTGCTCACCGCCTCTAGTGGTGGTTCCCTTTCGAAAAACAAGACGGAGGGAGAAGCTTGGAATTTGATAAAGGATGTGGCCGAGGCTACACAATATACACAGGTGAGAAGTAATCCTCTCAAAGGTGTGGTTGAACCATACACTTCCGAATCAAGCCTAACCAAAGCACTTGGGGATATGACCACCATCCTCATGAAAATACAAAAGGACCAAAAGGAATACTACTCCATCCAAGCCGTCCAAGCCCCACCTCCAGTTGCTCAACTTGAAGGCCCTCCTAGGATTTGTGGTTTGTGCTCTAGCACCACACATTACACTGATCAATGCCATCAAATTCAAGAGGAACATGCCCTCGTAGTGGCCAATGTGAATTACAACAACCGCCCGCCCTATCCTTCTCAAGGCCAAAACAACTACCCTCATGGTGGTAATCAACATCAAGGGTGGAGGGATAATGCACAAGGGAACAATCAAAACCAAAGATGGAATAACTCTTTTTCTCATCACAACAACAACCAATCTTTATCTCAATACCACCATAACAACACCAACTACCAAGCTAACCAAGGTCACTCCAACCAAAACCAAAATAACTACACCAAATACCAAGCACCATACCATAGACAACAATCCAACCAAACTTCTCCATCTTCCACCAACCAAGTTGATGAGCTTAGAGCCGCCATGGAGAAACGGGACAAGAGTAACAAGGCTCAATTTGATGCCTTGGGCGCTCAATTGGCTAACCTCACTAACATGCTTTCAAAGATGGCCATGTCAAACCAACCCTCAACCCCCAACAACAACACCAGCCAACCCTCAAGCTCTTCTAACCTTCCATCCTAACCCCAACCAAACCCAAAGGGCGGTCTCAACGCCATCACTCTATGGTCGGAGACTATATTGGAGGAGATACCTCCAAAGGTCATGGAAGATATTCATGAGGAAGAAGTGGTTGTTGAAGCTCCACATGAGGAAGAGGAGGTAGACAAAAGGCATGAGGAAGAAGGAGTAAGCCTTAAGGAACCCAAGAGGAAAGCTATACTGGATGAGTCCATTCCTATTCCATTCCCTTCTATGGTGCAGAAAGCAAAGAAAATGCCGGAATTTGATTTGAACATGCTTCAAGAGTTCAAGAAAGTTGAGGTAACCATACCACTTCTTGATGCTTTTCAACAAATTCCAAAGTATGCAAAATTTTTGAAAGACTTGTGTACACACAAGGATAGGATAGGAGAATTGGAGACATTATCCTTGGGTAGTTTAATTTCTTCCTTGATGGAACCTATTCCAAAGAAATGTGGTGACCCTGGACCTTGTTTGGTGTCTTGTTGTATTGGTGGGCGTACTTTTTATGACTGTATGTGTGACCTTGGAGCTTGCGTAAGCAACATGTCACTTTCTATCTTTGTGCGGTTGAATCTAGCTCCATTAAAGAAGTCAGTGGCGAGATTTGCCTTAGCCGATAAAAGTGTGATCACGGTGATGGGAATAGCAGAAGATGTACTTATGGCGATCAAGGACTTTTACTTGAAATACCGCCAACAGAAAATAGAAGCTCATCCTCCGTTCTACTTGGTAGACCCTTCCTCAAGACTTCTAAATTCAAGTTAGATGCCTTCACCGGCACATATTCCTTTGAGGTTGGAGATAAAACTATCAAGTTCAAGAAAAAAATAGGCGAAAAAAAAAATAGAAAGAAAAAGAAAAAGCAAGCAGAAAAAGCCAATAACCCTTAAAACCAAAAGGCAAGGGCAAATAAAAAGGATCCCAAGGCTTTGAGCATCAGTGGATAGGAGGGCCTAAAGGAATAAAATCCTGGTCTAAGAGGCTAAACCAAGCTGTCCCGAACCATGTGCTTGTGGCGTGTAGGTGTCAAGTGAAAACTTGAGACTGAGCGGTTAAAGTCAAGGTCCAAAGCAAAAGAAGAGTGTGCTTAAGAACCCTGGACACCTCTAATTGGGGACTTTAGCAAAGCTGAGTCACAATCTGAAAAGGTTCACCCAATTATGTGTCTGTGGCATTTATGTATCCGGTGGTAATACTGGAAAACAAAGTGCTTAGGGCCACGACCAAGACTCATAAAGAAGCTGTGTTCAAGAACCATCATACTGAACT
>NC_029787.2:60100996-60101300 GCF_000816755.2 Arachis ipaensis | reverse complement strand
ATTACTTACTCATGTAAACCCTAGTGACTAGTTTATTATAAATAGGACCTTTTACTAGTCTTTTAGACCATCTTGGAACGCATTGTTCTTAGACCATAGGGGCTGGCCACACGGCCATGCCTGGACCTGCACTTATGTATTTTCATACGGTAGAGTTTCTACACTCCATAGATTAAGGTGTGGAGCTCTACTGTTCCTCAAAGATTAATGCAAAGTACTACTGTTTTCTATTCAATTCTTCTCATTTCGCTTCTAAGATATCCATTCGCACCCAAGAACGTGATGAAGGTGATGATTATGTGTG
>NC_029787.2:60087132-60100857 GCF_000816755.2 Arachis ipaensis | reverse complement strand
GTCATATCTTTTCAAAAATATCTTCTTATCTTATCTTTTTCAAAAATATCTTTTCAAAATATCTTTTCTAACTTCCTAACTTCTTATCTTTTCAAAATTTGTTTCAACTAACTAACTAACTTTTTGCTTGTTTCTTAACTTTTTCAAAACCACCTAACTAACTCTCTCTCTCTCATTTTCGAAAATATCTTCCCTCTTTTTCAAAAATTTCTTTTTAATTAACTAATTATTTTTATTTTTTATTTTTTATTTCAAAAAAATTTTCGAAAATTTCTAACATTTTTCAAAAACCAATTTTCAAAAATCACTAACTCTTTTTCAAACTAATTTTCGAAAATTATCCCTCCCCCATCCTATTCTATTTATTCATTCATATCCTAACATCTCTTCTCACATCTCTTCCATTCGTACAGTTGTGTTTCTTCCTTACATCACATTCTTTATCTCCCCCTCTTCTTCTACTCATACAGGGATCCCCTTACTGTGGTATAAAGGATCTCTATTATTATTATTATTATTATTTTTCTGTGCCTTCTTCTTTGTCATATGAGCAGGAGCAAGGATCCCTAACCCAATGAAAGGGGTTTAGTGAGTCATAGCTCTGAATTCAATTACAAAACTAAAAGAAAATGATCCAAAGTTCTCTCTATAAAAAAAGTGTCAACTAACTTAAATTCTATCCTATTTATACACTTTCTAAATTGAGCTTCTGTTGTATTTCTTGGGCTTTGAGGCCTTTCCCTGATTTCCTTTTGCTTTGGGTTTATGGTCCATAATCCTGATGAGGCTGTGATCCAATTCTGTAACATTCATTGAGCGTATTCATTAAGATCCATAGACAGTATTCAAACTTCTACACAAAAAATGATAATTATACACTCAATTTCCAGTGATCTGACTAAACAATCAAGCATGCATACCACCACTTAATTCTACTTGATTTGTCACTAATTAAGCCAAGTTACTTTTGTTCAAACTTTTCTTTTATTTTTGGAAACAGAACAAGCATGGCAAGCATTTGTTTAAGAAGGTGAAGTTATATCCAAACATCTAGGCATTCACTTTATTCAAAGCAATAAACAGACAAACATACTAAAAACTTCACATTCCAGAAAGATTCAACAATTACAGTTTAAACCAGGACAAGCATGCTTTTGTTTGCCTTTTAAAGAATGGTCAAGGAACACCACCACCTTGTGAAATTTCTTGTTTTCTCTTTGTTGCTTCATGTTCTTTCTCAGATCCTTGTTTCCTTTCCTGCAAAGAGTGATGAAGTTGCTTGCTTCTCAAGCACTTGAGTGGTTAGTTCAACTATGTATGGGCAAGTATCTGAGTCTTAAGTTGGTGTGTGAACACCAAACTTAGTCTCCTACTTACTCCTCTGCTCTTTGAGTCCTTGAATTCTCCTTGGAATGAAGTTGCTGCTAAGAGCTCTGAATTCTTCCAACTCTTGAATTTGCAACATCCTTCTTTCTCCAGCAGCTTTGCTGTCCAAGTTCAAGATTTTTAAGGCCCAGAATGCCTTGTGCTCCAACTCCAGTGGCAAATGGCAAGCTTTTCCATATACTAGTTGGTAAGGAGACATTCCAATTGGTGTTTTGAAAGCTGTCCTATATGCCCAAAGAGCATCATCTAGCTTAATCGACCAGTCCTTCCTTGAAGTTCCCACAGTCTTTTCCAGGATTCTTTTGAGTTCTCTATTAGATATTTCGGCTTGCCCACTTGTCTGTGGATGGTATGGTGTGGCTACCTTGTGTTTGACTCCATATTTTAGAAGCAATGCCTCTAATGGTTTGTTGCAGAAGTGGCTTCCTCCATCACTGATGATTGCTCTTGGAACCCCAAAACGGCAAAAAATGTGTTTTCTGAGGAAGTTCATGACTACCTTATTATCATTGGTTGGAGTTGCTATTGCTTCAACCCATTTGGAGACATAGTCTACCGCCACAAGAATGTAATTATTTGAGTATGAGGTGGGAAAGGGTCCCATGAAATCTATCCCCCATACATCAAATAATTCAAGTTCCAGAATGAATTGTTGTGGCATTTCATTTCTTCTTGGCAGGTTCCCCGCTTTCTGGCATTCATGGCAGTGCTTCACTAGTTCCTTTGCATCATTGAAGATAGTGGGCCAATAAAAACCGCACTGCAACACCTTAGCTGCTGTTCTTTCTCCTGCGAAATGTCCTCCATAAGTGGAGCCATGGCAGTCCCATAAGACTTCCCTTCCTTCTTCCTCTGATATGCATCTTCTGAGTATGCCATCCGAACATTTTTTGAACAAGTATGGTTCGTCCCAGATGAAGTATTTGGCATCATTTACCAATTTCTTCCTTTGATGCTTGTTAAATTCCAACGGCAAACTCCCAGTGGCCTTGAAGTTTGCTATGTCTGCAAACCAGGGTGCTTTGTGAATTACCATGAGTTGTTCATCAGGAAAACACTCATTTATATGTGTGCTTTGTGCGCTTCCTTCTTCACATGGTATCCTTGATAAATGGTCTGCTACCTTGTTCTCTACACCCTTCTTGTCTTTGATTTCTATGTCAAATTCCTGCAACAAAAGAACCCATCTAATAAGTCTTGGTTTGGATTCTTGTTTAGCAAGTAAGTATTTTAAAGCTGAATGATTAGTGAAGACAATGACTTTAGATCCAATGAGATAGGATCTAAATTTGTCAAATGCAAAGACTATTGCCAAGAGTTCTTTTTCAATGGTTGTGTAATTCCTTTGGTTATCATTCAAGACTTTACTGGCATAGTAAATCACATGTACTAAATTGTCTCTCCTTTGTCCTAACACTACCCCAATAGCAAGGTTTGATGCATCACACATCAGTTCAAAAGGTAAGTTCCAATCAGGTGGGGTAATGATAGGTGCAGAGGAAAGTTTTTGCTTCAAAAGTTCATAGGCTAGCATGCAATTTTTATCAAATACAAAGGGTGTATCAGAGACAAGCAAGTTACTCAAAGGTTTGGCTATTTTAGAAAAGTCTCTAATAAACCTTCTGTAAAAGCCAGCATGTCCCAAAAAACTCCTAACTGCCTTGACATTACTCGGTGGAGGTAGTTTTTCAATGAGTTCCACCTTAGCTCTGTCCACCTCAATGCCTCTATTAGAGATTTTGTGGCCAAGGACTATTCCTTCTGTGACCATGAAATGACATTTTTCCCAGTTTAATACTAGGTTAGTCTCTTGGCACCTCTTAAGCACCAAGGCAAGGTGGTGTAGGCAGCTAGGAAAAGAATCTCTAAACACAGAAAAATCATCCATGAAGACCTCAATAAATTTTTCAATCATGTCCGAAAAGATGGACAGCATGCATCTTTGGAAAGTGGCAGGTGCATTACACAATCCAAAGGGCATGCGTCTATAAGCAAAAACTCCATATGGACAAACAAATGATGTTTCTCTTGATCTCTAGGATCAACTACTATCTGATTATAGCCTGAGTATCCATCCAAAAAGCAATAGTAAGCATGTCCGGCAAGCCTTTCAAGCATCTGATCCATGAATGGGAGTGGGAAATGATCCTTTCTGGTGGCTTCATTGAGCTTCCTGTAGTCTATGCACATCCTCCACCCAGTGACAGTTCTTGTGGGTATGAGTTCGTTCCTCTCATTTGGCACCACAGTTATGCCACCTTTCTTGGGAACTACATGGATAGGACTAACCCATGGGCTATCAGAAATGGGGTAGATTACCCCTGCCTGCCATAACTTCATGACCTCCTTTTGTACCACTTCTTTCATGACGGGATTCAATCTTCTCTAAGCTTGAATGGAGGGTCTAGCATCCTCTTCTAACAAGATTTTATGCATGCATATGGATGAACTTATCCCCTTCAAATCGGCTAGGGTCCATCCAATGGCATCTTGATGAGTTTGTAGCACCTTGATCAATTCTTCTTCCTGTTCTTGGCTCAGGGCAGAGCTAATGATAACAGGATGGCTCTCATCACTACCCAAGTATGCATACTTGAGATTAGGTGGCAATGCTTTGAGCTCAGGTTTTGGTGCTTCCTTCTCTTCTTTCACTCTCTGGCATGCTTAGCATGGTTGTTTCAGCAGCCTTGATGTCACTAACTTCAATATCCTTGGTGAACTCCTCCTCTGCCACTTCCTTTGTTGTTTCCTCAAAGGCTTCTTGCACTGCAATGTCCATTACATCCACCCTCATGCATTCCTTTAGTGATTCTGATGGATAGCTCATTGCCTTGAATACGTTAAACACCAATTGCTCATCATGCAGTCTAAGAGTGAGTTCACCCTTTTGGACATCTATGATGGCTCCAGCAGTAGCCAGGAAGGGTCTTCCCAGGATTATCGAAGCTTTGGCTTCTTCCTCCATATCTAACACCACAAAATCGGCAGGAAATATGAAATCTCCCACTTTCACCAACAAGTCCTCAACTATCCCATGAGGGAATTTAAAAGTTCGATCTGCCAATTGGAGGGCCATTCTTGTTGGTTTGGTTTCCTCAATCTTCATTCTTCTCATCATTGTTAGAGACATCAAATTGATACTGGCCCCTAAGTCACACAAGGCCTTCTCCACCATGACTTCTCCTATGATGCAGGGGATTTGGAAACTGCCTGGATCCTTCAATTTCTGAGGCAATTTATGTTGAATGATGGCACTGCATTCTTCAGTTAACAACACAGTTTCCTCATTTCTCCAGCTTCTCTTCTTGGTCATTAATTCCTTTAAGAATTTTGCATAGAGTGGCATTTGCTCTATTGCCTCAGCAAACGGAATGTTGATTTGAAGCTTCTTGAAAATTTCCAAGAATCTGGAGAATTGGCCATCCTTTTCACTTTTCATCAAACGTTGGGGATATGGTGCTTTAGGTGTATAAGGCTTCAGGACCTCCTTTTCTTTTTCTTTTGTTGCAGACGGTGTAAAAGATTGTCCTTGTTCCTTGTCTCTCACATTTTCCTTTGCTTCATCCTCTGTGGTTTCCTTTGAGATCTCCTTTAGATTCTTTCCACTTCTGAGGGTTATGGCCTTACATTCTTCCCTTGCAATAGTCTTGGCAGCATGAGAAACGCTTGGCCCAGGGGTTTGCTTAGACAAATACACAATTTGATTTTCTAGCTTCTGGATGGCAGCTTCTTGGTTTTGCAGGTTAGAATTTACTTCTTCCTTAAAGGCTTTCAATTCGGTTATGTCTTGACTCATGGTTGCAAGCATTCCTTCTATCCTGTTTAATTGATCTTGAAATTGTTGGTTCGGATTAGGTTGGGTAGGTTGATTATTTTGGCCATGATATGATGGTTGGGAGTAAGTGTTTTGTGTGGCTTGGCCGGTTAGGCAACCGCAAAGAAGGCTCAACCCAACTATCCTCGATGTGGTAAAGAAAGAGGTCACGAGATTACTTGATGCGGGTATCATATACCCAATTTCTGACAGTGAGTGGGTGAGCCCAGTCCAGGTTGTTCCTAAGAAATCGGGCATCACTGCGGTAAAAAAGGATGATAGTGAAGTGGTCACCAAGAGAGTACAAAATGCATGGCATGTGTGCATTGATTATAGAAGATTGAACGCCGCTACAAGGAAGGACCACTACCCTTTACCCTTTATCGATCAGATGTTGGACCGTTTGGCGGGTAAATCCGATTATTGCTTTCTTGATGGATTCACTGGTTACTTCCAGATTCACATTGCTCCTGAAGATCAGGAAAATACCACATTCACCTGCCCTTTTGGCACCTTTGCCTATAAAAGGATACCATTTGGACTATGTAATGCACCTGCTACTTTTCAGCGGTGTATGACGAGTGTCTTTTCTGATCTAATGGAGAATTATCTGGAAGTCTTTATGGGCGACTTCAGTGTTTATGTAACTTCATTTGATTGTTGCTTGGAAAACTTGGCCAAGGTTTTAGCTAGATGTGTTAACACCAACCTTGTCTTAAATTTTGAAAAATGTCACTTTATGGTAAGACAAGGTATAGTGTTAGGACATGTAATATCTCATGAAGGCATTTTTGTAGACCCGGCCAAGGTCGATGTTATCACCACTTTACCTCACCCCTCATCTGTGAGGGAGGTCCGCTCGTTTTTAGGACATGCAGGTTTCTATAGGCGCTTTATTAAAGATTTCAGCAAGATTGCCTTGCCATTGTCGCGCCTACTCCAAAAAGATGTGGACTTTGAGTTTGACATTGAATGTGTGAAAGCTTTTGAAGAGCTAAGGAGAGCTCTTACCACAACACCGATTGTGCGAGGCCCCAACTGGACGTTGCCATTTGAGATAATGTGCGATGCGTCAAACCATGCTATAGGTGCCGCGCTTGCACAGCGCGATGGTAAACTCCCTTATGTCATTGCTTACTCTTCTAAAACACTGGATGCAGCACAATCCAACAATACCACTACTGAAAAGGAACTCCTAGCTATTGTTCATGCTTTAGATAAATTCAGATCTTATTTGCCAGGATCAAAGATAGTGGTATACACGAATCATGCAGCTTTTAAGTACTTATTGACAAAGAATGAGTCAAAGCCTAGACTCAAACGTTGGATCTTGCTTTTGCAAGAATTCGACATTGAGATTAGGGACCGGAGTGGATCTCAAAACTTGGTTGCGGATCATTTAAGCCGCATTGAAATTTAAAATTTGATCCGTTTCCGATCAATGACTCATTCCCATTAGATAGTTTGCATGCTGTGTCGGATAGCTTTCCTTGGTTTGCCCCAATGGCGAACTACTTGGTTGCAAAACTCTTCCCTCCTAACTTTTCTAAACACCAAAGGGATAAGTTGAGGAGTGATTCCAAATACTATATTTGGGATGACCCTCACTTGTGGAAGAGGGAAGTGGACCAAATAATTCGAAGATATGTCCCGGAGTCTGAAATCCAACCCATTCTTGAGGCTTGCCATTCATCCGAATGTGGTGGCCACTTTGGCCCACAAAGGACCGCTAAAAAGGTGTTGGATTGTGGATTCTGGTGGCCAACCTTATTCAAGGATGCTAACCGGTTCTGTGTGTCTTGCCATCAGTGTCAGAAGTCGGGAAGCACATCGCAAAGGGATGAGATACCTCAGCAACCTATGTAATCTGTGAGATATTTGATGTATGGGGCATTGACTCTATGGGACCGTTTTCCAACTCCAGTGGGTATCTGTATATCCTGTTAGCGGTTGACTACGTGCCAAAGTGGGTAGAAGTAATACCTACCTGCCTTGACGATGCCAATACCGTCATTTCTTTTATTAGGAATAACATTGAATGCCGTTATGGGTCGCCACGAGCAATCGTGAGCGACCAAGGATCCCACTTTTGTAACAGGAAAGTAGAGGCACTGCTCAAGCGCTATGGAGTATTGCATAAGGTTGCTACTGCTTATCATCTGTAAACCAATAGACAAGCAAAAGTGTCCAATCGGGAGATTAAGAGAATCTTGGAGAAAGTGGTCAATCTACAAAGAAAGGATTGGAGCCTCCGATTAGGAGATGCACTATGGGCGTATAGAACGGCCTACAAGACTCCATTAGGGATGAGTCCCTTCCGGATCGTCTATGGTAAGGCATGCCACCTTTTGGTGGAGATTGAGAACAAAGCCTATTGGGTGGTAAAGCAGTGCAACATGGATTTGACCCAAGCAGGAGTAGTCAGAAAATTACAGCTAGAGGAGCTCGAGTGCCTGAGGAACGAGGCGTATGAGAATTCCCGGATTTATAAGGAAAAGACCAAAGCATTCCATGACCATCACATTCGAAAGAAGGATTTCCAAGAAGGTGATGAGGTTCTCCTCTACAACTCGAGGCTTCGATTCATGCCTGGCAAGCTCCGCTCTAGATGGGAAGGACCTTTCAAGGTGAAGGAGATAAAGCCCTATGGAGTGGTGGAGTTGTTTGATCCTAAAAGTAAAGCAACTTTTTGTGAATGGACATAGAGTAAAGAAGTACCATGGTTACAAGCTCCCAAAAGAGCTAGAGGTGTTCCTATTAGAGGATGCACCTAGAGAAGGAGAAGCTTGAGCGACTGACCGTCCAACTTAAGGACGTAAAAGAAAAGTACTTGGTGGGAAGCACCCCACCGTGGTAAGATCTTCCTTGTGTATACCATCTTGCTTTTGGTTCTAGATTTTTTTTGCATATTTTGTGACTTCTTGATGTTGTTGATTGCATAGGAATGCTAGTTTGTTGATCTTGTTAGGTAACTAAGATATTTAGATAGATTTTATCATTTTGGTATGGATGAATTGTTGAAGTAGAGAGAATGATATATTTTGAATAATGCATGAATTTGTGAAGTGTTCTCTTTCCTACTAGCCTAAGTACCTACCAAAATGTGTTAGAATAGCTCTTTCTATGTTGTATGTAAAAAAAAAGGAAATAGAAAAATGGGCATCCGCGCGCAAGCGCACTGTGTGCGCGCGCGCGCCGGTGGTGGATTTCTAACTCCTGGGCCAAAAACCCGAGAGTCATGCCCACTTTGTGCCCATTTCATGCTAGGCATCCACGCGTCAGCGTACTTTCCGCGCGCGCTCCCTTGCATATTTAGCCATCGACGCACAAGCGCACTGTGCGCGCGTGTGCCGATGGTGTTACATAAACTCTCTGGTACAAAAACTAGAGAGTTATGCCACACTTGTGCCCAGCCTGTGCCCATACCGACGCGTCCGCGCACTGCGCGCGCCCGTGCCGATTGCTAATTGACTCAAGCGCTCGTCTGCGCACTGTGCGCGTCCGCACGCTTGCGCTACATGCCAACTCTGGTATGAATTCTCGAGAGTTAGGCATACTTTGTGCCAACTCCATGCCACAGGCACAACTGACCTCACGCGTGCAGGCTAATGATGCGCACGCGTCCCTCGCTCTACCTTCACCGATGTGCCAGCGATACTGTGCGCGCTCGCGTCAGTTGCGTGAATCAGTTTTAAAGCTGCGCGCCCTGCTTCTCTCCCTCTCCCACCTCCTTTCTTATTTCTTTCTCCTTCTTTCCCCATCACCTTTCTTCTCTTCTTCTTCTTCCATAATCCACTACCACCGTCTCTGGCCACTCACCGGCGATAACCACCTCTTCTGGTGGTGCTACATCTCTTCTATTTCTTTCTCATCTTCACAAAAGAAAATTCAACCTTGTTCTTTTACACTTCTCAAGGTTCTACTTCCTCTATATCTCATTTATTACTTTTTTGCATTATTTCTTCTTCTAGTTAGATTCTTCTTGTTGATTTACTTATTCCCTCTTGTAGTTGCTTGATTATCTACACATGTTTTTGTTTGTTTACTTTCCCTTTTTCTTGTTTTTTCCATGGATGTTGAATCTGAGCTCAATTTGCTTTAATAAATCTTTTGTCATTTTTCCTTATCTTTGTCAATACGTGATGCTTATGTGATGATTGATATTTTATTTTGGGCTTCAAATTGGTGAGTATCTCATAATTGCTCTTTGCTTGATAACTGCACACCAAGTGTTTGAGGAATTGCACGAATGCAATTTTGGTTCATTTTCATCATGCACTTTCAATTTGGTGCTTCCTCCTCACTCACTTGTTGTCTTCTATATGCATTGAGTCTACTTTGCTTGCTAATTAGATACTCATTAAATATGACTTGCTCTCTGTTATGAATGCTTGAGCTCATACTTCTCATGCCATATTGCATGCCTTACTTACTCTTGCATTCCATGCCAAGTGTTGTGACCCATGCCTCTATAAATGTTTTGTTGAGAAAATTCTTGTGGGCACTATCTTTCACTTGCATGTCTTTGTTAAGATGATTCTTTAGGTTTAATAACCGGCCACAAAAGGGCACCCCAAAGGTCAAGCTCTAAGGCGCACTCTTCATTAGGAGCCAAACCCCTATCCAAGAAGGTGAAGACACCCGCTCCTATTGATGAAAAAGGGAAGAGAAAACCGGAAAAAGATTCTGCAAGGTTCTCCAACCGCTTTTGTGAACTTATGTTCCCCTCCAGAGCTGTGAGGAACTATCATCTTGAGCATCTACTCGCTCCGCTGGACAAAGTTGCTCCTTATATTATACCCCACATTGAACGGCAAGGATGGGAGTTTCTTTTGAGAAAACCAAGGGAGATCAACCTCTCTTGGGTGGAAGAATTCTACACTAACTACCATCTTTCCTCTTTTCAATCGGTATACATGCGCCGGAAGCAAGTCTCGGTTTTAGAAGAGGCTATTCAGTAAGTGCTTAATGTCCTATCGGTACCAAGTGACATGGATGGCTACCAAGAAGTCTTACGTCAGCGAGAAAAGTTTGGATTTGATTGGGACTCGATCCTCCGAGTCGTTGCTGAGCCAGAGACATTTTGGACCCAAGGTCGACTCCGGATGTGGCCCAAGTACATTGACACACGTTCACTCACTGTAGAAGCTAGAGCTTGGGCCTAGATCCTATCTCACTGTGTGCTACCTAGTACCCACAAGTCTTCCTTCAGGGCGGATCTCGCCTTGCTTGTTTGGTGTGTTCTCACGGAGAGACCGGTGAACATTCCGCTTCTTGTCAAGCAAGCAATGAGTCAAGTCCACGCCCGAGGTAATTTGCCATTTCCAGCATTGGTATCTGACTTAGTTGCTGCTATGGGTGTTCCTTGGGAAGCCACGGACATGAAGATTATAGTTTCGGCTAAGGGCGACGTGGTCCCAAGCGGAAAGTACTTACATCTTCCCATGAACAACCCAAGCCTTGAGATGGCCCCTCCACTCGTTTTTGCCTCCACCTCATCATCACCACCACTAAGATCCATAAATTAAAGGATAGAAGATCTACACCGGAAGATTGATAGATATGAGCTGCGCAACCAACGCCGATACACTTATATCAAGAAGCTTCTACGTTGTGTTACCCCTAGCATGGAGGAACCTAAAATATTCACATCCACCTCAAACCCAAGTGATGGGAGCTCTGATGAAGGGGATAGTGAAGGTTCCGGTCCCGACCGCCCTTTGCGTTTTGTTCGTAGCACGGAGGACCGTGCTAAATTCTAAGTGTGGGGAGGTCGTTCGACCGATCTCCATGGGTAACAATCTCTTCCTTTCAATACCCATGGATTTATCTTTTGCTTAGTAGTTAGTACATTGCATGCGTAGTTAGTCTTGCTTGTAAATATTCCTTGCATGATAGTTAGTTTCTGTAGAGTTGCTTGGTCAAAATAATAACTTCTTCCCCAAGAAACTGTGATCCTAGGGTATCCTACCCAATTTTTTGGAAAATTTTTTTTTGATGAACTTGCTTTAAGAATGTATTTTGGAACATAGAGATTGAGCTAAGAACACAAGCATGTAAGTTTTGAGCCTATTGTATGGTTACATCTTCTAACCATTAATTCCATTCTTGTGTGCATTATTCTCTCTCTATGATTGCAATCCTTGCTTTGTTTGATTCTATATGTCCATTACCTGTGTATGAATGCATTTACATGATTGAGGCCGTCATTTCAATAGTCACTTCTCCCAAATGGCCTTAACCCTTTTATCTACCATTGCTAACCAATTTTGAGCCCATGATAAACCCCTTTTGCTTCTTGAATAGAGCACATCAACAACCCTAAGTGAAAAACCATGAATGTCCCTAAATTTGGATCCTTGATTAGCTTAGGTAAGTTAGGATGTGTATCATTCAGTTGGGAGGGTATACTTGGGAACTTGGGTAGATATAGAGGTGTATTGTAATTGTAATTGGAAATTCTAGGACTTGGGAACATACTCATGTGTTGAATGATTGAACCATATGCATTGAAACTTTTGTACATGAAACCCCAAGAAAAAAGGGGACCAAAAAAAATTTTTTTTATATGTATATATATGAGAATGTAAGAAAAAAATAGAGAAATAGAAGAGACAAAAATAGAAAAAGAGAGAAAGCAATGAAAGGGGACAAAGATGCCCCAAGACAAAGTAATAAAAACAATGCATATGGGATATGAATTGAAAAGAATGCATGAGTATGCAAAAAGTGAAACTCAAGGGTAGCTAGGTAATGTATTATAGTTGTATAGGTTGTTCTATGTGTCTAGTAGGATTCTAGATTAATCAAGGACTCAAATTTTAAGCTCACTTGATCATATGCATCCTTACCTTCATCCTAGCCCCGTTACAACCTATGAATAAGACCTCATGATACTTGTAAGTATACATTAAGTAATTGTTGACTGTTAAATGAAAGACAAATCTTGGAAAGCATGATTAGGAGAGGATTGAGTGACAAACCCTATACACTTGAGCGAATAGAGCGGATACACTTCCGGTGAGGGTTCGATGCTCAACTCTTTGTTCCCAGCTTTCACAAGCGTTCATTTAGCAAGTTATATGCACTTCATAGTGATGTTCAATTTGGTAGGATTCATGAACCACATATCATTTTTACCCTATATGCTCATATGTGTTTTTGGAGGATAGATTTACCATTGACCAAGTAGATAGATAATTTTACATTAGTTGCATGCATTCACTTAGGTAGTTTGCATTTAATAAACCCTTTCTCACCATGATCCTTGGTCTTTTTATTTTAAGCATGAGGACATGCTTGGTTTAAGTATGGAGAGATTTGATAAACCCTAATTTTGTGGTTTATATTGTGTAGAGTTTGGGAGGTTTTGTCAATATTTTTTGCACTTATTCACAAGAAATGCATGGTTTTGTGTTCTCTTCCAAATATTGCTCCATGATGAAAAACATGCTTATTTTGCTTTAAAATTGCTATATTTTGATCCTCTTTTATTGCCATTCGATGCCGTGATGTATTTGTTGAGTGATTTCAGGATTAATAGGGTAAGAATGGCCTAGAAGAGACAAAGAAAGCATGCACAAGAGGAAGGAACATGAAGATTTGGATTTTGGGAACTTCAGCACCGGCGCGCACGCGCACTTCACGCGCACGCGTGGATGAAGATAGCTGAAAGCGGTGCGCAAGGATGGACACATCCGCGCGGGTCAGAGAAATTCCACCGACGCGCATGCGCACATGGCATGCACGCGTGGATCACAAAAGCAATCGACGCACACGCACACATGACACGCACACATGGCGCGCACGCATGGTGCGCACGTGTGGAAAGTTGCACGTGACCTCATTAAAAGAAATCGTGCCTGGCGATTTCTGAGGCTCATGAGCCCAATTTCAAGCTGTTTCTGCATGGAAAAGACCCAAGGATGCAAGAGGGAAAGGGGGGGGGATCATTCATTTGACACTAAGACACAAATTTAGCTAGTTTTTGGTTCTTTGTTCTTCTAGAGAGAGAAACCCTTGTTCCTCTCTAGATCTAGTTTTAATTTGATCTTCCCTTGTTGAATTCTGAATTGGATCTTGTTAATTACTAGTTTTGATTGTTTAATTTGAATTCCTTAGCATAATTTTACTTAGATCTTGTGTTAGTTTTATGAATTCTTGTCAAGTATCACTTTATACCCATTGCATGAATGTTGTGAATCTTGACTTGTTGATGTTACATTGATGATTTCTATGATTAATTGTGTTATTTGAGTGATTGTATGTTGATAATTGTTAGTGGGTACTTGTTAATTTCAATTTAATTGCACTTTGAACATGTCTTTTATTAATGCTTACCAAGTGTTTGATGAATTGTTTACCTTGATTATAGAGTAGTTCTTTTCACTCTTGGCCTAGGCTAAGGGGATTGGGTAAACTTGAGTCATTGGGTCTAATGGATTTGATGATTTGGGAGCCCTTAGTGGGCAATTTGATAGCCATTGACACTAACCTACTACTAAGTCAATTAGTAGTGAGGTTAG
>NC_029787.2:60071729-60086078 GCF_000816755.2 Arachis ipaensis | reverse complement strand
TGTTGAATTCTGAATTGGATCTTGTTAATTACTAGTTTTGATTGTTTAATTTGAATTCCTTAGCATAATTTTACTTAGATCTTGTGTTAGTTTTATGAATTCTTGTCAAGTATCACTTTATACCCATTGCATGAATGTTGTGAATCTTGACTTGTTGATGTTACATTGATGATTTCTATGATTAATTGTGTTATTTGAGTGATTGTATGTTGATAATTGTTAGTGGGTACTTGTTAATTTCAATTTAATTGCACTTTGAACATGTCTTTTATTAATGCTTACCATGTGTTTGATGAATTGTTTACCTTGATTATGGTGTAGTTCTTTTCACTCTTGGCCTAGGCTAAGGGAATTGGGTAAACTTGAGTCATTAGGTCTAATGGATTTGATGATTTGGGAACCCTTAGTGGTCAATTTGATAGCCATTGACACTAGCCTACTACTAGGTTAATTAGTAGTGAGGTTAGACCTTATGGGTTGATGTTGACCAAACCATTTAACGTACTTCAAGTGTAGAAGTAGACTTAATGAGTTTGGTTCCCCATAATTGTCAAGATATGGTTATTAGACAAGGATATTGACCCCAATTCCCAGGTCTAGCCAAGAGTTGCTTTTATTATCCATATGTGAAAACCCAAATTCTAATTGTCTTGTCTTAGTTTTAGTTATTGTTTAGTTTTTAGAGTAGAATTACATTGAATGTTATCTCATTAGTTTGGAATAGATCATGTCTTGCTTAGTTATTTGAATTAGTTTCTTGCAAATTAAGATTACTTGTTTGTTAAGATTTCTCGTTTAATTTCTTTCTCATGACTCACAACCCCGGATTTCTAACGAATGTTGAAGCACATGTTTGCCCATTCCTTGTGAGACGTCCCGAGGTTTGAATACTTCGGTTATTTTTATTGGGGTTGAACTTGTGACAACCAATTCCCTTTCAAAATTTGATAGTCGAGGATTGTTGTTGGTAGGGCTATACTTGCAACGCAACTTTATTGAGAAATTCTTTACCGACGCAACCCCCGAGTCGCATCAATCATCACTTGAGTGTACCTTCAATTTATTTATGCAAAATTATCCAATCTCACCTCCCAATTTTTCATATGAAAACTCTTCATCACTTGACCATGCCTCAACACAAAATCCTTTGCAAAACTCACAATCCACACAAACTTTCCTGAACTAAAGATTCTCAAAACTTGAGTCCATTCTTGAAAGATATGAAGAAGAGATGAAGAAATCTTGGACAGAATATTAAACCTCTTTCAAAAACATGGAAGTGCTTTTAAACCAGATGTTGAGTGCAAAGGAGGAATTAGAAAAGCAAGTAAAAGAGGCTCTGATAACAAGTGAAACCCCAATGAAGAAGAAAATGGTGGAGGTATTTGAACCTATGACTTTATATCCACAGAGGCTAATTGAGGTGAAAGAGGAACATGAAAACTCACTCCCAAAAGACTCAATGGAACATCATGTAGAAGAAGGGGTGGAAGTCAATCAAGGAAGTCCACACTCAATTGAAGTAGAGAGATGTATAGAAGATGGGTTTATTGAACCACCAATCCAAGAAGCTTTTGATAAAGAGGACACTCCAACCATCACACAACACTCAAGTCTTGATATCCAAGAAGTGAAGGCAACCAACAAGAGCATCAAAAAGAGGATTGTGACCAAGCTACAATTGAATATATCAAGGAAGAAGAAGAGGTCAACCACAAGCAATCCAACCCCTGAGCCAGCAAGCAAGTTCAATCAATCAAATAAAAAAAGAAAGCTTATTAGGAAGAGGCCAAGACAGGGGATACTAACTTGCTCTTCTTTCCCCCTGAGGTCATTCCTCTTATCAAACTGGAAGAAGAGGAAGAAAGTCATGAACAGCATGTCAAGCTAGTGACATTAAAGAAGCGCTTGTTGGGAGGCAACTGATAAACCCCATTTTTAGGGTTTATCTTGTGCTTAATTTGAAGGATTTTATGACCTTTTGCCTACATTTATTCAATGAAATAGCATGGGTTCATGATTGTCTCCTAAATTGTGCTTAAGTGTGAAAACATGCTTTTTAGGCCTTTTATGTGTCAATTTTGATTCACCTTTGATTCCACTAGATTCCTTGATATGTTTGTTAGTGATTTTAGATTGAAAAGGCTAGGAATGGATCAAAGGAATGGAGAGAAAAGCATGCAAAATGGAGAAATCATGGAAAAGCAAGGATTTGGGATGAAATCAACGACGTACACGCGCAGCAGACGCGCACACGTGAAATGATGAGGTCGCATGGCGACGCGTACGCATACATGACGCGTACACGTGGATCGTAATTTACCAAGCGACGCATACGCGTGACGTGCACGTACGCGTCGATGTTCGCACATGACCCACTTAAAGTGAATCCGCTGGGGGTGATTTCTGGGCTTCCCAGGCCCAAATCTAACTCATCTATGATGCTATTTAACCCATGGAATGAAGGGGAATCACAAGTATAGTCATCATTAGTTTAGTTTTAGTTTAAGTTTTGGAGGAAAAGTTAGTTTTAGAGAGAGAAGCTCTCACTTCTCTCTAGAATTAGGATTAGGTTAGATCTAGATTAGAACCTCTTAGATCTAGGTTAATTTCATGCTTTTATTTACTTTTCCCTTTGTAATTCTTCTGCTACCTTTCCTCTCTCTAGTTTAGCATTTAATTAATGTAATTCTCTACTTTTATGTTGATGCACTTTTGTTTCTTCTATTTCTCTTTTGATGCAATTTATGATTCATTTGTTGTGTAATTCCTTGCAATTGAGTAGTGTAGATTTACTTTCCTTTTATGCCTTCTAAGTGTTTGATGAAATGCTTGGTTGGATTTTAGTATAGATTTTGTTCCTCTTGGCCTAGGTAGAGTAATTAGTGACTCTTGAGTTATCTAATTCCTTTGTTGATTGATAATTAGAAGTTGCTAATTGACTTGAATGCCACTAAAGCTAGTCTTTCATTATGATTAGGCTAGGACTTGTGGAATCAAGTTAATCCATCCACTTGACTTTCCTCCATAGTTAGAGATTAACTAAGTGGGAGCAAGGGACAATTCTCATCACAATTGAGGAGGATAACTAGGATAGGACTTCCAATTCTCATACCTTGCCAAGAGCTTTGTTAGTTGTTAGTTTATTTTCATTGCCATTTACTTTTCTTGTCTCTTATTCCAAAAACCCCAAAACATACCTCATAACCAATAACAAGGACACTTTATCGCAATTCTTAGGAAGAACGACCCGAGGTTCTAATACTTCGGTTATCTTTATAGGGGTTTGTTACTTGTGACAACCAAATGTTTGTATGAAAGGATTATTTGTTGGTTTAGAAACTATACTTGCAACGAGAATTTATTGTGAATTCTAAATGCACAAAAATCCATTCATCAGCAACCCAACCAGAGGTAATTCTCTTTTCCTTTACTGTTTTAATAAGAAAGTTAAGTAGATTTATCTGTATTGTAAGGAGCTAAGTTTGGTGTTGCATACCAAAGTAATTCAAGGGTGAATGTTGGATGCTAAGTTTGGTGTTCCACCAAAGATTTCATTAAAAACACATTTCAACCCTCAGCATGACTAGTTATCAGCTCCAAACAATTAGAGAAACTACTTAACAATGGTTTAGTTTCTAGTTCATAGTTTGTTTTCTAGTTCATAGTTTGTTTTCTAGTTTATAGTTTGTTTTCTTAATAAAAGCACATGAAGTTTTCTGCATGTATACAATACGCTGCATAAGGCAAGGAACTAAGTTTGGTGTTCACACACCAATCTAAGTTCAGAAGCCTACAAACATACATGCATACTAACCATTTCGCAAGTGCTTGGGGAACAAGCAACTTCCAATAACTTTGCAGGAAGTCAATTAATCTCTTGGAGGGTAAGATGCACCATCATCCAAGGAGACAAAGAAGGATACAAAAGCTATGGATGATGATGGCAAGGAGGAAAGCTAGAAGACACTACCAAGAAGGTTGTATTGTTACTTAATCCCTGCTACTGTGAAAAGTCTAAATTGGAAGTATAATTGTACCCCTGATGAGTAGTATCATTTTAGTTATAATTCATTTACATTCTGTTTGCCTGTCTCTTTATTGTCATTTTGGGCTGCTAGTCTAAGTGTTTATGCCATGCCATCTTGCTTAAGTCGTATGCTTTGTTCTCCATGCTTGAATAAAAGAAAATGTTGTGAAATAGAGAAAGAGTAAAGGTCTATTTTGATGAGAGACAGAATAAAGTTATGTGGTGGTATGTGCTGGTTGATTAGTTGATTTATAAATAAGGCTAGAATTGGCATGACTTTGAGATATGAACTTGAGTTACATTCTATGAGACTTAACAAATGAAAGAGGTCCATAATAAAAGAAAGAAAATGCAAGAGAAAGAAACAAAAAGAAATAAACAAGGCTGGGCACCAATGGCTTGAGATTTGGATATATGCTTGTGGTGCTCTTGTACAAAGATAAGCTTGGATAACTAGGTTCTAAGGGGTGCTTCATCACCTGGCAACTTGGGTTAACTAACCCAGGATTGCCAACTGAAAGTCTACCATCAAGAGCTACTTTGAGACGCATTTAGTGACCCAAAGAGGTGATGGGCATCATTTTCCAAAGAACAAAACAAGCTAAATGCCTGTGATGTGTTTGTGCTAAGGAGAGGCTTGAGCAAGTAAGTCCTTTGGGGTTTCTCAACACCTAGCATCTTGAACTAACTGGGGCGGGGATGCTGGCTGAAAGCTTACTCTAAAGAGCTGCCTTAACACATAGCATTAAGCTTCAACTAAACAATAAATCTAAATCAAAAGAAAGAGAGCAAGAAAAACTAAGGACCAAGCAATAACAAGTCTCATTTTTTTGTGTAATTCAAGTAAGGATCCAAAGGACTGTTGATACTTCAGTCACAGAGAAAAATTACTAAGATGTCATGCATGAAAACCCCATTAACCAGAATTGAATGTCTTCCAATAAGGGCTATTATCTCTCTCTGTTTTCATTCATTCTCCCTATGTTTTACTGCTTGCTTGGGGACAAGCAAGATTTAAGTTTGGTGTTGTGATGACAAGTCATTTTAAGCTAGTTTCACAAGCCTTTTATATTAGTTTTTAATAGGTTTCATGCATTTTTTAGGCAATAAGTAAGTATTTGGATGAGAATTTCATGTATATCTTAAATCAATCAAACATGGTTAAATATGTGCATTTTCATGAGATTTATGCAAGATTTACTTGATTATTATGAATGATGCAAAATCTTGTGATTTGGCAAGGCTTTGATGCATGTGTTTGGTTGATGATAGGTGAAGAGAAGCAAAGGAATGGCAAGGAAGAAGCAGAGAAGGTAACGTTTGAGCCAAAGTTGGACCTCAAACGCTACCTGATGCGCATAAACTTGTTATGCTACGATTTAGGAAATTGCACGATCGGCAAAATTCCTTCCGGCAAGTGCACCGGTTATCGTCAAGTAAAAACTCTAAGAAAATGATCCAAAGTTCCCCGATGCCCCCTCAGGGGCTGGATTCCCCTTTCATCCAGTCCGTCTCAAATGCAGGAACTAAGGCCTTTAAATAGGCTCCCTAAATTACAAAATGAAAATGAAATTCAAAGCAAATTACAATCAAATGAAAATAAACTATTCTAGATGATTCTTGTGGCCTTGATTTGGTGTTGTTGATGAGCCTTGCTTGCTTGAAGGGTAGAGTGACATAATTGATCCAAAAAGGATAATGATCCATTAAACTACACTCAAACGTTGCACAACTAGCCTAAGATGCCTTGGCATCACTACCTCAAATGTTGGCCATGAGGGATTCAAGGTGCATAGTTAGAGCCAAAGTTGGTCTCCAACTATGTCTCAAACTACTCAATTCAAGGTGCATAGTTGGAGCCAAAGTTGGCCTCCAACTATGCCTCAAACTACTCAACTCAAGGTGCCAACGTTAGAGGGAATATTGGTCATCCAATGTTACCTCCAACGTCTTCGATAAATTTTGATTTCTGGAATCAGAAAAAGTTGCATCGACGCGCACGTGTGGGCGACGCGTGACAAAGCCAACGTTGGAGGGAACGTTGCCTCACCAACGCTACCTCCAACCCCTGCGAAAAGGATTTCAAAATTTGGAGTTGAAAAATTTGTAGTGACGCGTACGCGTCGATGACGCGTACGCGTAGGCGATGTGTACGCATGAAAATGGAAAAAATGGCAAGTCACGCGCATGCTTGGGCGACGCGCACACGTGAAATGGAAAAAAACAGCTTCCACGCGTACGCGTGGGCCACGCGCCACGCGTGAGTTAGCAAACATTGGTGTACCAACGTTGAGTCAAACGTTGCTGGAAATGCCCAAAAGAGTTATTTTATGCAACGTTTGAGTCAATGTTTTTTACACAAACATTGCTCACCAATGTTGAGGCCAAATTCATTCCAAAAGGGCACCCATGAAAGTATGAACGTTGGTGAATTAATCCCATTGTCAACATCATCAATAGTCAGTCCTAACTGCTTCAATCAAGGCCAAGGCCCACATCCAAGTACATGGAGATCCAATTGAAGAGTATAAATAGAAGAGGTTTTGAAGATTAAAAGGGGGCGCTGGTAGTAGTAGTAGGCTGCAGTAGTAGTAGGAGTAGAGGCTGGAGGATTAGAGACTCCAGAGCTCTCTTGGAGGATTAGAAACTCCAGAGAGCTTAGTTTAGAATTTTTCTTTTGTACCCATTTTACATTCTGCACTTTTCTTCTTAGTTTGTATTGAACTTCAATTTCTCTTATGCAATTTTAATTTCCTGCATTTCTACCTTTCTGCCAATTTTACATTTCCGTTCCTATTGAGCTTGATTTACTTTCATGAAATTTAAATTTCCTGCAAGTGTTCTTAGAGCGATGATCAATTAAACGCCAACTTCATTAAGGGCGGAGCTCTATTATACTTCACATAATTGTGTGAACTTTTTTCTCTTCTCAATCCGCTTAGGTTGCTATAGGATACCTTCTGTTTTGATTGAGATTCATTCACTCCGGAAGGGGATTTAAATCTGTTGAATGCTTGTGTGAGCCTCGAAAGGGGAATCATGAGCATTAGAATTAGAGCTCTATCCTTCACAATTCTCTTGACCAACACTATTTGGGAGGAATTGAGGTCTTGAGAATTAGTGTGGCTTATGGATAAGAGAATATGCTTAATCTCTTCTCATGACAATTAGATCAAGGAATTGGCAAGATTGATTGTGATTAGAGAGATTGGGTTGCCAAGAATTTGGGATCCAATCAATTTCAATCTACCACAAATCTACTCATATGATTGAGAAAGAAGTTGAAACCCATTTGATTCATGATGAATTATGATATCTCCAATCTCTAATGAATCTTTCCTTTTGTTAATTGTTATTGAGTTCATTTCAATTGCTTGATTTACTACTCTCTTTAATTTCCCTGCACCCAAATCCCTTTACATTTGATGAAATTTAAATTCTGTTGTCATTTACATTCATCTCTTTTACTTTCTTACTCTCTAAGTTTCAGTCATTTAAGTTTCTTGCCATTTAAGTTTCAAGCAATTTACATTCAACACTTTAGATTTCCTGCAATTTACTTTCTGTTGATATAATTTCACTCAAATCATCACTTTTTAGCTTGACTAGACTAATCACCTCACTAAAGTTTCTTAATCCATCAATCCTCGTGGGATCGACCTCACTCTTGTGAGTTTTACTACTTGATGCGACCCGGTATACTTGCCGGTTAGTTTGAGCGAAAGCATTTTCCGTTATCAGTACTGCCGGTTAATTTACCGGTACGCGTTTTTACGTAATTTTCTGATGAAAATTACATTTTCCAATTCAGAAAAATCTATGGAGTCCAAATATCATATTTAAATTTTCTAATTAATATTCTAAATTTTTGGATCCTATTTTGGGAAACTAAATTAATTAATTAAGTGGTTAATTAATTACGTTTAATTAATTATGGTTCTTACAATTCAGCCCTTCGGGCTCTTTCTCTCTAACGCACCTCGTTCCATAGTTTTCACTTTTTGAAACCTTAGTTTACTCTCTGATACATGAGCAACTAAACCTCTACTGTTAAGGTTAAGAGTTCTGTTTATTCTATGGATTAATACTATTACTCTTCTATTTTAATTCATGTATTAATTTCAATTTCAAGGTGATGACTAGAATTCACATCCCATTCAAAATTGGTGAATTAGTTCTTTTGGCAAGCACACCAAAATTATCATCAAGTAATAACCCACAGTGGAGTGGGATCGTATCCACAGAGATTGGCAAATTCGAGCAGTTTTAATCAATTGATGAATTAGTCAAGCGGATCAATAGGATTGTGAAGTGCAGAATTGTAAATGACATAAATGTAAATGGCTAGAATATAAAGAAAAGCAATAAAGTGCAGGAATATAAATGGCAGAATGTAAAGTGCAGAATCATAAATGACTTGAATGTAAATGGGAATGGAGAATTGTTGAATGTAAAAATAAGCTGTAAAGAAATGGATAGATAAGAATTGGGAAATTCATTGAGATTGGGAGATGTTGTCTCTTTAGATCAAATCTAGCTTATATCCTCTTCAATCATGCAACTCATTGACCTCTTGGAAATCATGATTGATTGAGCCCTAATCCTTTGGTGACTCAATCTCTCAGATCTTGATCAATAGCCAATTCCTTGGTCTAGTTGCTCATAAAGAGAGATATGCTTGGTCCCTGATTATACCACACACCATTATAGGTCCAAATAGGGGGAGGATTATATGTCACATATCCAAACACCAAAACCCAGATTCTACTTAAGTGTGAGAAGGGATTTCAACATGGTTTCATGTTTTCTTTCCCAAGGTTCCCATGAAACCCAATTGCATTCAATCTCTTTCCCAAGATAATTGAATACTAAGCATTAAGAACGAAATTCCTTCTAGCAAATCAAAGAGAAGATGAAGAGAAGAAGAATTTCACTATTATCAATCCATCAAGTACAACAGAGCTCCCTCTCTCAATGAGAGGGAAGTTAGCTACTCATAGCTCAAAAAATACTCAAAAGTAAAGTGTAAAGTGGATCTAAAACTGACTGCTTAACCCCTTTCTTCAGTACTCCTTGGGGGTATTTATACTACTCCTAGTAAAATAAAGGAATTACAAAAGTGAAAAAGGAAAATTACATTTTAGAGAGAAAAGAAAACACTCAATAAGTGTGACTTCTCAGCTGGCATGTGATTGGCGCTTTTCTGGCGTGTCACGTGCCCTTCATTTCTAGCTTGGCGTGCCACGCCCAATCCTTCAAGTGGCACGCTCGTCCCTCTAACAACCTTGGTGTGCCACGCCTTCGAACTTAAGTGGCACGCCATAGTGGAATTCTTGTGTTGGCGTGCCACGCCTTCGAACTCAAGTGGCACGCCCCTTGCCTTTCTCACTTCTCTTTGCCTCTGGAAACTTGAACTGGCATGCAACGCCCAGGGTTTGGCGTGCCACACTCTTGCTCTATGCTTGGCTAAGCTTCTTTGGAAAGTTACACTAGCATGGCACGCCTAGGGTCTGGTGTGCCACGCCCCTTTTGTGAGTGAGTGGTTCCTCTGTTTGGCGTGCCACGCCACGAACTCAAGTGGCACGCCCTAATACTTCTTTGCTCTTTGAATGACACTGGCATGCCACGCCTGGTTGCTCAAGGGGAACGCCTAAGTGAAGAATGGTGAGTGGCGTGCCACGCCTTCGATACCAAGTGGCACGCCCCATGTAATTGGCCTCTTTCATCCTTTCAGGAAACTTATACCAGCGTGCCACGCCTAAAGGCTGGCGTGCCACGCTCATGATCTTGTCTTGGTTCCAGTAGTTGGCGTGCCACGCCTCAACTTTCGAGTGGTATGCCATAGTGAAATTCTAAGGTTGGCATGCCACGCCTTCGATACCAAGTGGCACGCCCAATCCTTGCTTTTGGTCCTTTGTGCATTGGCGTGCCACACCTGGTTGCTCAAGTGACACGCCTAGTCTTCAATTGCCTTCAGCCCCTTCTCTGGATTGTTGTACCAGCGTGCCATGCCATGCTGCTCAAGTGGCACACCCATGGATTTGTGAACTCTTCAAGCTTGGCGTGCCACGCCTGGGTTCTCAAGTGGCACGCCCAAGTGACTTCTTGGGGCTGGCGTGCCACACCTTCGATACCAAGTGGCACGCCATAGTGAAGGTTCTTCTTGGAATGGTGAGTTGGCGTGCCACGCCCCTTTGCTCAAGTGGCACGCCCATAGTAAT
Source organism: Arachis ipaensis (assembly GCF_000816755.2). Lineage (NCBI taxonomy): Eukaryota > Viridiplantae > Streptophyta > Magnoliopsida > Fabales > Fabaceae > Arachis > Arachis ipaensis. Next base: position 60,075,827 of record NC_029787.2, on the reverse strand, counting down.
TGATGGGTCAGGCGTGCCACGCCCAGCCTGGCATGCCACGCCCCTTTTGTGTCCTCCATTGTAGCTCTCTGAAAAAATGCATTAGCGTGCCATGCCCAGTTCCTGGCGTGCCACGCCCTCATGCATGCTTGGACTTTTTCTCTAGACTTTAGTACTGGCGTGCCATGCCTAGCTCCTGGCGTGCCACGCCAGTGCAATTTTGTGTGGTTTGCTCCCAAGTGGCACACCAGTTTCACACGCCCAGCTTCTTGTTTGTCTTCTACCCATTTTTGATGCCTTCTTCACCTGAAATTCAGCACAACTCATCTCAAAGTAGTGTACCATAATATTCATCAAATAATGCATGAATTGTACTGATCAAATGAGATTTATGTTCTTTTATGGTCTTCTTTATGCAAGAAAGAAGGGTAGATGATGCAAGTCATCACAATACCAAACTTAAGTTTTGCTTGTCCCAAGCAAATCAATGTGAGTAAACCTTTATAACTTGAGGCCTTGGCTTTGAGTGATTGCAATACAACTAAGAGTAAGACTAAGTGTTCAACACATGTATGAATGTTTCAATGTCATGGAAAGCTCTTAGATCCTTGAGGGTTCTTTCAGGTATAGGCTTTAGGGGTCCTTTCTATTGATTGTCACCTTGAAGTAGTAAGGGTTGTTTTGCTTTCTTGACCACAACTCTAAGTGTTTTGTCTCAAGACAACCCTTTAATTAAGCTTTCAATTAGCACTCACAAACCAGTTGGTTTTAGGGTACTAGATGTTGAGACACCCCTAAGAATTTACTTGCACAGGTCTCCTCTTGACACATCTTCACCACAAGCATCTACTAAGATCTTTAATTCTTTTTGAGCTTTTTAATGTTTCTTTTTCTATCCCAGTAGTTGATGCTCAGAGCCTTGGGCCTTTATTTCTTACTACCTCTTGGTTCTATGGATATTCAAGGAACACCCCTTAACCTTCCCCTTGTTGTACCTTCTAGGACTAGTTGCTATTCCATGATTCATTTTCTTTTTAGTTCATCCAAGGTCCTACACTTGGTTACTTATTTCTTAGTTTGTTTGATGATCTCTCATGGCCTTGGTCTCTGTCATTGTTTTTGCACAACTCATAGTGACTCTTATGGAGACAACCTCTACTTTTATTTATGTTGAAATGAAGACTTGGGATACATGGTATTTTCTTTCTTGTAAAAAAAACTCATAAAGACTTCAAACAGGAATTAAACTAAGCATAAAACATAAACTATCCTAGCATGATTATTTATTCAAAAAGTAAATAAAGCAAAAGCTTAAACAAGATTTCAGAATTTAGAAAATGTCAACCATGGAACTCAACAACCTTGAGCAGCTTCATCTTTAGTTCATTGGCCCCTTTCCTTTGTCCTTCTTATTGGAGGGGGAGGAGCCACCTTCATATGGCTTGGAGGAACCTTCTTGTGCTTTGGCATCCTTGGGCTTCCAAAATCCTAGCCTCCTCATGTAGGATTTCACATTCTCCTTGTGTTGGTATGCTATTTCTTCTTGCCTTGAGCTGAGTTCCTCTAATTTCTGCATATAGGTGGGGTAATTGGGGTTCATGTTAGCTACTGCATTGCATAGGTAGCTCAACTTTGTTTGCGCATAGCAATCATATTCCCTCTGGCTACAGTTCTTACTTCATAAAGGTGTTTGAATTCAGCAAGGCTCTCCATTTGTTGTAATTGTCGTCTCAGAATCACTCCTAAACTGCCTTGTATTTCTCCCCAGTTAATTTGATCTTGTTGCTCCTTGAGATCGTCAAAACTCCCTTGGAGTTGTTGAATATTTTGGTTGACTTGGCTCCATTGTTGTTGTTGAGTTTCCTTGAGTTGATTGACATCTTCCCTCAAGTGGTGTAGATCTCCCTTCATTTGGTGTACATCTCCTTGCAATTGCTCCCAGTTGAATCCCTCTGGAAATTGCTGATATTGGTATTGTGGTGGTGGTTGAAGTGCCAGGAATTGAGGTTGCTCTTCTGCCTCTTCCTTTTCTTGTTGTTGTTGTGGTTCATGGGCATGAGCTCTTCGTTCTCTGGCCCTGTTGAGTGGGTGAACAGCTACCACCTTGGCCATTTTTTTGGCAGTTATGAACTTGTCTTGCTTCACAAGCACTTCATCAATGATCTTTTCAACTCTAGCCTCATCACATAGCCTCTGTATAATGATGGGGAATGCCAACCTTGTGTTGTCACTGGTGCTTTTCAGCACTTTGTTGATGTTGTTGGCAATCATCTCCCCCACGTTGATATTCTCTCCTTTCATGATACTGTAGATGAGTACAGCTCTCTCCTTGGTCACCTCTGAAGTGTTGGATATAGGGATTAGGGACCTCCTCACAAATTCTAGCCACCCTCTAGCTTGGGGGCTCAAATCTCTTCTCCTCAATCGATTGGGTATGCCATCCTTATCATTTATCTAATGCACATGCATCACACAAATTTCATTCAGGATCTCATCAAACCTAGGGTCTTACTGCTTTATTCTTTCTTCATAGCTCCGAGTGGACCTTGTCCTTTTCACCATTAGCATTCTTTCTATGCTAGAGGGGCTGTAGTCAATGGACTTCCTCCTTACATAGCTAATGTAGCTATAGTGTTGCCCTGGTTGAGGCACTGCGTTGGCATAGAATTCCCTCACCAAGCTCTCTACCACTTTCCTTGGTGGGTTGCATAGAAGTGACCAACCTCTATTGTTGATCTCAATGTTGATTTCAATATGCTTGTTCCTCCCTAGTTAAAACCCAACTTCTGGAATGATTTTTCTCTCACTCACCCAACCATAGAATTGGTTTTGGTTGAATGCGGAGAGGAACTTGTAGTTATTGAAGGAGCTTGAGGATCCAGAGGTTGGTTCCTTGATTTTTCTTTTCTTTGAGGCTGAGCTTTTTGGTGGTGCCATTAGGTTGAGAGAGTGTGTATGGGATTATGAAAACGTGTGGTGGTTGCAAGAAAGAGCAAGCAAAACAATGTTTTGCTCCAACACCAAACTTAGGACTTGATTGGGACAATTGATGAGCGGATATTTTATATGCTTTTTGGGGTTAATTTCATATAGTTTTGAGTATGTTCTAGTTAGTTTTTAGTCTATTTTCATTAGTTTTTAGGAAAAATTTATATTTCTGGACTTTACTATGAGTTGTGTGTTTTTCTGTAATTTCAGGTATTTTTCTGGCTGAAATTGAAGGAGCTGAGCAAAAATCTGATTCAGGCTGAAAAAGGACTGCTGATGTTGTTGGATTCTGACCTCCCTGCACTCAAAGTGGATTTTCTGGAGCTACAGAACTCGAAATGGCATGCTTCCAATTGCGTTGGAAAGTAGACATCCAGGGCTTTCCAGCAATATATAATAGTCCATACGTTGCACAAGGATAGATGACGTAAACTGGCGTTCAACGCCAGTTCTCTGCCCAATTCTGGCGTCCAGCGCCAGAAAAGGATCAAAAGCTGGAGTTGAACGCCCAAACTGGCACAAAAACTGGCGTTCAACTCCACAAATGGCCTCTGCACGTGAATTGCTTAAATTTCAGCCCCAGCACACACCATGTGGGCCCTAGAAGTGGATCTCTGCATCATCCATCATAGTTTACTCATTTTTTTGTAAACCTAGGCTACTAGTTTAGTATTTAAACAACTTTTAGAGACTTATTTTGTATCTCATGACATTTTAGATCAAAACTTTGTATTCTTTGACGGCATGAGTCTCTAAACTCCATTGTTGGGGGTGAGGAGCTCTGCTGTGTCTCGATGAATTAATGCAAGTATTTCTGTTTTCCATTCAAACACGCTTGTTCCTACCTACGATGTTCATTCGCGCTTAACTGTGATGAAGGTGATGATCCGTGACAGAACGTGTGCCCTCCTCCGTTCTATATCAGATTGAATGAGTATCTCTTAGATCTCTTAATTAGAATCTTCGTGGTATAAGCTAGAACTGAGAACTGATTTCATGAGAATCCGGAAAGTCTAAACCTTGTCTGTGGTATTCCGAGTAGGATTCAAGGATTGAATGACTGTAACGAGCTTCAAACTCCTGAAGGCTGGGCATTGGTGACAAACGCAAAAGGATAGTAAATCCTATTCC
>NC_029787.2:60066483-60070897 GCF_000816755.2 Arachis ipaensis | reverse complement strand
CAAGTAACCTTTAATCCATGCTCTCTTGTTTATTCGCAATTCAACTGATAAACATAATTGACCTCCTGACTAAGATTTACAAGATAGCCATAGATTGCTTCAAACCAACAATCTCCGTGGGATTCGACCCTTACTCACGTGAGGTATTACCTGGACGACCCAGTGCACTTGCTGGTTGGTGGTACAAGTTGTGAAAAGTGTGATTCACAATTCGTGCACGAAGTTTTTGGCGCCGTTGCCGGAAATTGTTCGTGTTTGGAAGGACGTGCATACGTGAATCAGAAGACAGAGGAAAGCAGAGATTCAGAAGACAAAGCATCTCCAAAACTCCAACATATTCTCCATTACTGCATAACAAGTAACCTTTAATCCATGCTCTCTTGTTTATTCGCAATTCAACTGATAAACATAATTGACCTCCTGACTAAGATTTACAAGATAGCCATAGATTGCTTCAAACCAACAATCTCCGTGGGATTCGACCCTTACTCACGTGAGGTATTACCTGGACGACCCAGTGCACTTGCTGGTTGGTGGTACAAGTTGTGAAAAGTGTGATTCACAATTTGTGCACCAAGTTTTTGGCGCCGTTGCCGGAAATTGTTCGTGTTTGGACAACTAACGGTTTATTTTGTTGCTTAGATTAGGAAAAATTTCTCCTTTTTTTGTTTAGAGTCTCTTATTATTATCGTGTTAACATTTTAGAATCCTTATTTTCTTTTTAAAATCTTTTTCGAAAAATAATTTTTCTACTAAATTTTGTGCCAAACTTTAAGTTTGGTGTTTTCTTGTTAATTTTTCTTAAAATTTTCGAAAATTTATTTTGGTTTTCTAAAAATTTTAAGTTTGGTGTTCCTTGGTGTTTTCCCTCCAAAATTTTCGAAAATAAGGAGCATTAGATCTAAAAATTTTAAATCTTGTGCTATCTTATTGTTTTTCTCTTTCCTCTTAAAAATAAAAAATATCTTTTCTCTCTATTTTAAAAACAATTTTTCGAAATATATTTCCAAAAATTCAGATTTTTATTTCAAAATTAAAATTTTTTTTTTTCAAAATCATCATATCCTTTTCAAAACTTCCTAACCACTTTCTCTCTCCTCAGTTTTTCGAAAATCTTCACTCAATTTTTATTTACTTTATTTTAATTTATTTCATTGCTGACAGAAAAATTCCTGAATTAGTACTTTTCCCCAAAACGGATGACACAGCTAAGGCTGGACATCCAAGGCTTTAAACAAGGAGATAATGAATCTCTTTATGACGCCTGGGAAAGATACAGAGAGATGCTACGAAAATGCCCCTCTGAAATGTTTTCAGAGTGGGTTCAGTTAGACATCTTCTATTATGGGCTTGCAGAAGGAGCTCAGATGTCTCTTGATTACTCAGCTGGTGGATCTATCCACATGAGAAAGACAATTGAAGAGGCTCAAGAGCTCATTGACACAGTTGCCAGGAATCAGCATTTGTACCTAAGCAATGACTCTTCCATGAAAGAAGAGGTTAAGGCAGCAACTTCTGAACTCAGTCCTGTAAAACAAGCTGCTGAATTCAATCAGCAATTGGACTTTCTAACAAAGCAGTTAGCCAAATTCAAGGAAAGGTTACAAGAGACAAGGATGGCTAATATACATATGGACGAACAGTTTAAGCAAACAAAGCAGCAGCTGTCAAGGCAAATAGCAGAAGAATGCCAAGCAGTTCAATTAAGAAGGGGGAAAACATTAAATACCCCACCTCAAGGCAGCAAAAAGATAAGAAATGAGAAAACCACCCAAAATTCACCTGAGGACAGTAAGAGCCCAGGGAAAAGTAATTCTGAAACTAAAACGCCAGAAAATGGGTGGAAGGCTGGCGTTGAACGCCCAGACCATGCTCAGGACTGGCGTTCAACACCAGAAACAAGGCAGGACTGGCGTTCAATGCCAGAAATGGGCAAGGATCTGGCGTTGAACGCCCAAAATGGGCAAGATCTGGCGCTGAACGCCCAAAATGGGCACAGTTCTGGCGTTCAGACACCAGGAGCAGAGAAGGAGCTGGCGTCCAGTTTCACTCCAACTTCTAACTCTAGCACTCAATCGCCAGTGAGGGATCAGACACACACAAATGCTGATAACAACCCCTCTAAAAAGGCTTCTTCAACCACTTCTGTAGGCAATAAACCTGTAGCAACTAAGGTTGAAAAATATAAAGCCAAGATACCTTATCCTCAAAAACTCCGGAAAGAGGAGAAGGATAAGCAATTTGCTTGCTTCGCAGATTATCTCAGGACTCTTGAAATAAAGATTCCATTTGCAGAAGCACTTGAGCAAATACCTTCTTATGCCAAGTTCATGAAAGAGATCTTGAGTCATAAGAAGGATTGGAGAGAAACAGAAAGAGTTCTCCTCACTGAAGAATGCAGTGCAGTCATTCTGAAAAGCTTTCCTGAAAAGCTTAAAGACCCTGGGAGTTTTCTGATACCATGCATATTAGAAGGTAATTGCACCAAGACAGCTTTATGCGATCTTGGGGCGAGCATCAACCTAATACCTGCATCCACTATCAGAAAGCTTGGCTTAACTGAAGAAGTTAAACCAACCCGGATATGTCTCCAACTTGTTGATGGTTCTACTAAATACCCATCAGGCGTGATTGAAGACATGATTGTCAGAGTTGGGCCATTCGTCTTTCCCACTGACTTTGTTGTGCTGGAAATGGAGGAGCACAAGAGTGCTACTCTCATTCTAGGAAGACCCTTCCTAGCAACTGGACAATCCCTCATTGACGTCCAACAGGGGGAAATAACCCTGAGAGTCAATGATGATGAGTTTAAGTTGAACGCTGTCAAAGCCATGCAGCATCCAGACACATCAACAGACTGCATGAAAGTTGATCCTATTGACTCATTGGTAGAAGAGATCAACATGGCTGAGAGTCTCGAATCAGAGTTGGAAAACATCTTTAAAGATGTTCAGCCTAATTCGGAGGATTCAGAGGACATGAAGGAGCCTCTGAAATTTCTTCTAAAAGAGGAAAAACCTCCTAAACCCGAGCTCAAGCCATTACCACCATCCTTGAAATATGCATTTCTGGGAGAAGGTGACACTTTTCCAGTGATCATAAGCTCTGCTTTAAATTCACAGGAAGAGGAAGCACTTATTCAAGTGCTAAAGACACACAAGACAGCTCTTGGGTGGTCCATAGGTGACCTTAAGGGCATAAGCCCAGCTAGATGCATGCACAAAATCTTATTGGAGGATAATGCTAAACCAGTGGTTCAACCACAAAGGTGGCTAAATCTAGCCATGAAAGAAGTGGTGCAGAAAGAGGTCACCAAATTACTAGAGGCTGGGATTATTTATCCAATTTCTGATAGCCCCTGGGTGAGCCCTGTCCAAGTCGTCCCAAAAAAAGGAGGCACGACAGTGATTCATAATGAAAAAAATGAACTGGTTCCTACAAGAACAGTTACAGGGTGGCGCATGTGTATTGACTACAGAAGGCTCAATACAGCCACCAGAAAGGATCGGCAAGAAAACGCCAGTAAAAGTGTATTTTGGGCGTTCAACGCCCAAAATGGGCATCCACTGGGCGTTGAACGCCAGTAATGGTAGCAATCTGGGCGTTCAACGCCAGAAATGGGCACCCACTGGGCGTTGAACGCCAGTAATGGCAGCAACTGGGCGTTGAACGCCCAGGAGAGCAGCATTTGGGCGCTGAACGCCCAAAACAGGCAGTGTTTGGGCGTTCAAACGCCAGGAAGGCAGGGAGGAGCCAAATTCATTTTTTTCCACACGTTTTTCCATTCTAATTTCAAATTTTATGCTTCAATGCATGATTTTACATAAACATGTCAAGAACCCTGATTTCTAAATTCCATAATTTTCTCTTAAACCCTACCACTAAAAATATCAAATGTATTTTAATCCATAAGCACCAGGCATCTTTGCAAATTCAATCCAACTCTTTTCAAAATTTCTTTTACAAATCTATCTTTTTCAACTCATCAATATCTTTTTCAAAACCTCCACTTTATCTTTATCAAAAATTAAATCTATCTTTCTCAAAAATCTTTCATATCCTCTCAATTTTAAACTATATCTTCTCTTATCATATCTTCTATCTTATCTTTTCCAAATAAATCTTTTTATCATATCTTTATCTCTTTTTTCGAAAACCCACCCTCCCCCTTATAAATTTGAGTTCGGCCTCCCTCATCTCCCATCAACAATTACCCCTAGCTCTCCTTCTATCCCTTTCCTTTCTCTTCTTTTGCTTGAGGATAAGCAAACCTCTAAGTTTGGTGTGTTTATCCGTAATCACTAAGATCATGGCCCCCAAAGGAAAATAACCCACTCCAAGAGGCAAGAAAGAGAGCGTTCCAAAACCACTTTGGAATCAAGGGAAGTTCTTATCTAAAGAACATTCGGACCAT
>NC_029787.2:60044494-60066292 GCF_000816755.2 Arachis ipaensis | reverse complement strand
TATTGCTTCTCAACCTATTAGTCTTCTATTTTATTTGTCTAGTTGCTTGAGGACAAGCAACAGTTTAAGTTTGGTGTTATGATGAGCGGATATTTTATACGCTTTTTGGGGTTAATTTCATATAGTTTTGAGTATGTTCTAGTTAGTTTTTAGTCTATTTTCATTAGTTTTTAGGAAAAATTTATATTTCTGGACTTTACTATGAGTTGTGTGTTTTTCTGTAATTTCAGGTATTTTTCTGGCTGAAATTGAAGGAGCTGAGCAAAAATCTAATTCAGGCTGAAAAAGGACTGTTGATGCTGTTGGATTCTGACCTCCCTACACTCAAAGTGGATTTTCTGGAGCTACAGAACTCTAAATGGAATGCTTCTAATTGCGTTGGAAAGTAGACATCCAGGGCTTTCCAGCAATATATAATAGTCCATACTTTGCATAAGGATAGATGACGTAAACTGGCGTTCAACTCCAGTTCTCTGCCCAATTCTGGCGTCCAGCGCCAGAAAAGGATAAAAAGCTGGAGTTGAACGCCCAAACTGGCACAAAAACTGGCGTTCAACTCCACAAATGGCCTTTGCACGTGAATTGCTTAAATCTCAGCCCCAGCACACACCAAGTGGGCCCCAGATGTGGATCTCTGCATCATCCATCATAGTTTACTCATTTTTTGTAAAGCTAGGCTACTAGTTTAGTATTTAAACAACTTTTAGAGACTTATTTTGTATCTCATGACATTTTAGATCAAAACTTTGTATTCTTTGACGGCATGAGTCTCTAAACTCCATTGTTGGGGGTGAGGAGCTCTGCTGTGTCTCGATGAATTAATGCAAGTATTTCTGTTTTCCATTCAAACACGCTTGTTCCTACCTACGATGTTCATTCGCGCTTAACTGTGATGAAGGTGATGATTCGTGACACTCATCACCTTCCTCAACCCATGAACGTGTGCCTGACAACCACCTCCGTTCTATATCAGATTGAATGAGTATCTCTTAGATCTCTTAATTAGAATCTTCGTGGTATAAGCTAGAACTGATGGCGGCATTCATGAGAATCCGGAAAGTTTAAACCTTGTCTGTGGTATTCCGAGTAGGATTCAATGATCGAATGACTGTGACGAGCTTCAAACTCGCGAGTGCTGGGCATTAGTGACAGACGCAAAAGGATAAAGATTCCTATTCCAGTATGATCGAGAACCGACAGATGATTAGCCGTGCTGTGACAGAGCATGTGAGCATATTCTTCACTGAGAGGATGGGATGTAGCCATTAACGATGGTGACCCCTTACATACAGCTTGCCATGGGAGAACGTGCATACGTGAATCAGAAGACAGAGTAAAGCAGAGATTCAGAAGACAAAGCATCTCCAAAACTCCAACATATTCTCCATTACTGCATAACAAGTAACCTTTAATCCATGCTCTCTTGTTTATTCGCAATTCAACTGATAAACATAATTGACCTCCTGACTAAGATTTACAAGATAGCCATAGATTGCTTCAAACCAACAATCTCCGTGGGATTCGACCCTTACTCACGTGAGGTATTACTTGGACGACCCAGTGCACTTGCTGGTTAGTGGTACAAGTTGTGAAAAGTGTGATTCACAATTTGTGCACCAAAAATCAAGAAAAAAAGAAAGAAAGAAAGTAGCGAAAGAAATGGTAAAAGATGAAAAGAGAAAGGAAGGCAAGGGTTATATGCTCTTCGTGTGTGATTGGGGTTGTTGAAGTGGAAGAGGAGATGGGGAGGTGATGCTTTTATAATGGGTGAATGGTGTGGTACGAAGGGTTGGAAATAAAAAGGGTTAAATGTTTTCCCACTTGGGGAGTGGTGCCTAGCATGGGAAGAGGCGCCAACTCTTTTCTCACATGTCTTCTGCATGTGTTGAGTTCTAAAGTGCAAGTACACTTTGACTTCCTTGCTTTGTGAGTTGTTTACCATGTGGGCCCCATCTTCTCTCCTGAAATTGAAACTGAACCCATTAGTAATGACAAAAGAACCCTTCACATTCCTTCTCATCAAGAGTGAATTGGATTGCAACTGATGGGTGTTCCTTGGGACACCAAACTTAATTCTTTTGCATCTCAATAAATTGGTTTCATCATTGTGTATTTAATGTGTTCATAAGAGTGGAATAACATCAATCTTTTCATTTTCTTCTGATTTCAATTCCTCTGAACTCATTAAACCACATTCATGTTCTTACCCAAAGCATTAAGTGCTTTCAAATAAGGTGACTTGGGCTACTAGGTGATTCTTGGTGGTGGCCACACCAAACTTAATCTTTGGGCTTACTCTTCAAGATCATGCTATTAATTGTTTGTAAGCCTAGATTAAGTGGGTGGAAGGCCACACCAAACTTAGCAGTTTAGCTAGTTCTCAGCCCATTCACTCATCATGATTTATGCCTTCATCAAGTTGCAATTCCAGAATAGAAAGAAATAAAAGAGTGTAAAAAAAATCTAGCTACCAAAGCTAATATCAAACTTTCTAATCTACAATTGTAAACTAATCCTACTTTGGTAATGTAACACAAATATGAGACTGAAAATTAAACTATCTAAAGCAAGAGATTTTAAACTACTTCTAAGAAAAGCAATTAAATCAAAAAGGATAAAGTGTTGGGGTGCCTTCCAACTAGCGCTTCTTTATTGTCATTAGCTTGACATTCCTTCATCTTCAGCTGAGCTTGTAGCTCACTCTCTGCTCCTCTAAGGAGCCTCCCAAGTAGTGTTTGAGTCTATAGCCATTGACAGTAAAAGTTCTCTGAGTCTTGTCTTCCATGAGCTCCACATGACCATAAGGAAACACCTTAAGTATGGTGAAAGGTCCTGACCATCTAGACTTCAGTTTTACAAGGAAAAACTTGAGTCTTGAGTTGTAGAGTAACACCTTCTGTCCTTCAGTGAACTTCCTTCTTGCTATCTTTTAGTCATGCCACCTTTTTGTGTTCTCTTTGTAGATTTTTGCATTCTCATATGCTTGATTTCTAAACTCCTCCAGCTCATTGAGTTGCATTAGTCTCTTTTCTCTAGCAGCTTGCTCATCATAGTTTAACATCTTTAGAGCCCAAAATGCTCTATGCTCAAGTTCAACTGGTAAGTGACAAGCCTTGCCATATACCAGTTGGTATGGAGACATCCCAATGGGAGTCTTATAGGCTGTTCTGTAGACCCATAGTGCATCATCCAGCTTCTTAGACCAATCCTTTCTTGAGCTTCCAACAGTTTTTTCAAGGATTTGTTTCAGCTCTCTATTGGAAATTTCAGCTTGCCCGTTGGTCTGTGGGTGGTATGGAGTTGCCACTTTGTGCTTTACTCCATATCTGAGAAGGACTGTCTCGAGTTGTTTGTTGCAGAAGTGTGTCCCTCTATCACTAATGAGAGCTCTGGGAACTCCAAATCTGCTGAAGATGTTCCTTCTCAAGAAGCTTATCACAACCTTGTTGTCATTTGTTGCAGTGGCTATGGCTTCTACCCACCTTGAGACATAATCAACATCCACCAATATGTAGCTATTTGAGTAGGAGGTTGGGAAGGGTCCCATGAAATTAATCCTCCATACATCAAATAGCTCCAACTCTAGTATGAATTACTGTGGCATCTCATTTCTCTTGGTTTAATTACCAACTCTTTGGCATTCATCACACCTTGACACCATTTCCTTGGCATCCTTAAACATTGTTGGCCAGTAAAATCTGGATTGAAGCATTTTTGCTGCTGTTCTTTCTCCACTGAAGTGACCTCCATATGCAGATCTATGGCACTGCCATAATACTTCCTGCCCTTCTTCATGGGATATACACCTTCTTAGGATTCCATCAGCACACTTTTTGAACAAATAAGGGTCATCCCAGATGTAGTGTTTGACATCCTTAATTAGCTTCCTCCTCATGTGCCTATTGATGTTGGTTGGTAGTTCCCCAATAGCCTTGAAGTTGGCTATGTCTGCAAACCAAGAGGCTACTCGAATCATCATCAATTGTTCATCAGGAAAGCTTTCATTGATTGCTACTTGCTGCATCTCTTCTTCTTATGGGATCCTTGAGAGGTGGTTAGCTACCTTGTTCTCTGCTCTGCTCCTATCTTTAATCTCAATATTAAATTCTTGGAGAAGCAAAATCCACCTTATTAGTCTGGGCTTAGATTCTTGTTTGGTAAGCAAGTATTTGAGTGCTGCATGATCAGTGAACACAATTACTTTTGAGCCAATAAGATATGATCTAAACTTATCAAAAGCAAAAACTATGGCTAAAAGTTCTTTCTCTGTGGTGGTATAGTTCCTTTGATTCTCATTAAAAACCTTGCTAGCATAGTAAATAACATGTACTAGCTTATCTTTCCTCTGTCCTAGAATAGCACCAACAGCAGAATCAGATGCATCACACATTAGTTCAAAGGGAAGATCCCAGCTTGGTGGTGCTATAATAGGTGCAGAGGAGAGTTTCTTCTTAAGTTCATCAAAGGTTGCCATGCACTCTCTATCAAAAACAAAGGGAGTATTTGAGACAAGTAGGTTGCTAAGGGGTTTTGCAATCTTTGAAAAATCTTTGATAAACCTCCTATAGAACCCAGCGTGTCCCAAAAAACTTCTGATTGCTTTGACATTACAAGGTGGAGGTAATTTTTCAATTACTTCCACTTTTGCCTTGTCCACTTCTATGCCATCTTTTGAGATCTTGTGACCAAAAACCACCCCTTCAGTCACCATAAAATGGCACTTCTCCCAGTTTAAAACTAGGTTGATTTCTTGATACCATTTTAACACAAGAGCAAGATGGTATAGGCAATCAGAATATGAGTTTCCAAATACAGAGAAGTCATCCATGAATACTTCTATGAACTTCTCAATCATGTCTGAAAAAATGGAGAGCATGCACCTTTGGAATGTTGCAGGTGCATTGCACAATCCAAAGGGCATTCTCCTATAAGCAAAGACACCATATGGACAAGTAAATGAAGTTTTTTCTTGATCCTTGGGGTCTACAACAATTTGGTTGTAGTCTGAATACCCATCCAGGAAGCAATAATACTCATGTCCTGCCAATCTTTCAAGCATCCGGTCCATGAAAGGTAGGGGAAAGTGGTCCTTCCGGGTGGCTTCATTAAGTTTCCGGTAGTCAATGAACATACGCCATCCGGTCACTGTCCTTGTGGGTATCAATTCATTCTTCTCATTTTCCACAACAGTGATCCCTCCCTTCTTAGGGACTACTTGCACCGGGCTTACCCAATGGTTGTCTGAGATGGGGGTATATCACCCCTGCTTGCCACAATTTCAGCACTTCTTTCTGAACCACTTCATTCATGGTTGGGTTCAGCCTCCTTTGTTGTTGTCTTGAAGGTTTGGCATCCTCTTCAAGTAGGATTTTATGCATACACATTGAAGGACTGATCCCTTTTAAATATGCATGTGTCCAGCCTATGGCATTCTTGTGTTGTCTCAGCACTTGGATAAGCTCCTCTTCTTGTTCCTTACTCAGATTTGAATTTATAATCAATGGGTGAGTGTTGTTAGCACCCAGATATGCATATTTCAAGCTGGGTGGTAATGCTTTCAGCTCTAGTATTGGTGACTCTGCATATTTGCTGTCTATGGTCGTTGGCATGATTGAGTTTCTCATGGTTGCTTGTGGTGGTTCTCCATCCAGCTCAATAGTTCCTCCACATTGTTCTTCTTCCAAGACTTCTTGAACTATCTGTTCCATGGTGTCTACCAGCATTCATTCTCCTATGGATTCTTTGGGGTAACTCATTGCTTTGAAGACATTGAAGACCATTTTCTCTTCATGCAACCTCAAGACTAGTTCCCCTTTTTGCACATCAATGATGGCTCCAGCAGTAGCTAGGAATAAGATTTATGCTAGCTCCCAAATCACACAAGGCTTTCTCAATGGTGATGTCTCCTATGATGCAGGGTGAAACGACCCAACTCCCAGTATGCCATGGTCATACAAGAAGCTAAGTGTTACTAACTTGTCCTTCCTAACTATTATCTATTATTTAATATTTGAGTCTGTGCCTTGTTAGAACATTGCCAATTTTACGAGTAACTTTTTTTATTCGCTGCGGATGATAATGTAAAATAAACAAGCATACATTGAGAGCAATAAAAGCAAGCGTAGAGAAATATAGAAATATAGCAGATAATATACATCATGAACACTATATCAAAACAGGTAGCGTTTACAAAGATCAAGTTAGTTCACTTCCTCGTCAACCTACGTAGCTAATATATACACGACACTCCCAGGGCCTGGCCTATACAAAAAAAGCCACTAAACTGGCGCCCAGGCTAGCCTAACCACTATATAGCTCCTAGCTCTCGGGTGTACTAACACAAGTGAGAGACTAACTAATAGATAATGTCAGATTAGAGTGTTATCAAAAGAATGCCCCTTCTGCTGTCAAACTATATCTACACGTGGCTGTTTGGAGAATCGCCATGAGACTCATCCATCTCCTTATCCTGTTCTATCTCTAACTCAGGATCCTCCTCCTCATCATCCGCAGCTATAGCTATACCCTCAGATCCACCAGAAACACTGCTGTCACTATGTACGAAACCATTCACGAGCACAGGTCCGTTTGCGTATATCAGAGCTACCCCGTCATCCGGTAGTGCCGACTCAGTAGGCTGTGAAAAGTCTAAGATTGGCTCAGGGGGAAGGTCCTACTCTGGTAGAATCACATGTACGTACTCTCCAGCTATCTCGGGCTCATCAGGAATGATAGGCTCAGGTGCCACCTCATCCAAGGGTTGAGCTGGTATAGAGTGTCCGTGATCATCGGGAAAATGATGTCTAGGTGCATCAGGGTGTAACCAGGATATGGGAAAGTCGTAAGGAGCATCGGGGTCAAAATGTGGACTATACAAAGGATGTTGGAAGGGACGGTTTTGTAACGCGTAATGTCTCATACGAAGCTCCGCACTCAGAATGTAGTAACCATAGTACACTGGATCTTGGTAAATGTGTAGGTCGTCGACTTTATAGAATATCACGCCCGATTCCATCTGAAGGGGAGGAAGGGAGAGAAGGGGGTAAGAACTGGGGAGTTTTTAGTAGGATCGGGGTTGTTACTTACATTCATTTATTCATTTTTGATTGGCAGATGAATAATAGAATCTAGTAAAGTAGTAAATAGAAGTTAAAGATAGATAGAAGAACAAAGAACAGAACATAAGCAGAAGAATACAAAAAGATAAAGCACAGACATAGCACTTGAGCAAACAAACATAAAGAAATAGATCACACACAAGTAGGAATGCAACAGAGAATGATGCGCAGACAAGAATGATGCATGTCTAGTCCTAGTATAGGCCATGAGCTCATGTGTCGGTTAGCTGCCCGCAATCCCGACATTTATCCGGTCACGAGTAACCCCGATTTCCCAGATACGATTTTCCATTAAAATAAATGCGCATATAATTATTAGCAGCTCTATTGAGACAGCCTCTGCTTTCTACTCGCAGGAAATATACTCTTGGGAGCGAAAAATTGTTGTAGGTATCCTAGTTTCCCTATAGAAGCTCTTGGGTTGCTTTAAGCAACAGATAATAAACATTTTCTCTTGGGTTGCATTAAGCAACGAATAAGCAAACAATATATCTTTATTGCATTACTCATCTCTTTTATCTCTTTGCTCTGTTCTGGTTTCTCTTTTCTTTGTATCCCTTTACTCTGCTCTGGTTACTCTGTTCTCTATAACTCTTTGCTTTTCTCTGATTACTTTTCCTCTGTATCTATAGCACTCTTTTTCTCTTTATCTCTTTACTTTACTATGTTCTCTGTGTTTCTTTATTCTGTTCTGATTTTTCTGCTTAACGTATGTATGTAAAGCTTATGTAAATTTCGGTATGAATAGTTAGCCTGTCCCAAGTATAGGTTCATTAAGTCTATACTGAAACAGTTTAACTTTTCATATAATACCTAACCCTAGTCGTAACTCAAGTACTAACTAAGTTGCCCTAGTTCGTTCACTAGTCTCTGTCTGTTTTTCTGTCATTAAAACTTTACAGACTTTTTCTTTGATTTTCAACTTTTATTTATCTTTTTATATTTCTTTTATCTTTGCCTCACTAATATGTTCTTACCACTCCCTAAGTGTTTTATGAAGGTAATTATGAGATTCTGCACTTAAAGTTGTCTTTCTAAAGCTTTTACAAAAAACTGCCTTTTTTGCATTATTTTATTATTTTTATTATAATATTATTTTTAATTAAATATTATTATTTAATATTTTATTATTATTTATTATTTTATCATTAATTTTCGAAAATAAACTTACTTTTTACTTTTAACCTTTAAAATTCACTTTTTACCACGCGTAACTTTTAATATTTCTACTTTTACCACACTAACTTTCAGAAATTACTAAATAACCCCTCAAACACCAAAATAATTACAACCTTGTCCTTTTTAAGATCTAAAAGGTGTTCTTCAATGTTCTTCACCACACTCAAAGTGTTCTTCATATTTATTATTTTATCATTAATTTTCGAAAATAAACTTACCTTTTACTTTTAACCTTTAAAATTCACTTTTTACCACGCGTAACTTTTAATATTTCTACTTTTACCACCCTAACTTTTAGAAAATACAAAATAACCCCTCAAACATCAAAATAATTACTTCATTGCCCTTTTAAAGATCTAAAACCTGTTCTTCAATGTTCTTCATCACACTCAAAGTGTTCTTCATGTTCTTCATAAATTCTTCAGATTCTTTCTCTGTTTTTACCCGTTTTTCAGTCTTTTCAGCAACCGATTTTTACCATAATTCATAATAAATTAGCAACCACTAAAACCCCATATTTTTCACATTATTTAAACACAAATTGAACCCCAATTTAAGCTCTAGGGTTTCATTTTCCAGCATCCATAAGAACACACATTCATAGCTTGAATTTCATCAAATTTCATCAAATATTCACCAAAATTTCAAAAAGAATTACTCATGCAAACAATCAATTTCAAGAACAGCCAAACCATATCATTATCACAAAACTCAAACACAATCAATCAAGATTACATTTGTCAAACCCTACCTGGTTTTGCTGCTCCTAATTCGGTTAGACTTTCAGGTGGTCCTTAAGCACTTTTTCCTCCTAAATCACATCAAGAACAACTTTAAATCCAAAAACCCTCAACTAACCAAATCTCACTCAGCATGTTAGGAAGTGATTTATAACCTTAGAGTTGCTGGAAAATCATGTTTCTTGGCCCTCAAGTTAAGTTAAGCATGATTCCTAAGGAAGAACATCAAGAAAACACATGTTTAAGCATGTTTCCTTGAAAACCAAATTGAAGAGGGAGGGAGACAGCCATCTCACCTTATTTCTAGCCTTGATATGTTATATGGTTATGTAGAGGAGGAAGAGAGGATCATTTTGGTGAAATCGAAGTTTTGATTTGAGTTTTAGTTTAGAAGAAATCAAGCTTTGAAGATTAAGTGTTCATGAAAGTTTCTCTCTTTTCTCTCTTGTTATTTTCGTCCAAAATGAAGAAATGAGATAGCCTTGGTGTGTCTTGAGGGTGTAGGGTGAGTTGTGATTGGTTGGCTTGGAGGTGGATTAAAATAATATTAAAATATCTCAGTTGTATAACTACTAAAACTAGATGTATCGGAACACTTGTAAAAACATATCTAAAAATTATTTTCTGAGCTACTAGCATAAATGACACTAGTAACATATTTATTATGATAATAGAACATGTATGACGAGGCCTTAGCATTGCTAAAGTCATCAGAGAGTACTGGTGCTAAGCTGCACCAGTAAACTGTAAACCCGGTTAAACCGATTTTCTGTTTTTAAGTAAAACTGACCAGGTAACCTTATAATATCATTCAAGAAGCTTCTAATACTAATATAATGATAATATCATCCTATTATCACTCTTCTCTCATAAATCGAGTCCAGTTTGTCAAACTGAGACTATTTACGATAAACCGAATCAAAACTCCTAATCAATACGGTTCAAAAACTATGTCCTTCGTGACCGCGTTATCGAGCTTGCCTCAGAAAAGGTTCTAACTTAAAGATAACATAATGACAATCAGATCTTCTCCCCTTACTGATCCTCCGGAGTTCTCCGTACTTTCAGAAAAGATCTCGCGTATTCGAAAACCGGGGTTGTTACACAGGGGATTTGGAAACTCCTGGGTCTTTCAGCTTTTGAGGCAGCTTCTTCTGTATGATGGCACTGCATTCTTCAGTCAATATTATAGTTTTTTTTGCCTCCCAGTTCTTCTTTTTGGTTATAAGCTCCTTAAAAAATTTGGCATAGAGTGGCATTTGTTCTAATGCCTCAGCAAATGGTATGTTGATTTAAGCCTCTTAAAGATCTCTAGGAACTTAGAAAACTGGCCATCCTTCCCATCTTTTCCAAGTCTTTATGGGTATGGTGCCTTTGGCACATAAGGCTTCAAGACTGGTTTTGGTGGAGGTGGAGCAGGGATCTCTTCTTCATCCTGTTCCCATGCTTTGCTGCAGCTTCTTCATGCTTGTCTTTGCTTGGGGCCCCTTCTTCTACAACCTTCCCACTTCTTAGAGTAATGGCTTGGCATTCCCCTCTTGGGTTAGCCATGGTATCACTAGGAAATGTGTGTGTGGGAAGTGAGATTTGCATGGATAAAATCCCCACTTGTGCTTCCAACTTTGAGATTGCTGCGCCTTGATTTTTCAGATTTGACCTGTATTCTTCTTGATTAGCGTCTATCCTTCTTTCAATTTGTGCTTGTCTGTCCATGAGGGTAGAGACTGCTCCTGTAATCTATGAGGACAGTTGTGCTATTGCAGCCTCCATCCTCTCAAAGTTGCTCTTGATTTCACATGGTTGTATAGTTGAGGATGGTGCATCTTGATTGAGGTTGTTGTGTATGGGTTGGTTACTATGGTATGATGTATTTTGTAAGTTATGATAGGGTCTATGGTTCCCTGTTTGATGGTTGGGGTTGTGGTTGGAATGATGATTTGATGAATAAGGCTTGTTGTGGTCCTGGTTGTGGTTTTGTTGATTTCTCCACACAAAGTTTGGGTGGTTCTTCCAACCTGGGGTGTATGTCTTAGAGTGTGGGTCATATGGTGGTCTGGATGAATTGTTCACATAATTGACTTGTTCTCAGTCACCTTCAGATTCTGGTGCATTCCCTTCTTGTTGAGGAGTTTGGTCTTGAATGACTCAGGCTTGATTGGCCTCCATCCTTTTGGTTAGAGCTGCTATTTGAGCTGCAATTGCCTTGTTCTGAGCTAACAAAGCATCTACAGAGTTGAGTTCTAGCACTCCCTTCTTCTGAGTCCTTTTTGAAGCATAGAAATATTCATTTTCAGCTACAGTCTCAATGACATCTATGGCCTCTTCAATAGTTTTCTTCTTGTTGAGTGAGCCTCCTGAAGAATGATCCACATCCTTCTTTGCTTCATAGGATAGTCCCTCATAAAAGATGTGTAGTTGTACCTACTCATTGAACATTTCTGGTGGGCATCTTCTTGTCAGATCTTTGAATCTCTCCCAGGCCTCATAGAGTGTTTCTCCATCTTGTTGTCTGAAAGTTTGCACCTCATCTCTCAGCCTATTGATTCTTTGTGGAGGGTAAAATCTTGCAAGGAATCTGTTCACGACCTCCTCCCATGTAGTTAGGCTATCCTTGGGGAATGATTCCAACCACTTTGCTGCCTTATCTCTGAGTGAGAAAGGGAACAAGAGTAGTTTGTAGATATCGGGGTGTACCCCATTGGACTTTACAGTATCACATATCCTCAAGAATGTGCTGAGATGTTGATTAGGGTCTTCTTGGGCACTTCCTCCATATGAGCAATTATTCTGAACAAGTGTGATGAGCTGAGGCTTTAGCTCAAAATTATTGGCATGAATTGTTGGCTTTAGGATGCTGCTGCCACAATTTCCTGGGTTTGGGTTGATGTAGGAGCCTAAGACTCTCCTTTTTTGCCCATCATGATTTACTGGGCCTTCTCTGGCATTGTTGTGAGCTTCTTCTTCATGGTGGTTCTCCATGTTCTCCTCCATGTCTGTTTCAAAATACTCTTCCTCTTCCTCAGCACCAACGACTCCATTCCCTCTTCCTTCCCTCCTTAATCTAAGGAAGGTCCTCTCAGGTTCAGAATCAAATGGAGTTGAAGCCCCGCTTCTTCTAACTGTCATACAACCAACAAGGCAAAAAACAAGAAAGAAAATGAATAAAGAAGTTACTCTTGTTAGAGTGGGTGTTAGTGTGAGTGGTGCAATTAATCAAACAGTTAGAAGAGTGGAAATATGGATGATAAAAAAATACTCAAAGAAGAAAGAAATAGAACTCAAAATAAAAGAAAATAAAAAGGTGCTAAATAAAATAAAATAACAAGGAATTTAAATTGCTTAATCTAGCTCTCCAATCAATTTAATCACTGTCAAATTTAAGCCAATCCCTGGCAATGGCGCCGTAAAACTTGATGACTAGAATTCACACCCCATTCAAAATTGGTGAATTAGTTCTTTTGGCAAGCGTACCAAAATTATTGTCAAGTAATAACCCACAGTGGAGTGGGATCGTATCCACAGAGATTGGCAAATTCGAGCAGTTTTAATCAATTGATGAATTAGTCAAGCGGATCAATAGGATTGTGAAGTGCAGAATTGTAAATGACATAAATGTAAATGGCTAGAATATAAAGAAAAGTAATAAAGTGCAGGAATATAAATGGCAGAATGTAAAGTACAGAATCATAAATGACTTGAATGTAAATGGGAATGGGGAATTGCTGAATGTAAAAATAAGCTGTAAAGAAATGGATAGATAAGAATAGGGAAATTCATTGAGATTGGGAGATGTTGTCTCTTTAGATCAAATCTAGCTTATATCATCTTCAATCATGCAACTCATTGACCTCTTGGCAATCATGATTGATTGAGCCCCAATCCCTTGGTGACTCAATCTCTCAGATCTTGATCAATAGCCAATTCCTTGGTCTAGTTGCTCATGAAGAGAGATATGCTTGGTCCCTGATTATACCACACACCATTATAGGTCTAACTAGAGGGAGGATTATATGTCACATATCCAAACACCAAAACCCAGATTCTACTCAAGTGTGAGAAGGGATTTCAAGCATGGTTTCATGTTTCCTTTCCCAAGGTTCCCATGAAATCCAATTGCATTCAATCTCTTTCCCAAGATAATTGAATACTAAGCATTAAGAACGAAATTCCTTCTAGCAAATCAAAGAGAAGATAAAGAGAAGAAAAATTTCACTATTATCAATCCATCAAGTACAACAGAGCTCCCTCTCTCAATGAGAGGGAAGTTAGCTACTCATAGCTCAAAAAGTACTCAAAAGTGAAGGGTAAAAGTGGATCAAAAATTGACTGCCTAACCCCTTTCTTCAATACTCCTTGGGGGTATTTATACTACTCCTAGTAAAATAAAAGAATTACAAAAGTGAAAAAGGAAAATTACATTTTGGAGGGAAAAGAAAACACTCAATAAGCGTGACTTCTCAGCTGGCGTGTGATTGGCGCTTTTCTGGCATGTCACGTGCCCTTCATTTCTAGCTTGGCATGCCACGCCCAATCCTTCAAGTGGCACGCTCGTCCCTCTAACAACCATGGTGTGCCACGCCTTCAAACTCAAGTGTCACGCTATAGTGGAATTCTTGTGTAGGCGTGCCACGCCTTCAAACTCAAGTGGCACGCCCCTTGCCTTTCTCACTTCTCTTTGCCTCTGGAAACTTGAACTGCCGTGCCACGCCCAGGGTCTGGCATGCCATGCTCTTGCTCTATGCTTGGCTAAGCTTCTCTGGAAAGTTACACTAGCGTGGCACGCCCAGGGTCTGGCGTGCCACGCCCCTTTTGTGAGTGAGTGGTTCCTCTGTTTGGCGTGCCACGTCACGAACTCAAGTGGCGCACCCCAATGCTTCTTTGCTCTCTGAATGACACTGGCGTGCCATGCCTGGTTGCTCAAGTGGCACGCCTAAGTGAAGAATGGTGAGTGGCGTGCCACGCCTTCGATACCAAGTGGCACACCCCATGTAATTGGCCTCCTTCATCTTTTCTGAAAACTTATACCAGCGTGCCACGCCTAAAGACTGGCGTGCCACACTCATGATCTTGTCTTGGTTCCAGTAGTTGGCGTGCCACGCCTCAGCCTTCAAGTGGCACGCCATAGTGAAATGCTAAGGTTAGCGTGCCACGCCTTCGATACCAAGTGGCACGCCCAGTCCTTGCTTTTGGTCCTTTGTGCATTGGCGTGCCACGCCTAGTTACTCAAGTGGCACGCCCAGTCTTCAATTGCCTTCAGCCCTTCTCTGAATTGTTGTACCAGCGTGCCACCCCATGCTGCTCAAGTGGCACGCCCAAGTGACTTCTTGGGGCTGGCGTGCCACGCCTTCGATACCAAGTGGCACGCCATAGTGAAGGTTCTTCTTGGAATGGTGAGTTGGTGTGCCACGCCCCTTTGCTCAAGTGGCACACCCATAGTAATTGATGGGTCAGGTGTGCCACGCCCAGCCTGGCATGCCATGCCCCTTTTGTGTCCTCCATTGTAGCTCTCTAGAAAAATGCATTAGCGTACCACGCCCAGTTCTTGGCGTGCCACACCCTCATGCATGCTTGTACTTCTTCTCTGGACTTTTGTACTGGCATTCCACGCCTAGCTCCTGGCATGCCACGCCAGTGCATTTTTGTGGAGTTCGCTCCCAAGTGGCACGGCAGTTTCACATGCCCAGCTTCTTGTTTGTCTTCTACCCATTTTTGATGCCTTCTTCACCTGAAATTCAGCACAACTCATCTCAAAGTAGTGTACCATAATATTCATCAAATAATACATGAATTGTACTGATCAAATGAGATTTATGTTCTTTTATGGTCTTCTTTATGCAAGAAAGAAGGGTAGATAATGCAAGTCATCACAACACTAAACTTAAGTTTTGCTTGTCCCAAGCAAATCAATGTGAGTAAGCCTTTAACTCTTATTCTAATTGTGTTCTTGTTAAATCTTGGAAAAGTAATTTACTTAAACAACAGCTTAAAAATAAGTTTTTCTAAATCACTAATTATTTAGATTTAACGGGATACGTGACATATAATCCTTTTATATTTGGGTAATTAAGATTTTTGTGGTACATAAACTAGAATTGAACTTAACCCTCTAATTGAACTTAAGTGACAAAGGAATTGGCAGTTAACTTGGTTAAAGGAGACTAAATTGCTAAGGAATTAGAGTTTAGTCACATATAATTTTCCATGAATTGAATCTTGCATGATTAAAATAGTTGGTAAGAAAAGTTAATCCGGAAGATAAATAACTCCGAAACCTTAACTGTTCTCTCATTTAATCTTCACATCCCATTTATTGCTTACTTTCTAATTCTCTGATTTTAATATTTAATGCAATTGAACTCTATAAACATCATTTTTTGCTTGTCTGACTAAGTTAATCACTTAATCATTGTTGCTTGATCCATCAATCCTCGTGGTATTGACCCTCACTCACCTGAGGTATTACTTGATACGACCCGATGCACTTGCCGGTTAGTTTGTGGACTTTGAAATTTGCACCAAGTTTTTTGGCGCCATTGCTGGGAATTGACTGTGATTGACAACTACTAGTTGTTTGATTACTTAGATTAGGCATTTTTGCTTTAGTTTTATGATGAGCGGATAATTTATACGCTTTTTTGCATTGTTTTTAGGTAGTTTTTAGTATGTTTTAGTTACTTTTTAGTATACTTTTATTAGTTTTTAAATAAAAATCACATTTCTAGACTTTACTATGAGTTTGTGTGTTTTTCTGTGATTTTAGGTATTTTCTAGCTGAAATTGAGGGACCTGAGCAAAAATCTGGTTCAGAGGCTGAAAAAGGACTGCAGATGCTGTTGGATTCTGACCCTTCTGCACTCGAAATGGATTTTCTCGAGCTACAGAAGCCCAATTGGCGTGCTCTCAATTGCGTTGGAAAGTAGACATCTTGGTCTTTCCAGCAATATTTAATAGTCCATACTTTGCCCGAGTTTTGATAACGCAAACTGGCGTTTAAACGCCAACTTTCTACCCTATTCTGGCTTTAAACGCCAGAACTGGCATAAAAGCTGGAGTTAAACACCCAAACTGGCACCAGAGCTGGCGTTTAACTTTAAGAAAAGTCTCTACATGTGAAAGCTTCAATGCTCAGCCCAAGCACACACCAAGTGGGCCCGTTAGTGGATTTCTGCATCATTTACTCATTTCTGTAAACCCTAGGTTACTAGTTCATTACAAAAAGGACCTTTTACTATTGTATTTTCGTCTTGGTTATTCTGGTTCCCCTTCTGGGGCCGAAGCCAATGAACACCATTATCACTTATGTATTTTCAACGGTGGAGTTTCTACATCCCATAGATTAAGGTGTGGAGCTCTGATGTTCTTCATGAATTAATGCAAAGTACTATTGTTTTTCTATTCAATTCAAGCTTATTCTTATTCTAAGATATTCACTCGCACCTCATCCTGATGAATGTGATGATCCGTGACACTCATCATCATTCTCACATATGAACGCATGCCTGACAATCACTTCCGTTCTATCTGCAATAGCTTGAGTGTGTATCTCTTAGCCTCCTGGTTCACGACGCATGGTTGCCTCGCCTGACAACTGAGCCTTCCATTCCGTGAGATCAGAGTCTTTGTGGTATAGGCTAGAATCAATTGGCAGCATTCTGGAGATCCGAAAAGTCTAAACCTTGTCTGTGGTATTCTGAGTAGGATCTGGGATAGGATGACTTTGACAAGCTTCAAACTCGCGAGTGTTGGGCGTAGTGACAGACACAAAAGGATCAATGGATCCTATTCCAACATGAGTGAGAACCGACAGATGATTAGCCGTGTGGTGACAGCGCATTTGGACCATTTTCACTGAGAGGACGGACAGTAGCCATTGACAACGGTGATCCCCCAACATAAGCTTGCCATGGAAAAGAATACGCATGATTGGATGAAAGCAATAGGAATGCAGAGGTTCAGAAGCAATAAGCATCTCTGTACGCTTATCTAAAATCCTACTAATGAATTACATAAGTATTTCTATCTTATTTTATGTTTTAATTAGATTTTAATCATCAAAACCTCATAACCATTTGAATTCGCCTGACTGAGATTTACAAGGATGACCATTGCTTGCTTCAAGCTGACAATCTCTGTGGGATCGACCCTTACACACATAAGGTATTACTTGAACGACTCAGTGCACTTGCTGGTCAACTGCACGGAGTTGTGTGAAAAGTGTGCGATCACGATTTCGTGTACCATTTTACTTAGGCGCCGTTGCCGGGGATTGTTCGATTTTGGACAACTGACGGTTCATCTTGTTGCTCAGATTAGGTAATTTTATTTTACTTTTAAGCTTTTTATTCTTTTTATTTTCGAAAAAAATTTAAAAAATTTTATTTTATTTTGTTCCTCAAAATTTTTAAGAATGAATTCTAGAGTTTCATGATGATCTGTTGAAGTCTGGCTGGCTGTGAAGCCATGTCTAATCTTTTGGACCAAGGTTTCAACTTATCATCACAAGTCTTGCTGTTGAATGTAATGATCTGCTAAAGCTTGGCTGGCCATTGGCCATGTCTAATGTTTTGGACCGAAGCTTTCACTGAAAGCTTGGCTGGCTAGTAAGCCATGTCTAATTCCTGGACCGGAGTTTTAGACTAAACATTGCATGATTTCTGGAATTCTCATTAAGAATTTTGAATCCCTTATTTTCTTTTTCTAAATAATTCTCTAAAAATAAAAAAAAAGTTTAATAAAATCATAAAAACCAAGAATTTTGTGTTTCTTGTTTGAGTCTAGTGTCTATTTTTAAGTTTGGTGTCTTGCATGCATTGTCTATTTGATCTTAGTTTTCCATGATTAGTTTCATTTTGTTGTTTCTCATCATTAAAAATTCAAAAAAAAATTTTCAAAATTATGTCTTTTCAAGTCAATAATACAGAGAATTGAAGATTCAGAATATACAGCAGAGGAATTACAGAGAAAAAGCTGGGCGTTCAAAACGCCCAGTGAGGAAGGAATTCTGGCGTTTAAACGCCAGCCAGGTACCGTGGCTGGCGTTTAAATGCCCAAAAGGGTAGTATTTACGTGGCTGGCGTTTAAACGCCTAAAAGGGTAGTATTTTGAGCGTTAAACACCAAAATCGATACCATTCTGGGCGTTTAACGCCAGGACAACACAAGGGAGGCAAGTTAGTTTTCAAAGCATATCTTTTTCAAAAATCAAATATTTTTCAATTTTCTTTTTAATATTTTCGAAAATTCCAAATTTATTTTCAAAATATTTTTCTTATTTTAATTTTATATTTTCAAAACTAATGCTGACATTTAATATGATTGACTTAAAATCTCAAGTTGTTACTTGCCTATTAAGAAAGGTTCAATTCTTAAATTTTAAAATCATATCTTTTAGTTTCTTGTTAGTCCCAGTAATCAACTTTAATTTTCAAAATCAAATCTTCTTAAATTGTTTTTCAATCATATCTTTTCAATCATATATTCTCAATTATATCTTTTTCAAAATAATTTTCAATCATATCTTTTTGATTGCTAATTTCAGAAGCTTTTTCAAAATCTTTTTCAAAATCACTTAACCACTTTCTCACTTTTAATTTTCAAATACCATCAACCACTTTTTCAAAATTCCTTTTAATTATTTTAATTTTTTTTTAATTTTGTTTTCAAAAATCTCCCCACCTCCTCACCCTCTTCTATTTAAGGACTAACACTTCTCCTCTATTAGCAATTCGGACTCTCTCCCTCTCTGTAAGTTTGAATTCTTCTCTCTACCTCATCCTTCCATTCTTCTTTTCTTCTGACACCTCAAGGAATCTCTATACTGTGACATAGAGGATTCCATACTTTCTTGTTCTCTTCTCTTTCATATGAGCAGAAACAAGGACAAAGGCATTCTTATTGAAGCTGATCTTGAACCTGAAAGGACCTTGAAGAGAAAGCTAAGAGAAGCTAAAGCACAACTCTCTGGAGAGGACCTAACAGAGATTTTCGAAAAAGAAAAAGACATGGCAGCTGAAGTTAATAATGCCAACAATGCAAGGAAGATGCTTGATGACTTCATTACACCCTCTTCTGACTTCTGTGGAAGAAGCATCTCAATTCCTGCAATTGGAGCAAAGAATTTTGAGCTTAAGCCTCAATTAGTTTCTCTGATGCAACAGAATTACAAGTATCATGGACTTCCATTGGAAGATCCTCATCAGTTTTTAGTTGAATTCTTGCAAATCTGTGACACTGTTAAGACACATGGGGTTGACCCTGAGGTCTACAGACTTATGCTCTTCTCTTTTGCTGTAAGAGACAGAGCTAGGACATGGTTGGACTCACAACCTAAAGAAAGCCTGAACTCTTGGGAAAAGCTGGTCAATGCCTTCTTGGCAAAGTTATTTCCACATCAAAAATTTTAATAAGCTTAGAGTTGAAGTCCAAACCTTCAGACAGAAGGAAGGCAAATCCCTCTATGAAGCTTGGGAAAGACACAAGCAATTGATCAGAAGGTGTCCTTCTGGCATGATTTTAGAATGGAGCATCATATGCATATTCTATGATGGTCTGTCTGAACTTTCCAAGATGTCATTGGACAACTCTACGGGTGGATCTCTTCATCTGAAGAAGACGCCTGAAGAAGCCCAGGAACTCATTGAAATGGTTGCAAATACACTTCTGAAAGGAATCCTGTGAATAATGGGACAACTCAGAAGAAAGGAGTTCTTGAGATTGATACTCTGAATGCCATATTGACTCAGAATAAAATATTGACTCAACAAGTCAATATGATTTCTCAGAGTCTGTCTGGAATGCATGCTGCATTAGGCAGTACTAAGGAAGCTTCCTCTGAAGAAGAAGCTTACGATCCTGAGAACCCTGCAAGGAAAGAGGTGAATTACATGGGAGAACCCTATGGAAACACCTATAATCCTTCATGGAGAAATCATCCAAATCTCTCATGGAAGGATCAACAGAAGCCTCAACAAGGCTTCAACTGTAATAATGGTGGAAGAAATAGGTTTAGCAATAGCAAGCCTTTTCCATCATCTTCTCAGCAACAGACAGAGAATTCTGAGCAGAGTCTCTCTAGCTTAGCAACCATAGTCTCTGATATTTTTAAGACCACACTAAGTTTCATGACTGAAACAAGGTCCTCCATTAGAAATTTGGAGGCACAAGTGGGTCAGCTGAGTAAGAAAGTTACTGAACTCCCTCCTAGTACTCTCCCAAGCAATACAGAAGAGAATCTCAAGAGAGAGTGCAAGGCCATAAACACGTCCCACATGGCCGAATGCATAGAAGAGGGAAAGGCAGTGATTTCCACTGAGGAAGACCTCAATGGATGTCCACTGGCCTCCAAGGAGTTTCCTAATAAGGAACTAGAGGAATCTGAGGCTCAGATAGAGACCATAGAGATTCCACTGAACCTACTGCTGCCATTCATGAGCTCTGATGAGTATTCTTCCTCTGAAGAGGATGAAGATATTACTGAAGAGCAAGTTGCTAAGTACCTTGGAGCAATCATGAAGCTAAATGCCAAGTTATTTAGTAATGAGACTTGGGAGGATGAACCTCCATTGCTCATCAATGAACTGAATACCTTGGTTAGGCAGAAATTACCTCAGAAGAAACTGGACCCCGAAAAATTCTTAATACCCTGTACTATAGGCACCATGATCTTTGAGAAGGCTCTGTGTGACCTAGGGTCAAGTATAAACCTCATGCCCCTCTCTGTAATGGAGAAACTAGGGATCTTTGAGGTACAAGCTGCAAGAATCTCACTAGAGATGGCAAACAATTCAAGGAAATAGGCTTATAGACTTGTAGAGGATGTCTTGGTAAAGGTTGAAGGCCTCTACATCCCTGCTGACTTCATAATCCTGGACACTGGGAAGAGTATGGATGAATCTATCATCTTTGGCAGACCCTTCATAGCCACAGTAGAAGCTGTGATTGATGTTGACAGAAGAGAGCTAGTCATTCAAGTGAATGAGGCCTGCCTTGTGTTTAAGGCTCAAGGATCTCCTTATGCACACATGGAGAAGAAGCATGACAAGCTTCTCTCAATGCAGAGTCAAACAGAGCCCCCGCGTTCAAACTCTAAGTTTGGTGTTAGGAGGCCATTATTATGCTCTGAGTATCTGTGAGGCTCCATGAGAGCCCACTGTCCAGCTATTGACATTAAAGAAGCGCTTGTTGGGAGGCAACCCAATTTTTACTTATCTATATTAAAATTCAATTTTCTATTGTTATTTTATGTTTTCTTTAGGTTGATGATCATGTGAAGTTACAAAAACAACTGAAAAAGCAAAAATAGAATGAAAAACAGCATTAAAAATAGCACACCCTGGAGGACGATCTTACTAGCGTTTAAACGCCAGTAAGGGTAGCAGAATGGGCGTTAAACGCCCAGTCTGGCACCATTCTAGGCGTTTAACGCCAGAAAGGGGCACAAAGCTGGCGTTTAATGCCAAAAAAGGGAGAAAAGCTGGTGTTTAACACCAGAAAGGGAAGATAAGCTAGCGTTAAATGCCAGAAGTAGGCAGCAACCTGGCATTTAACGCCAGGATTGGCACTCCAAGGGGCGTTTACACGCCAAAATGGTGCAGGGATGAGAAGTCCTTGACACCTCAGGATCTGTGGATCCCACAGGATCCCCACCTACCTCAACTCTCTCTCTCTTCTTCACACCTTCCCATAAACACCGTTCCCCAAATACCCCTCACCAATCACCTCCATTTCTCTTCCGCATCACCTCTTCACCAATCACCTCCTCCC